>NW_024374034.1:1200000-1686129 GCF_014805655.1 Passer montanus
TTTGCATTACACTGCTTTTAGATGCTCTTATGAAGTTACCTGTCATTAATGATCCAGTTCAGACACAGATTGAGAGAATTAAGGTTTTTGCATCTCTTTACTATTTCCATCACGGTTTCATTGTCCAGTTCTGTGATATGACGTAGGTCCAAGCTTGAAAGATTTCTTAGCTATTGAGACAAATATGAGAGAAAGAAATAATCTGAAATTCATTCACATACATAACTGTTGAAAAAACTGTTAATTTTTCTGAAAGTTGCACAGTATGTGCAAGCTAGTCATGAATGATATTATTACTATATATTTTACAAAAAGCAAACATATCAGAGATATTCACAGAGTTCACATTGAGTAAAGTTGTGATTCAGGCTCTCAGTCACTACATAAAATCCAGACATTCTCATTCAAGATGTCATACAACCTACAATAAGGGCCTAGGCCCTCCTCATCCTCTTAAATACATGGAGTGTAAGACACCAAGGTAAGGTAAAATATCAACTCATTTAGGCATAATAAAAATAAGGCATGGAAGGAAGTGAGATAGCAGGCTTGTGCTTATATTCAAATTAATGCAATTAACGACTCCAGAGCATAAGACTTTCAAAGTAAACAAATAATACAAACTCACTGGAAAATACAGTATTTATAACGTAGTCTCGCCTGCACAGTTATCAATAACAGATTGGATATGCTAAACAACAAAACTTGGAGTCACAAAACATTGTGATTAGGAGTTATGCACTAATTAAACTGACTAGTGTTAATCATTCTTGTATCCTTCAAAAGCAAACCCTTTTACAACTTTTATGAGTTATGGATTAAAAAAAATAAATTTACAGACTTCTCCAGTATCACTCCAGTCATAACAACCTCCAAGTACTGTTTGCTTTTCAAGCTGTCTGAAATAATCTCTGTTATACTCTGGAAAAATAATTGCATTAGGCAATATTGACACTTTAATTAAATTTACTTTCTCTGTAAGAGAGAAAAAAATGATCCTCATCAGTGATTTAAGTCACTACAGATTTGATTAGGTAAAGACATCCAACTGAGATCACATAATTGGTCCACTTCAGTAGTTAATTATTAAGTCAATGTATTCAGAGCAGGTGGGTAGGGGGAGAGATGGTAGCATGGGGTGAGAAGAAATGAAGAAAAGGAAGAGAAAGGACTTCAAATGTAGGTAGCCTTCCACAGAAAATGGAGTTTTGTTCTTTAAGTTTTTAACAGGCTCCAAACAGAATTTGAAGATAAACTACCCCAAAAATTATACAAAGCAAGCGTAATATCAGGAACTGTCAACTCTGAGGAACACTTGCAGGGTACATCTGCAGAATGTAGGACAATATTTTTATTATTATGATACTACCACAGGTATCACTGTGGAGATAACTTGCTGCACTCTCACTGAAATTCTGATAAACTTTTTTGCGTATTAGGGAGCAGAGCATATCGTGATTGATACAGTGTTGGTAAAATAGACACCTTTTACAAGCTCTTTCTGTTCTCATTTCATACATGCTGCTCCACCATGAAGTTTATCTTCTATGTGCCGGAAAAAAGCTCATAACCAATTTCTCATTTTTTCCTGCATAAATTGCAAGAAGGGGAAGCTTTCAGCAGCTGTAAATTTCCTCACCTTCATACAGCTATTCATACTAGATATTTCAGCCTTTAAAACATGCAGGCAATAATGTGGTCTATGCCTATGAAATACAGAATACACCCGCTGGACAATTCAACAATGAGTATGTTCTGTGACATTAAACAACTAAGGAGACTTAAAAGACAAGAAGAAAATCTTCCCACTTAAGAAAACCCCAAGCTTTCTTTCTTAACAACATTCTTCTTATCAAAAGATGACAATACTGGTGATTCCTTTGCCATTATTATTACTTACAGACTAAAACGTACTAATTTACACTGAAGTATCAATGCATGGAAAGGTGCCACTGCTCCTTTAAAAAATGCCTAAAAACCACAGCTTCAAATTATGTAAGAGGTAACAACCGTATATTATCTACCTCAATGATGCAGTGATGAATGCAACAGAAAGCATTTGTGGTTTCCCAGGAAAAAACACCATTGGCATTGCATGGCTGGAATCAAAAACTAAACTGACTTCCTAGTATTCCTGTCCACCAAATTAATAGGATTTTCAAGGCAGATTTTGTCTTTTACCATCACAGGAGAATGAACATTCCCTCACTGCTTCTTTCCTTCACACTAGTAATAGTCTATCTAATATATTCAATATTCAATAACTCAACCATCACTTGCCTTTTCTTATTGTCACATTCCTTCATTTTAAACACCTGACCTACTTCACAGATTAATTCTTCCTTTTCTCAGGCACAACATACTCAATGAAGAAAACCTTTGTGTCTTAGAAGTTTGAAGACACTGTTTCAGATTGATACATACTCAAGTATAATTTGGTCCCTACAACCTCGAAATTGCCATTACAGAAGTGTCAGTGGCTTTCAAGAACTTGCAGAACTGAATATACACTTGCTTTTGAGACAATTTTGGATCAATCTGAATATGACAGTGAAAAGAATACCTCCCTGCTTACTTAATAGGTATCAACATCTCATTACTTGTCAGAGAATTGTAATAAATGTATATGTAATAATTTTTAATTAAAAAAGTATATGTACCTTAATGACAAATTTCATACTTTATATCTTACCTGAGAAGTAATTTTAGAGGAAAAATGCTACAATCACTACTATGAAACAATTGGAAGAGAAACACATGTAAGTATTACATACTAATCCTCACAGATAAAAGTAGCATGATATTAAAAAGAAAAATCAAACTACTACAAAGTAGACAATTATAACACAGATGCTAGACTCTACAATGCATTCCTAAATTCTAAAATATTAAAATAGTGTACCTTTAAACAGCACTTTTTCAAGAGAAAGAGGATATTCTGTGACGTAAATACTCAATCTTACAGAATTAGGATGCATAATATTTTTTCTTTTGTGTTTTTTTTTAAACCAAACTTATTCTGTTCATAAGGCAACACCATTTTACTGAGCAATTTCAGGGCCCTTCTTCTGTAGACATCCAAGCTTTTCTTAAAATCTTAATTTTATTTGCAAATAATCACGCATGAGCAGAATTTAAACTTTGAACTTAGCTACAATAGTCAAAATGTTTTAATGGAAAACAGAATATTTAATGTGACAAAACACACAACGCAAATAAGTAGGCAGAAGGCTTAAAATACGAACCAGAAAATAATGGAATTTTTAAAAAGTAGCAACACTTTAATTTTGGGCGGTACTTATAAACACATTCTTGCTGAAATCACTGATTATCACTTACACAAAAGTAATGGTATCATTACTTTTAGATCTCAAATATTTTAAAATATGCCAAAACCTTTGGGGTTTTTAAATACTTTTGCTGGTTGGCTTAAATTAAATGTTATGACATTAAAATTTTATGTCAAATGATATATTTGAAGATGCAGAGATTATCATACTGTTTGCGTGCCTGAATGTCATGCAATTAATAAGATCTTTATCTTGACTACTGAAACTTGGAATTTTAAAATATGTGCAGTTCTTTAAGTGATAGAAAATTACTATTACCATTGGTATCGTAGGTAATTTAAGTGTGGGTGTATGAACTCCTGTGAATATTTAGATGTAATTGTATTGAAACTGTTAATATAATGGGTACACAATTTTTTTCCCACTGCACACTTCCACAGTTCCTGTAGAGATATGCTGCCCTAAAAAGCACAGAAGAAAGCAGAACTATAGAATCATTTAGGTTGGAAAAGAATTTTAAGTCTGAGTCCAATTGAAACCTAAAACTGCCAAGTCCACCGCTAAACAATTCATTTAAGATTAACCCTCTTCAGTATGACAGCCAAATAATTTCTGAAGGAATGTCCTTAAAAGGACTTAATGAGCTTTAAACTCAGATCTTTTGCTAATTAAGCTTAATTTTCTTGACAATCTGTGCATACATGCCTTCAGGGAATAAACTGCTCTCTGACTTAAGTCTCCAAAAGTAAATGTATGATTTCAGGAAATGAAAAACAGGAAGGTGAAAAAATCTGTAAACCACATTTTTTGAATTGTAATGTCAATAGAATTAATGAACTATTTTTTTAAAAGTCATTCACATCCATTAATTTTTACTGAAGAGCTACACAATTGACATATATTGTGATCGCAGAACAGTAATCATACATGGCTTAAAGAATTGGAAAATTATTGAATAGTTACAAAGGAGACTTTTCCCAAAGACTGATCAAAATGTTATGCATATTAATAAGTTTTAATTTCAATTCTTAGGTAATGTGAAATATTAAGGTTAAGTAACTGCTTAAGTAACAAACAAGCAATCAGAAACTGTGTTGCAAGCACAAAGATTTAATTACCTCTAGAGGAGGGACTTGACTTGCACATATAAACACATAAACTGCATGTATAGTATCTGTGTTACAAGACTCATTTCCAGTTTATAAACTATAGAAGTTGCTGTAGAATTACATTTTTACTGATTCATAGTTTCCATCTTCATGTTATTTATTGTCAAGTACTTCTTGGTTTTTTTGGGGTGGTAGAGGGGAAGTGGAAGTTTCCTAGATTCAACACTTTCAACCATGCAGTCTTCTCTGCAATGTCTTTTTTACTTCATTGACAGAAACAGCAGTTGGGTAAAACCATTGAATTCTTCAAAATAGCAACAAGAATCTCCTAAGAGGGACACCGTTAACTTCAGTCAACAAAATCATCAGGTTCAGTTTCACAAGATGCAAAAACATTCACTCACACAGCACCACATCAGGTAAAATTTCAAGCCCACACTCATGAAGAATGTCCCAGAATCACTGTATTCAAAATCCCTCACTTAATGTGTTTTTCCTGTCATTGGAAGACTAATATTTAAAAGGACACATTATTAAAGGCAAAGAGTGAAATATATTATATTTAATCTTATGAAATGCAGCTTATTATACAAATTGATTAAGATACTGTTTTCTCTGTACCTAGCCAAAGAACAGCAACCATACCCTTAGTCAAGAAGCTTAATGATTTTAAGATCAGAGTGTATGCTGAAATGCTACCATAAAAAGAGCAAAAAGCAGAACACCTGGTGTCAAAGCAAATAATTTACTAGAAAGAAACCATGCTTTACACCTATTCAGAAAGGTTCTTGTAAAATCAGTCCTGTCATGTGTAGATTATCATTATGTATCTGTCATGCTGATGATGTCTACACTGAATGAGCCCAAAACATTTGCTCCATAAATCTAAATTTTGATTGACTTCATACTGCCCACCAACTCAGCTACAAGTATCAATAAATTGGACTAGACACGGGGAACTATTATGAGATGAAAAAGAAGTGAAGATCACATTATTCCAAAACCAGTTCTTAGATTAACTGTCTTCATGTATTGGTGATTAGCAAGGTAAGTTAGAAATTTTTTTTGTCAAGGTTCTGTACAAGGACTCATACATATATAGATGTCTGTAACAAAATTTACCAGACTGTCTGTGAGAAGTACATGGTGTAGAAGCACAGAGTATATTGCTACAAAGCTATTACCCTTGAATATATACCAGAAACCAAAGGAAGAAGCCAAGGAAGTGGCTTGGTAATAAAATTATATCTAGATGTCAAGATTTGCTGATGTCAGCTGTTAAAATTAAAAATGCAACAATTAAACTGCTGAGAAGCAATTACCACAACAGGAAGGAAAATGCCACTGCTCTTGAGGTCAAAGATGTAACATTACAAAATCACTACCTCACTAGAAAGAATACAAAGTTTCTTATTCCCACATAGTTAATTACCAATTATTATCCTTCTGGCTGTTCTGTGCTCAACACAATCACCTAATGTGCACAGACACTTTTCACTTTTGTGTCGATCTTCACACTTACAGGAAAAGCAAAGTAAAAAATAACCAAGGAGAAACTCTTGAGAAACAAGGATGTGTGGATGGGAGAAAGAGCACAAACAAGAAAAAAATTATACACAGGAAGCTAATTAAATAATAAAATAAGTTAAAATAAAACAAGAAAACAGTGGAGAAGCAGTGAAAACAGAAGATAAACTAAAACACTACACGTCTTTCCCGCCTCCACAGAAACAACATAGATAAGTGTTGGACTAAATACTCTGATGTCATGGAAGAGGTAATTTACTTCTTTTGTAACAATGTTTCACACATTAAAATTACAAGAAAATGAAACATTTGGGTCATCAGAATAAACAACTTGTTTCAATTGAGAGTTTAACTGCGAATTGAATATGAACACACTCCTTTTTTTCCCCTTTCTTTCTGTGTATGTACATAAAGTGCCTCTCATCATACCCAATAATCATTATTTACTTTATCTGTGGGTTTTTTTCATTTATAATAATTTCAAAGAAAAAAGGTACCAACATAATGACATGGTCTTGTTCACAAATTTTTTTTTTACTGTCATTGTGTTCTGTAGAAAATGATTGAAAATAAACACTGAATGTTTCTTCTTTTTCTTGAGTATACAACACTTTCTCTTCCATACCCCATAATTAGCTATTAAAAAAAAGTTTTGTGATGCAGCAGCACTGTAATTTGGAATTTTTCAAGTGGCAATATTTTTAAAGGGAGCTAACATTACTAGGGGAAAAACACAGTAATAATAAACCACTCAATTTTTATACATCCATCAGCCCCAAAGCAATTTCACAACCGAGGCCACTGCTGTTATCTCCAGTTTGCACACAGGAAGCAGGACAGAAGGCAACTAGCTATGCACAGCCTGGAGGGACACACTCACAGGCCACAGAGAGCAAACCCAGATTCTACATTCTCTAGGAACTCCAGACTGGAATTACTACTAAACGCTTATGAAACACCAGTTAAGTACTCAAGGTAAAACCAACCATAGATGGTTAGAACAAAAAATTATGTCATCAACAGATGAATTCTGGGAAAGACAGACACAGCAGATAATGTTACAATTTGCTACAGTTCTTTCTAAAATGCCTGTCCCCATTTTTCTTATAAACCTGCTTTAAGTACTGAAAGGTTGCAACAAGGTCTCCCTTGAGCGCTTTCCACGTTAAAGTAATCCCTAACTTTCAGTGTTATTACATCACTGTCTTTGCAATATTCAGAGCCTACAGAAGTTGTACAGATACAGCTTGAGGGAAGGAAACTGAAATACCTAAATCTCAAGTCCCAACATGCACCAATTACTTACAAAGTAATTACATACTATAAGTCCAAGCACCCTCTTAGATATTTTCTGAAGGACTATATTCAACAGGGTCGCTCCAATGTAAATCAGGATTTCTAATAATTTATTATTATTAAGCACATGAAAATCAGAAACATATTAATAAAAAGTCAAGCTCTTGACTCTTCTTCAACCTAATAAATGTGATTATAAAGCCATTTTGTTGAAGGATAAGACATCTAACATTTATTAAATAATAAATCTAGGTCAGAATAATGTAGTAATCAAAACATGTAGCTGAAAAGTGATCTTAGTGGAATTTCCCACAAAGCCTTGGACTACACACCCTCTCTATGTAAAATGTCTATATTTTGTACCTCCTGTATTTATGTTGTATATATAAACATAACCTATAGTTATATATAGGTAGTTTTCATAGGACATGAAAATATTTGTACAATTCCTTTCTCCAACAGACATGCACACCTTTTCATCATCGCTTCAATACACAGTGATTTTGAAATGTCATTCTTTGAGGTCCTATAACTTTACCATACAAATTAATTTCCCTGGCTTATTTCTTTTTGCATACGTTCCAAAATGTTTTCTATTCTCCTGTAGCTTCAGCTAAGAAGCTCTGATTATGAAAATTATGAAAGTAATTTATAGATATGCTGAATGGCTCTGTATAGCAATAAGAGACTTTCACAGCTGCATCAAGAAAACCTTTGCTTTCACCAGTCACACTCCATTTTCATTAAATATGCTCTTTACTTTCTACCTCAAGATCTCTTTAACCATTTTCACGTTTTCATGATCCCTGGATTTACTTTCAGTTACAAATTTTAATTAGATGGTATTTGTCCACCTCATTCACGTCATCCATTTCATTGAAAACTTAAATTACTTTCTGCAGGTTCACTCAAGTTAGTTTTCACACACATCACTCACTCTCTTATGCAAAAGAAAAAGGGAAAAAAATAAAATGTATCTGTCACACTGTTTGTGTCAAATAAGGAGATGAATATAGTCAAAATGTATGTACACAGGGGTACACTTCTGCAACCAGAGGTCTGTCTAAATCTCTTGCAATTAGAATTTTGCATTTTAAAATGGATTTTTGTTTTGTTTTGTTTTCAATGGAATCAGCCGCAATTACACATTTTAAAGAGTTTTGGCCTGAACATCACTATTACTTGCGAGAAAATGTATAATCCCATAAATATATTTTTGGTAAAGTGTTTTTATACAGTAAAATCTAAATAATGCAAAGTTCACTCACTTAATCCTGTTTCTATCCATGTCAGTGCTATAAATCATACACATAATCTTATCCTGGCTGATACATATGACATGGCTACAGTCCAAAACACTAGTGACCAGCAGAAAGTTGTTATGATACTTACATTGGTAAGATGAATGACTCCTTTTGAAGTAACAGAGCAGCCCATGAAACCAACATACTGCAGCTCAGGACAATGTTCCGCAAAAGCTTTCACAGACTGATCTGTCACCTACAGAAAAGATAAACAGGTAACAGTTGAATAGGTGATATAAGTACATACTTAATACAGCTTAAGAAATGTCTATGTAACATTGGCAAGTGGCTCATTTAGACTTTTAGTATTATAATTACCACTACTATTATTTGTTTCAAGAGTTTGAGAGAGATTATTTGGTTTGCACAGTTTGCATAGATGTGCATGGATATATATACATGAAAATTAGGATGAAAAAATATTACTGGCAGAAGCCAGAGAAAAAAGAAACACAAGGCAAGAGATGATAGCCACAAATTCAGATCTTACTGTCATCCTATTTATGTGCAAATAACCCAAGAGACAATTCTATTCACTATTTTAATGAATTATATACAAAAATTAAAATATAACAAATTAGTTATTGTCATCCCGTAGAAACATACTACTCCCATTGACTTTGCAAAGAATGGTGTGCTATCTTAAATTTATATGCCTTGTCTTATATTTCCTTTTAACTAAAACACAGCAACTGAAGATTTCAACTTAAAAGTAATATTTATTAAATTAATATTTATTGAATTAATAATATGTATTAAAAGTAAATCTGTTTCTCATATGAGACTAGATAATCTCATGGCAATATAGCACGTTGTCAGTTATCAGACAAATGGAGATATTATATAGTTTATTATTGAGATTTATTTATTTATACAACTCTTTTTCATCTACAATTAAGTTTGTCTGGTAAAATTTAACTATAAAACAATCTATTGCATAAATACACTGCTTTTTAAGTAGACTAATGATCAAAAGCAACTTTGTGAAGAATGTAATACTGATATAAGTACACTTACAACACCTACACACGTTCCTTTAAACAATAAGGTTTGTTTTCTCTTTTTTTTCTTCTTCTTTTTTTTTTTTTCCTCTGAGAAGTATATATTCCCAGTGCAAATGGCAGTAACGAAAAACCATATACTGACTGTGGAACAAAGCCTGTATTCTCCAGCTACATGGCTCAGGAACGTCTCACAGTGTCCGGAATCCTAACTCCTGAATGCTGAGAACATTCAGAATTTCTATGGATGTCTTCCTGTTCCCACAGAACGAAAAGCAAACAAGTTTTGAAAGATGTAGCGCACAGCTGACCCTCAGGTGAATTCATATTGGAGCACTATTCCTGCTGTGCTTTGGATAACCATCACCCAGAGCTCCAACTTGCCCAAGATGTCACATTCCTGCACCCTGGCAGCATATGGTGACCTTGGTGAGGACTTTGGCAGAACAACTTTTGAAAACATGACCCAGAGATATGTGTTTATAGGCCCACTATCTCATAAAAGCTGTATTGCTTTGGGGTCTGTAACAATTCTGAAAATTGTTATAGACCTAGTGCAGTTTTCTCAAAGCAACAATTTCTCACCAAGCAGAGATTTTTACTGCTGCACATCTGCCAGATAAAAGTAAAAGGCAAGCCTTTTAGTATTGTGTATTTAGAACCCAATTAAATGAAAAAGGCCAAAAGGAAAGGAAAAAGGATGAGCTGAAGAGATTCAATCACAAATTGGGTAGTGATCATGAGGTATCTGCAGAGACCCATGTCTCAGGTCTGCCTGCTTGAACAAAAGCAAACCACTAAGGTAAGAAATTTCTTCTCTGATTTGATCTGACACAGTCTTACATTTTTACTTTGGCCCACTCCTCTCAGCTAAGGAAGGCCACACCAACTATTACTTTTTTTGAGATATTGATTACCAAAAACCTGTTACAAATACTATCACAAGTCAAAGGCTTAGAAATTTGTAGTACCATAAGTACAGTTACTTATGATGCTACCAGAACCAAACCAGGCTGAAAAAAAAAGTTTATCTCCTATAGAAAATAAATTAAAACCTCTGATTCAGCTAATAATCTCAGAGAAGACTATTAGTCTACCCTCCCTACAGAATATTCAAGTGTAATTCTCTGTTACAAACAGCTTTGTCCTACCTGTCAAGAAAATGTAGTAACAGACAATCAGTGCCATCAATGCCTAATATTGCAAATTCATTACAGAGTTTAAAACTTCAATCTACAAATAATTTCTTACTTATAGCTAACATTTAGGTGCATGGAGACTTTGAAAAATGACATTTTGAATGCAAATAACATAATTAGTATGTCTTAAAATATCTTCTTTCCATACTATAGTATTTTCTGTAATCTAAACAAAGCCTGTGAAAAAAATGGTTTTAATAAAAATTAATAGCAGTAGATTATGACCATTTCTACTAAACAGTTTACAGATCAGCAGTGAACCTTTTCTGTGTTTTTTAAATAGGCAGCATCTTTTAAATCAGAAAAAGATTCTTCATTACTTCTGTATGCCTCACGATTTTCCAGTCAAAAGGAGTGTGACATAACCTGATTGTGCTTTACAATTACTGCGGTAGTTTAGACACATATTTTGCTACCACAAACAACTTGTTCTTAAATCTTGACTTAGAAATACAAAGCAGTGTTTTTGTCTTCTGTTATCAAACAATAAAACTCCACTATCTGGAGAAGATTACTTCAACTTTTATTGGAAAACACCGTAAAAATTGTTTCAATCAACTGTACCTTCCTCTCAGTATCCTTTGTTATACCAGTATCTAGGAATTCATTACTTCTTTTTCAGATCCTATGTCATTTATGGCAATTGATTTTTTAAAATAACATACTTCCCATTCAGACAGCCTGTAATGAAGACCACTTGATATTCTGTTTGGATAAACACTTTAAATATGACTCCACTTTCCTATGATTGTATTAGCTAGGAAAGAATATACATATATGCATTTCTCTACTTACATACACACACACTTGCAATTTCATTAAATGGCGTCTCCTAAGATGAATGTAAGAGACTATGCACGGAAACCCCAGATCAAAATACCTGTAATCTAAACATCTGCTAAAAGGTTAAAAGGTAAAATTTACATTACACCTTTTTGTTCTTCTTTTTTTGCAGGGTTTGGGGAAAAGAAGAACATGTAGTGATTTGGAATTTATTTAAAACTTACGTATAAACTGACAGTCAAGTAAAATTACCTAGTTTTCATTTAGAACAACAGAACATTAAATCACATCAGTTCTTATTTATATATGGCTCAAAACCATAACGACACAATGTTAGTATGCATAAGTTTGTTTGGTTTTGGGTTTTTTTTCATTAGACCTATTTGTACCAAGGGAAAAAAAAAGTAGGTAAAGTTCAGCCATATCTGAAAGAGTGATCAGACATTGGAATGGGTGTCCCAGGGAGGTGGTGGAGCCCCTGTCCTTGAAGGTGTTTAAAGGAACACTGGATATGGCACTCAGTGCTGATTGACAAAATGTTTGGTCAAATCTTGGACTTAGTTACCCCAGAAGTTTTTTCAACCTAACTCATTCTGTGATCTGTGATACAGAAGCAACAAAGTTAAAGTTCAAGGATGCTCCTAAGACTGGAAACATCTCTTCTGCTTAACTAGGGTTCCTACTGATTCATCATCTGCAGTGTCCAGCACGGATGGTCTCTATACCGACTTAACCTTCTGTACTAACTCCAACATGCAGCCTGGGTCACTATTTCTATCAGAAGTAGGTGCCAGAAATAGTAAGCTCTTTTACCATATGAATGTGTTTTATGCTTGCAAGAGATGGTCTATTCAGCAGAATGAAAGAAAAATAAGTGAGTGATGAAAAGAAAAGCATGGAAAATTAGCAGAGATATGTATGCAATGATTATGCACCTTAACACTGCCTCTTTGTAATGCAATGTGTAGCTGTATGTTAAATCTTTACTACTCAGGAGATAGAACAGGTCCATAAAACATGTATTATAAATATGGCTTGTGTGACCTAACAAATTTTTAAACAACTGGCATTCTGATGTATTATACAAACAGATTAAACTACCATAATCTAAAACTAGATTACCATAAAAAATACTGCAGTTCTACAGAAATGACCCTTGTCAACAAAGACAGACATTCACACACAATTCTATTACAGATCACAGTACTGTGTTTCCAAGAATCTTTAGTAATTGGACTGTCTTGTCGACTTTCACTGACTTTCATTCATCGTTGTCTTGCTTCGTGTTAGACTTGCTTTGAAAAAGTGATATAAGATGATGAGGATAGATTTATAAGTTATGCACTAAAGCATTGTGAATGGGAAATATGCTGGTCTGGAACAAATGGCACAGATTTTGCTTCTATCAAAAATCTATGATAAGTGAGATATGATTTAATAATTTTCTTTTTATGTATTGCAGCCTATTATATACGAATTCCAGTTCTGCATTGTTTTACAGAAATTCAATATTTTGCCTACTCTGAATTAGATTTTGTAAGTATTAGTTTATTTTATATTCTATTCAATAAATGAAAGTGCAAAAAGGAAAAAGCAAAGATGATCATTCAAAAAGAAAGACTGAGGCGCAGCAATAAAAGCCAGTCAAATTCCAACTAAAAAAACCTCACAATTAATGAACACCTACAGAAGCTCAAACAGAAGAAACTGCAAAAAAAGATGGGAATATAAAAAGCCACTAGCACAGAACAAATACCCGGTTCTCTTATTTAGCAGGTGCCCTGCATTGTCTGTAAGTAGATCTTAATATGCAATTTTTTTTCCATGAAATATACATATATAAAAGTTGCAAAAATATTCCTCAGAAGAATAAAGCATATTTTGCTAGAGTAAAAATATGCTGTCGTGTAAATACAGAAGGATCATGAAACTCAGTATTCACCATACAAGGGAATACTAATGGTAGAATAAACCATTTTTCTCCTTATTCCTTACTCCATAAATTTTTTCTCCATTTTGGTCAGATGCCAGCTTAAGCAAAATTTATTTGGGCACCAAAGGAAGAAGGAAAGAGCCAAATACAGTTTTGTGTCTGAAAAGAGATTATGTTTGCAAAAATCTCATCTGCCAGTTCAGTCCTCAAACTTTCTTGCATTATGCATTGTTATCTGCTACAGATTGAGGCTCACATGCCACCCATTCTGAAATCTGACCCGCAGGAAGCACGTGGCTACACCCTCCAATACAGTGTTTAAGGTCTCACATACTCAGGGTGCATTTCCCTGGTCTGTCTCCCCTGAAATCTTTGTGTGCCATAACCTACAATGATGTGCAGTTAGCCTAAATGCTGGTATAGTTTTGGTTAAATTCCTTTTTACCAAGACTTCCAGAATACATTAATTTCAAAAGCTGCAGGCAAATCACACAAAGCAAAACATTTACAAGGGACTAATTTAGATCACAGGTGAATTCAACTAAATTCACAACTATGCAATATATACAAAAAGATAAATATAAAGCAAAAAGATTGCTGATATACAAAAATATCTATATGCTGTAAACTGAGGCAGTCAGGCTACCACTGTTCTATCAGCAGGAAAGAAATATCATTACATGAACATCTTAAAAAAAAATCACAGTCATGAAGTAGTTTTGAGAGAAGACACTTTACAACATGTGTGTGCTTACATAGGTATTTCCTACTTAGCTTAACATTTGCATTACTATCCCTGTACTAAAATTATAAGATGATGCCTCTTTCCCACAAAGGGATAGATTACCATGCCTCTTTTTTGACTAACACTTTCAAAACTATGTTTTAGGGTCAAAAGGGGTCAAAAGAAGGGGAAAAAGAAAGATCAAAATATTACAGTAGAACACTATTAAACTTTACACAGTTAAACTAAAGCATATACTTAAAAATATTTAAGATTATACATATCTTCCTAGTCCTGTGAGTGGGAAATGACAAGTAAATTCTGTTATAATTTAACCACATTTAAATTTAAGTAAAAATTCAATTTCATTTTTAAATTACTTTCCACAGGAAGCTGCAAAACTCAAAGTATTTACTTACAGATTTAGTCCTAAGGTTCCACCAAAGGAACCAGGGCATTCATTAGCATCAGTTCCCAAAAATATTTTAATATAATTTCTTAGGAATACATTATACTATTAGATTGACCATAAATATAAACAAAACTAATTTTAAATTAATGGCAATTCAGCACAAACTTATCTTAGAAATACACACAAATAAAGACTGCTATATACAAATATAGGGCTCTTTTGCCATACCTCCCTCAAAAAACAAAAGGCAGAAATGGTAGAAAATGATGTTTATGTTCCAAAGATTTATTTTAAGATTAAACTACAAAGGACCTTTCCTATTCAACTGGACTGATACACTGCCTGCTTTCCACAAGCATCAACTTAAATTATATTTGTCATAAAAGCTGTGACAAAGTAATTATTATTGGCAAACATGCATTTAATTTATGACCTCATATTGCAATTACAGAACACTGACAAAAATAAGGCATGGATAATCTGTCATCACGGCCAAGTTCTTAGGACACCCAAATTTCATTAGTGAACAGCAGAAGGCAAGGCTCATCTTAACTAACTGCCAGAATGTATTTCTTCACCTTCAGTAAATTCAACAATTTGCTTAATCACAACAGAAATTCAACAACTTCCATCTTTAAGTTCCAGTAGTACTACCAATTTCTTTGAGGACTCAAAAGTGAAGTGTAAGTATTTCCAATCCTGCATCTTTAAAGGAAACTAACTGAAAAGGAAATTATTCCCATTTTTTAACATATACTTTTAATTTATTTAATTTCACAGTTAGATCTTCAATCTTTTCACAATTTTGGTTTATAACTTTGAGTGGTTCCTTTTCATTAGAAAAAAGATATTTTCCAAAACAAATGTGTAGTCTTTCATAAAATAAAACGTTGCTGCTTACTAATGGCTTCAAAACATGTTCCATTATTAACTGAAAGGGATTCATTAATCCATCAACATAAGTGATTTTTTAAAAACAAGTTAAAACCAAAATTTTTTGTAAGTATTTTAAAATCAACTTAAGTTTTAGATGTCCTGTGCACCCCTGTTGCCTCAGACCTCATGAGAATAAATACTCGCTCTGAGGCATTTTGTAACAATTCACTACCCCAGATTCACATCTGAGGGGTGGGGAAAAGTGAAGAGAATGGAATTGCTGTCCTTGCCCTCATCCTTATGCATCACTCCAGGAGTTAATATCACTAATCTGCCCATGACACAAGAGAAGACAGACTAGAGTGTAAGGGCTGAAGAGATATAAAGAGCATTTTACGTTATGTTTACCAGCAGGCCTCATCACCTACATAATGGTAACATCAACTTCTTTTAAACACCTAAAGTATGAAAACAACCCCAACATTTTGTGGAATACTCAATTCAATACTCAGGGAAATCATCACTTTATAAGGTACCCTTTTAGAATGCATGTGGATTTACAAAGTTTCTCCCTGGTTTATAAGAGGATTGAACAACTGGCTATCAAGACCAGTGTTCCTGTTTTATCTTGGTAATAATGACAGGGTATACAAATCATTCCTAATTACTCAAACATGATTTTTAGATACAAAACTCTTAACTACCTTTGTTAAAGGCCACACAAAGTATTCCTTCCATTTCTATGGGAGAGTATAATTTTTTAATCTTATTTTCTTTTTGTTACTGATGACACTAGGAATCAAACGATTTTCTGGTCTATTTTACCCCACAAATTGTTTCGTACTAAACAAGACAACACCCTTGGAACATAGACAGTTTAAAATACTAAATAACTGGGGACAACCACTATCTTCAAACCAGTTTAAATATCTGGGTTAGAAAACAAATCTAAATTCTCAATATAAATTACCTATGTTTCCCATTATCTCACAATTTTATTAAGTACAGTTCACATGCACTTGTATTAAACAAGACTATTAGCACACCCTAATTCATTTGTTGAAAAATGGAAATACAATTGTAAAAGCAATTCTTCGTCTTATAAAATACTGCCTTCCTACCAAGAGAGAAAATTTATTATCAAAATGTGTTTACTCTGGACTTAGAAAACACTGCTTCCAAAACTAAACATCCTTCACCAACAGCACATATTATAATCTGATATCTTAAAAAAGTAGAAAATTAAAATAAAAATGAAAACAAATTTTAAAATAAATAAAAAAATTAAAAAAGAGAGTAACACTGCATTATAAATTTTGTAACAAAGGGGACACACCAGAAATACTGTATGTTCACAAAAGGTTATAGGAAAACTGAATGTTTCTCTGCGTATTTTTTAAGCAGAAGAATGCACAATAATTTCTAAAAAATTAAAAATAATATTCTCCTTTGCTTTTACAATACTCAATCAAAAAGACTAATGTGTCCACATGTTAAGAAATATGTATAAAGTATTTTTATTTAGTACCATTCTGAATACAAAGGAAGAAAAAAATTCCACAAGATGGGTCCATGGTTCAGTGGTCTAGTAGCTTAGTATTTCCTCCTTGTCTAAGAAGTGTGTGAATAAAATATCTATTCTCTCTGGGACCAAAGATGACTTTGCATTATCTTCACTTTTAATGCCTCCAGAGCTATAGAGGCATATTTCCTATTCCATATTATGAGTAAAAAAAACCTTCTCAAAACCCCAGTTTATTCAACAGTTTTACTGTTCATCCTAACAGAATAATCTCATTACCACCTAAAATATTTTTAAAAGAAAGTAACTTTTATTTTCACTTCTTCTGTGCAATCTGATCTTATACATTCCCATTAAATTTATTTACTCAGGCAAATATATCTGTTTATCACAACTTCAAGGCTTTTAAAGTGGCTGGAAGTTTATTTTACAGTACACATTCATGTAACAAGTGTTTTATCCTCATACAGTTTCCCTTCTAAAATGGCCTCACAAGATCATGGTTAATGTTCACAAATAGTGGAGGTCTTGGTAATGTAAATCATTAAATACTATTATGTCTGCATCCTTTTGGTTAACTCCAAGAGCATTCACAAATAAAAACATATTTCATTTGCCTTGTTACTCTGATGACCTTCTGAAGGCCACCTAGATACTTAAATAAACCCTTCAATTTCCCTGGTCAAGAATCTGAAAAAATGCATGTCCCTTTCATTAAAAACACAATCACCTCCCTAGCATAAGTTTGTTTTGTCATCATATCCCTCTCATAGGTAAAAATAATCTATGATTCTTGTAGTGTTTTTATTTCATGTGAAAAACTTAAATACCAACACAGACAATGCTCTCACTGCTATTGTATATTACCAACTCAGAAACAATTGCTTCTGACAGATTTGCACATATTAAAACCTTTGTTCATTACAAAGAAACAGAACAGTATAAAGTACTGTAACTCCCTCTTTACCCAAAGTAACTATATGCATCATTCTGGTGTGGTATGCTACAGGGATAAACATTTTTCACATTCTTCACTAGGTCTAAGTTTCCTCAGTGAAACAAAGTGTTAAAGAAATTGATAAAAAAGTTAAGCAATCCAAAATACTAATATAAGAGTGATGTATCTACAACCAGATTCCTTCATCTACCCAACATAATCCCCAACATAATCATATTCCTAGTATGCAATTCATTGAATAATACAATTTTGTGACATCTACATAACATTTATATATATATGACAGTGGTACCAGAGCCACTGTAAACTGAGGCTAACACACACACACAGACAGCAAATACCTAATACTTAGGCCTACAAAACCACCATAAATTTTAAGAGTAAAAACAGGTTTGATGCCTTGACATCAAAAGTTTATTTTAGAAATTAGTAAATACGACTGAAAATGTAATCTTATCATAAAATGGTTTGGGTTGGAAGGGACCTCTAACATTACCTACAACTCTCCTGCCATGAGCAGGGACACCCTGCCCTAGACCAGGCTGAAGACTGTCCCAAGCAATCTGACCCTGAACACTTCCAGGGATGGAACATCCACAACTTCTCCAGCCAGCTCTTGCCAGTGACCCACCACCCTCACAGTCAAGTATTTCTTCCTAATATCTGATCTAAACCTACTCTCAAGTTTGAGTCCCTTGCTTTCTGCTCAGTCACATTATGCTCTTGTGAAGAGTCTCTCTCCATCTTTCTTGAGAGCTCTGTTCAGTACTGGAAGGCCACAATTAGGTCAGCCCAAAGCCTTCTCTTCACAAGGCCAAACAACTCAAATTCCCTCAGCTTCCTCCCTCATAGCAGAGGTGCTCCATCCCTCTGCTCACCTTGGTGCCTCCTCTGGACTCTCTCAGCAGCTCCGTGTCCTTGCTGTGCTGGGAGCCCAGGGCTGGAGGCAGCTCTGCAGGTGGGGTCTCACCAGAGCGGGGCAGAGGGGCAGAATCCCCTCCCTCCCCTGCTGCCCACGGGCTCTGGGTGCAGCCCAGGACACACTTGGCTCTCTGGGCTGGGAGTGCCCATGGCTGGCTCATGTCCAGCTCTCACCCACAGCACCCCCAAGTCCTTCTGGGCAGGGCTGCTCTCCATCTGTTCATGCCCAGCCTGGGCTGGCACCAGGGATTGCTCTGACCCAGGTGCAGCACCAGCATTTGGCCTTGTAAAACCTCATGAGATTCCCATGGGCCACTGCTTGAGCTTGTTCAGGTCCTTCTGGATGGCATCCTGTCCCTTAGGAGTGTCAACTGCCCCACTCAGCTTGGTGTCATCTCAGAACTTGCTGAGTGTGCATTCAATCCTTTCACCGGTGTAACTGATGAAGATATTAAATAACACTGGTCCGCCATACCTTGTCCCCTGGGGGACATCTCTTGTCACCGATGCCCATTAGGACTCTGAGCCATTTATCACTACCCTCTGGATAAGTTATCCAGCCACCTCCTTACCCATTTAACACCCGCTCATCAAATCCATCTCTCTGAAATTTGAACAGAGAAGGATATTGTAAGGGAATTGTGTCTAAATCTTTACAGAAGTCCAGATAAATGACATCTGTAACCCCTTCCCTGTCCAATAGCGTAGTCATTTCAACACAAAAGGCCACGAGGTTGGTTATTTTAAAACAATGTGACCATTTTCTCTTATAAAGTTAAGACACTTGCAACATTTAGTAGAACTAGAGAGTTACAAAATCTTGTTCAAATCTCTTCTTCCAAGTTTCATGGATACCATGTAATTGTAATGACTGAGGAAACTCTTGTAGCAGTGGAAAATATAAGGAAATATATACATACAGTTCATGTAAGGTGATGTATACACAGAACATTCTATATCACAACCCACAATGAAGATATCTTCACAATTGCATCTGTTTTTCAAACAACTAACCATGTTTTATTTTTCAGGTTTCACACTAGCCATACACAATGGAAATACAGTGTGACATCATGAAGCTGATATCAGATGCAATAGTTACCAAAGTTTACCACCAGCAGTTATCTAGATTGCTACTGCAGAAACTGAAAGATGGCAAAAATACCAAAAACGCTTTCTTACAATCTAGCCTCTAGATATCCCCATCCTATGGCATCCCACAATTTACAGATTCATCTCCTCTCCCTCTTTCACAAGCAGAGAGGGACAACATTTTCCCAAATTTTCCACTACAGGCCACAGGTACAAAATTTGGCTGCCCCATGCACCAATACAAATTTCATAGAGGGAACTTTCAGTTCTGATTATGTGGACTCTAGTTAAATCAAATTGTTACCATTTGTTACAAATCATAAGAAAAATGCACATGTAAAGGCAGGGGGAAGGAAAAATTCTTAACCTGCTTATGCTCTTCAAACTGAAGAGCAGTATTAAGAAGTTTTTTAATCACCAACAGGTCTCTCATGTCACACAGGAAACAGGAGAATAAATAAGACAAGATAATTTCCTTCATATTGTAATAAATAGATGTTAACATGAATACAGAAGAACTATGACTGCAACTGCATAGGTCTAAGAAAGTCATACTATAATTATAAACTTTCTTATACTACTATTATACTACTATATAACTATTTACTGAAAAATACTACATTAATCAAAATAATATCTAAAAAACAGCATTTTACAGCTCACAAAAAATACAAATCATTTAATGGACTTACTCACTGGAATACCACAAGAGCTTTTTAAAATAGTTATATCTTGCTCAAAAATCTTTATGTATTAGTCTTCCTGGGTACCACACATAATTTAATATAGGCCATTATTTTTTAAACAAATGAGAAAACAAAACACAGAATGTCACTCAAATTTCAGATACAAATACTGTTACTGGCTGACAATATTTCAATTTGCCTCTTAACGACAACAGAGAATTTAGCAAATTTAACCAGCCCTACAGTTCGCCTCTTGATATTGTAAGCTGCTAAAACAAAATTACATTCTCCCTATGATAAGTCCTTCCAAAAAGAAAAAAGTGCAGGAAAAAAAGATTTCTTATAATAGAAGTGAATGGACATGGTATTATGCCTTTATTACTGGCTAACAGACCAGTTATTAGGTATTAAGTACCCATGTTTATTAATCCTGTTGCAAGTACTAGAAGTCTTCACGTATCATTAATGAAAAATATGTAATATTCCATACCATTCTAGCACACAAAACAGATAAAGTCAGAGTTCAGATCCTAACTGGAGGGGACTTTTTTTTAAAACACCTTTCAAAAGAATCACAATTTCAGACTCAGATGCCCTTGGGAAGTGTAATCAGTGTACAATCAGTGAAAATGAGAAATATTGCACAGAAGTGGAAATTGTTTTGATTTTATTTACATATGATCTTCACAAAACAGAGGTCACACTAAACAAAAATTCTTGATAATAAGAAATAATACAAAGAGGGTTTTTTCTTCACAATTTTTTTTTACTTAGTGAACTGCATGCATTACCAGCAATTTAATTTAAAATAAACCTCTGTTACATTAGTCTGATCAAGCAGGACACCAACATATTCTGTCAATCTGATGCAGAATCAGCTTTAAGGCATGAATTAGTTAAAAACCTGAAATGCATCAGACATGGTGAAAAGATGGATAGGAAGAGGATGTGATTTAATATAGTTCTCTGATTTCCACTTCTATGAAATACAATTGTTTACATGCTTTCTGATCTAGTCAGCACTGCTGCCAGTGGACATTCAGGCTATTCAGCACAGACACTATTGGAAGAAACTGGACATCAAGATTCTCTTCACAGCAGCTTTAGAGTCCTCCCTACATTTACAAATTGATACGGAGTTCTACATAAAATTTTATGGTAGGAAGTAAACATGTTACATCCTATGAGAATTATTACATAAATGGGACTGGCCAACAATGAAAAGTTGCAGGAAAATTAGTCATTAAAATGGTAATCTTCTGCATTCACTACTGTGATTGACTACTTCATTACAATCACAGTTTGATACCAGCCGTAACTGGTAGGAGCAACCTCCAAACACAGCAACAATAAAGAAAAAAGCCCATAAAGCTGCTAAAATAGAATTTTAATATGCATGTATGCAAAGACTCAGGTCCCAGACACACTCTGGTTAAAAAAAAAAAAAAGTTGATATTGCATAGATACATACACACATCCCTGCAAATACTTCAGTGGAAATTTAATTTATACGTTTTTAGCAAATAATCATCTCTAGCCCAGAAAAAAGCAAACCAATGGGAAGTTCTTTACAATCCTTGTACACCTTTCTTTGTTTAGCTGCTAATGATACACTACGATGTCTAGTGACACAAATTTAAATCATTAGGATAGAAATTTCTTTTTAATTTTTTTTTTTTAATTCTTGCACTAAAAAACACTAACAAAAATACCCAAACGAAACAAAATGCCTACAAGCTTTGCTTTGCCCTAACCACAATAGCAAGGACAATGAATTACCTCCAGCAGGCATTAAAGAAAATATGTTTATAGCTGGTAATAGACTATATAATCAAATTATTCATAACAAACATTTCTATGAATTGTTTTTTTTTTAACAGACCTCTCAGCAAGTAGATTATCAGAACACAAAAGAAGAGGGATCGTTTTGTTGTGCTTTATTTTATCTCATAATATGTAAAGCAATCTTGATTTTTTTTTTCTTTTCTGAATGGGCAGTGAAGTTCTTGGTGTTACTTGCTAAGAAAATCATATACATTAGTATACCTGGCTGTCATCATTTACGTTGCTAGTTTTGATCTATTAAAGCCTGAAGAGGCTGCCTGGATGCAGATGGCAAAAAAACCCTGAGAATACACAGCAAGAACAAATAAAGTAGTCAGGGAGGTACTTAAATGTATTAATGATATCCATTTGCCTTTTTGTCATCTGGATTAAACAATTTTACAATTTCAAGGCCAAAGACTAAAATAGAAAGACAAATCATCCCATAAGGGTCCTCACTGACACAGAAGAAAACAAAGGAGTCAGAATCTACAGGTTCAACATGCGCATACAGATACAGAAACTAGAAATGTTGCTGTTGCTCTCTGCAATCCTATCAAGGCATAACCTAAAACAGGGCCAGGAAATCATGGCTGAGACATTACAAATGGTGGTATTAGAAGCAACTAGGCGATGATGATATGAATACAAACAAGAGTTAGATGTGGTATTTTTTATCCTTACATGTTGTCCAAAGGCATACCTGTTCAGATTACATCAATCTATCAGTGCATACATGCATTTCAGATCAGCACGTTCCTAATGAGAAATCCAAGTGGGACTGCTGTGTTAGTTTTGATTGGAAGCAGGCTACAATCCTGATTAACCCCTATGCAGAACCCAGTGCCTGCCAGGCTTGTGTGAAGCTCTGTCTCCTGTGTGATAATGGCAGGACGAGCACAAGAGGGTGCTGAAGTTCATAAATTTAGATTTAAGAAAAGAAAAATTAACACCTGTTTTCTCTTCCCAGGGCTCAGCACATTCAGTAAGCAAAGATCATAACTGCTGCAAATCTCTAGGTCAACATGGAAAAAAACCAAACCAACCCAAAAAAACCCAAACCATCCCAAAAACTAAGCAGCAAGCAAGTGGGTAAAAAGAAAAAAAAATTAAGCATCTTCAGCTTTGCTTAAATATGTCACAATATCTTGGTTTAAACAGGCAGTGAAACATCACCCAGCCACTCACTGAATCCTTCACACTGTGGGGTGGGGAACAGAATCGGAATGGTTAAAGTGAGAAACTTGTGAGCTAAGTAAATAAAATTTAGATAAGATTTTAAAAAAATGTAAAATATAAAAATCAAAACTAAAAAAACAAATTTTGTAAAGAAACCCAAGCCCGTTGCTCACAATTAAACCAGCAAGTCCCACTGTCAGTCTGGCCATTCACCTTTATCCAACTGAGTTTTCTTGATGCGCATCATGATATTTGGCCTGGAATTTTCCTTTGGTCAGTTGGGGCCACCTTTCCCAGCTGTGTCCCCCCAACTCCTTGTGCATCCCCAGCCTCCTCCATGGTGGGGTGAGAAGCAGAAAAGGGCTTGACACAGTGCAAGCCCTGCCCAGAAACAACAAAAACATCCCTGTGTTATCAACACTGTCTGCAACACAAAACCAAATGGCCCCCATGCCAGGTACTGTGAATTTCACTCTAACCCAGACAAAATTAATGCACTGTATTATCACAAACTCTCATTTTGGTTTAAGAAATTCAAAGGTTTAAAAAACCTACAAAATCTAAGTAAATAAACCCCAAGACCACCCTAAAACCAACACACCTTTAAGCAAATAAACCCAATTGTGAATAGATACATAATACCCCCAACATATTACGTAAATTTTTTGAATCCAAGTTGTTGACATGATTTTTTTTTAACAAAATGTTTTTTTCCTGATCATTCTAATTTTTCCCAATGTAACACCCTTCACCTCACCCTTCTAGGATGGTAAAATACAACAATTACAAGCAGAAATATTTTTTTTTATGCCAGAGCTATAAAACAACCTATATAAATTAATAAGGGGAGATGAGTCATTACTTTACTGAAAAACACACAAGCTATTGCCAGGCCTCTAAACCTTCTGAGAATTCCTTCACAAATTGGCTGCAATTCTGTGGAAACAGCAAACTATTCAACATCCAATGCTCTGCATAATCAATGCATCTTCAATATTTCCAGCTTCTGGCAAAGCAATCAATTAGGCGGGCTCTCAAATGATTGTCAATAGTGCCTGAGTACACTGTTTAATGACTTCCAGTTGTACTGTATCAGCAATTTTTATTTTCTTTTTTTGCTGGGGGACAGGGGATAGAGACAAAGATTGCAAGAATTAAGTCCTCCCTTCCTACAGGAAGTCCTTCCTACTTCCTGACACAAGTAGAAAAAACAGAAGAAAAATTATGTTATTCCTATTCCTAATGTAATATCTGGGAAGGTGTTAGAAATGCATTTTCCTTGTCTTTCTTGTCTTTCTCCATCCCCAACTCACTCTCCCATCCTCATAACCTCCACAGAATGAGTAGAATATAAGTAAGGCCTCAGGCTTCTTTAGACTTGGCAGCATCTTTCTTCAGAAACAAACAGAATGACCAGCTGAACAATGATAATATTCACCTCTTACCTTGCTTCTTTATCCTTGGATAGTTAGACTGTTAGCTGTCTTTGACTCATTACCTTGAAATGAGACTTACAGAGCCAGTGTTTGGCTATGATTAACTCAATCTCTCTTCTCCTAACTTCCTTAGTATAAATTATTCCAACAATTACCAGAATACATTTTAAAGAAAGAAAAAGGATGCAGAAGTAAATGAAAAACCTGAAGCACACATTTATCTGAAGTAGGCTATGGTCTATTTAACATCTCTAATTTTTACAAATTTGTAGGGGTTTCCATGGATGAAGAAGCTACAACATCAACCATTTATTTGACTAATGCTTTTCACGGAATATCAACAAAAAATTATTAAACTCTGAGGAAGATTGAAATCAATATAGAAATTTAAGGGCAGGAAAGTAAAAACAGCTATGATGGAGATAGCAAAGAACTAGACTGAAAGGAGAATAGTTGAGCTGAGGGGACTGAACAGTTAACAAAGACATTTTGTGTAACAGTCTTTAAACAGGGTATTACAGGGTTTTACCAAGAAGGGTGTGAAATCCCCAAAAAGCAGAATACCATGAACTTTACTGGTGAAGCTGGGAGTATAATCAACACAGATTATAATAACTGGCCTATAATGTATATAAGTAAAGTCTTCTAGAACAGAGAAGAAACACAATTCCACAATTCAGTAAAAAGATGTAAAAGCCCTTTGCAATTCTGTTTATTCATCTTTGCACCAGACAAACATAGAAAAGAGGCACCAAAATAATGGAATTGAAGTAAATGAGAGCACAGTGTGTATCAAAGATCTGATCTCTCACCTGAGATACATCAGGAGGCAAAAACATAAGGAAAAACTATTACTTAAGCATAATTATAAACACAACTCTTGTGTGGAAATACTTACAACAAAGTTCTGAAATTCAAATAAAGTTTCAAATTTCACAGCAATTCAACTTCCTAGTATTAAAAGTATAATAAATCTATTTATTGGATTGAAACAGATACAAGCACCTCTAAATAATGAGATTAGCTATGGAAGCAAGTCATGAGACTTCCTCACACAATGGGTCTCTCTTCCATATGCTTCCATATATTCCTTACACTAGTTAGATTAATTAGCTAAGTCTCATAGATTTTAGGAACATCAGACTTTAATGAGAAAAACATAATTGTAGTCATGGCTGCAGCAAATCTGCTTAGTGGTTTTTACTTTTCTTAATGACTTTGCTTCACTCTTCTTCACAATTCTAATTGTGGTCTAGAAGAATATTTGACTTAAATTGTCAAGTATTCCTCTAGATCACAATTAAAAATCCAATGAGAAAGTAGATCAGACTCAAACATAAAAGCAAAAGTAAACTCAACAAACAAACCAACCAAAACCAAATCACATAAAAACCCTACAAAACCAACTGCCCCCACTAGGCCGGGACTCTGATCTGCAGTCAGAGCGACTATATGTATATGACATATATGCAAATTTTTTGAAAAATTAAAATGGATAGGCAGACAAATACCAAATTTTGTATCTCCCCAAAATATATACAACATCAAAAGCTTACTGGGTAATGGTTTCCAAGGGAGTGCAGTAAGTAAAAAACCTGCTTTTTAAAGAAAAAACCTTCCATATTCTCGCTATGCATTGAAAAATTCATGTTAGGAAAATCAGAATTGCATCCATATTAATAAACTTCTTGTGTTTTCAACTGAAATTTTTATTTCATGAGATCTTATCTAAGGGATGCACTTTTCTACCAATTGTTATGAACTATGGTGGTAATTTTCTTTTAAGAAACAGATCCAGTAAATGCTCTGTGCAAACATGCTTAACTCAAGGGCCGTGAAATGTCCTTCAGTGGAGTGAAGTCATTTAGCAGGGACTGGAAAAACAGGAAACCTTAATGCTTAAAGGTGACTGTCACTAAAAGGGCTATTTCCCACAAAGTTAGAACTGTTAGCCTGAAAATGTGCCCTGCACAAACAGGAAAATGTCTAATTTTGCAGCTGTTTTTATTTCCCATCTCACTGCATCACTGCACTGCAAAAACCATAGGGAACTGAACATGTAGTTTATGCAAACCACTCTTGTTGCTGTAAGAATATGAAAACAATATCCCATCTTTACTATTAAATGACCTTGATGGTCTGCATAACGTTTGTCAGACTAATAAAATTTGTAAATATACTTGCTGATATGATGGATTGCATTCTTCACTGCTCCAGTTACCTCAAACTAAATTGCCTGTCATTATAACGATGGCTTCTCTAAGCACAGTTTCTTAATTTGTTCCTCAATCTTTCAAAAGGGATTTCACAATAGACTTAAAGTGTTTATGGATCAATAATGTGCAAGAATAAAATACTGCATTCTAACAAAAAGTATTTGTAATCTTTCTGCTTAAAGTGAGCTGTGAACAGAGCATTAGCAGAGAACATAATTATAAGTAACAGGAAAATAACTTCAAACATAGTTCACAAGCATCCAGCACTGTGAACAGACGGAAAATCCCACAGATTCTGAGAAGGACCCAGTGCTGGTGATTTGTGGTTCATCCAATGGACAAAAAAGAAAGTGAAAAAATTAGTCATTAAGTTGTAATCAATGCGTGTCTTCTCTACATGCCTGATAACAAATGGTCTGTCCTGCTGAGCTACCTGAATGTGCCTGACCTGTGTTTCCCTCACAGTGAGTTAAGGTGGAATGCACAATGCAATAATAACCAGCAGGGCTTTGAAAGGAGACAGAAAATATTCAGAGCATTTACTCTTGTGGCTCACAGACATGATAAAAATGTCTGCATTACTTTCAGTAACTGCAAACAGCACATCTTTAATTCATATGGGAACACAGATAATCAGGTCATGCTGACAGCTTACTTCAGGTAGAGCACTCAGGAAGCAACCGTATCTCTGCATGGGACAGTAAATCTGCACAGGATCAGGAAGCTTTCTCATTGACAGCCAGGTTCCTGAATGTCACAGATCCAAAGGACCTAAAAGGAGCTCTCTCCTCAAAAATTCACAAAGGCAAAGTTGAGAGAATTGCCAGGAAATTTCTCTGCAGATCAACTTCTTTTATTAAAAAATGAGCTCAAAAGAAGACAGCCTCCAACAGAAACTGAAATCTGAAGAGGTTCAGGCATGATAATTACTGGTTTGTACCTGCTACAGATAAATACAACGATGCTGTGCAGACTCTGGCTGGCTGTCAGACATGTAACCAGCCAATCCACGACAGCCTCTCCTCAGCAAGACTGGGGGAACACTACACAGAAAAGTTCCTGGGTCAGGTTAAGGAGACCACTGACAATTACTGTCACAAGACAAAGAGACTCAACTCCTCCATCTTCCTCTCCCCTGTGAAGGAAGTTGATGAATGGGGAATGGGAATTAAGGTTAGTCCATAACAGCTCCCTTATGCTACTACTCCATCCTCACATTCTTCTCCACCCAGTGTGGCATCCCTCCTACTGGACACAGTCCTTAATGTACTTCTCCGATGTGGCTCCATTCCACCACATGAGGTCCACAGCCACAGTTCCTGCTGGGAAACCTGTGGGCTCCCCCTCCATAGGCCACATTTGAAGGAGCTTGCTCTAGCATGTGTTCTCCATGGCAGCAGTGTCCTGCAAGGCATCTCCACAGAGTGCCATGTGGAAATGAGCTCCACAGTGGTCTTCAACATGGTGTGCAGGGTAATCTTTGCTCCAGCATGGGGAGTACACCCTTGTCCTCCTCCTTCACTGACCTCGGGGTCTGCAATGCTGTTTCTCACACTTTGCTCTCACTCCCCTCTCACATTCTGCTGCGCAGTAGTTTTATGCTTTTCAAAGAATACACTTCACTAGAGGTGCCACCCCATTGCTAACATCTCACCACAGGCACACACTGCACCAAGAAGGTGGCCACTAGATGTAGACTTCCAATAGTAACTACATTACTACATTCTACATTACTGCTTCTCATCACTTTGGGGTCCAGGAAGCTTAGGTTCAAACCCATATCCTGACATAGACCTTTGGGTTGTAATATACAAGAATATTTCACAGAAGTCATAATTAGGCTCATACTATTAAAACCGTATTATATATCTTTGATGCTCACTAGCCAAACTCCTCAGTTTTCAGCAAAAGTACAGTATTATTCCATTACACAGACACAGACTTAAGAGCTTCAGCTTTACATATCTGAGTCAAAGCAATGTCATGAAAGACTTCAAATCTGTTTAATTCCACTCCTTTGTTTTTACCAGCACTGCTTCAGTTAAATATCTTTCTTTAAATATCTTTCAGTTCAAATCACAGTACCCTATACATTAATATTTTTAACTATAATTTCACATACTTCAATTAGGCTCCTCTAAAGGTTAAAGCAGTAACTTCAGAAGCTAAACTACACAAGAAAACTGAGTTGCCCATAAAACTATGAACAAATCCAGTATTAAAAAGGTAGTAATAACTTTTCACTTACTTTTCAATACATCTTATCTCTCTCTCCTTTAGCTCTTCCAAATACTTGTGTTAGATGAAACTATCTATAGGATTGAAAACCTTTATATAAACCTATGCACAAAACCTCAGGTTAAGAAATTCTTTTGTGCTACTGCATAACAATATCTTGACTTATAAAAATATAATACATACACTACAGTGTAAACTACATCATACATATATATATTTAAATATTTTTTTACATATGCATATATAAAATATATATATATTAGGCAGGGACAACTATACACATTTTCAAACAAGCCATTAAGTGGCATGAGAGTTGTTTAAATCTCTATTAATTTTCCAAAGCAAGTTCGTCAAAGGATCCCATTGTTTCTATTGGGATCACAATTTAAAAGAACCTGCTGGGTCCTTGCATTCTATGCAGAATGGTGCTACAAATGTCATTGGGCAGATACAAGGTAAAGCACAGGCAAACAATTCACCTAAAATTTCTAAGTAATATGGTTATGCTAAAGTAGCTGAGTGGAAACACATTTGCTGTAAGTACATCACTGCAGGTTTGCTCAATATTTTTGAAGATAAATTGCCTTACCTTTTGTGCATTTTGTCCTAGTTGTGTTGCTTTGTAGAAGCTTAAGTCACTTAGTCCCTCTACATTTACTTTCAAGTCCCTCAACTTTCAAGTGCTTACAGAAAAATGGTATTGCTAAAAAATGTGAAGCTTAAAGGTGTAAGTAATTACAAAATTAGGACTTCACTGAAATTATCTAATCAAGACACATTGTACTGTGCCTGTTAAACTGTGTACCCAGATTGTTTGGAAAACTGAAAATAATGTTCTGATTACAGGGATTCATCAACATCAGTGACTATTTCTGCTCCTGTAACTAGATTTCAATACATGCCCAAACAAATGCCTTTGTCAAAACCAGAAGAATCTTCCAATTCTGAAAGACATACTGTTGTAAACAAATAAATCATATCTCCTTTCACTGCTGCAGATGCAAGGTGAAAGAACACCGACCTGTCTTCTTACTTGCAAAATTTACACAAAAAGACATGATACAGCCCCAGGGAAGGACTGAACTACTTTCCCCTCATCATTAACAACAGCAAGAAACTAGGAATAGCAACAATTTTTTCTTCTGAAAAAAAAAAAAGCACAAGTTCTTCCTCTTGTTCTTAAAATCAGATGTAAGAGTTTATACAATAAACCAGCATTTTCTTCCAAAATATTCACTAGTATGTAATTTTTCTGGGCAACACAAGAGCACATCAGAGGTATGTGAAGAGCTGCTGGATTCAGATAAACCTAATTTAGAGACTCTTCTCAAGTGCTAAATTGCTTCTGGGAAACAAAATGGTTTATAGCCCAAAATATGTGTTGGTATTTTGCACCTATTCCTGTTTTGAACACTTCTCCCACATGAACAATACAAAAATTAGGAGAGAAGTAATAATTTTTGCTTGGGGGAAGGGTTTTTGGGGATTCCTTTTTGGTGTGATGTTTCTTTCTGCCTCTCCACCTGCATCGTTTCAATGCTTACAGGAGATGCATGAGAAACATGAGGATGGACTTTTTACTGGGGCCTAGTAGCACAGGGGGTAATGGTTTTAAACTGTGAGAGGGTAGACTGAGACCAGCTCTAAGGAGGGAATTTTTGCAATGAGGCTGGTGAAACAGTGGAGCACTGAGAGATGCTCCATTCCTGGAAACATTAAGAGTCAGGTTGGACGGGCCTCTGACCAACCTGCTCCAGTGGAAGATGTCCCAATGGCAGGGAGATTGGTTTAGATCACATTGAAAGGTTCTTTCTAACTCCAACCATTCCATGATTGTATGATTTTCTCATAATAGAAGTACCCGAACTACTGTTGCTACACTTGTTGCCAAGTATTTTCCTAAAGTGAAAAAAATTAAGGATATTAGTAGAAATACTAATAATGCAAGAAGCTGACTAATTATGAAAACACACCAACCCCAAATGTTCTTGATAATTTCAGTGTCCATTTGAAGTCAGTATATATCTGGGGAAATAAAACAGCTGTATTTTTAACTATTCCATAATAAAAAAGAATCTTCTATTCCACTCCTGGCTATACTTTAAGTAAAATATTTTCATGTATATTACTATCTCTACACATCACTACATTTTGTTTAAAATAGCTAAAATGAAAAGACATTTTAAAAATTAGGGCTAAATATCTGGCACATAGAAATTGAAGGCATTAAACAGTGTCAAACATTTTTTAGTCACAGCTTCTAAGTAATGCCTCTTCTCAAACTTGCTTCATTGTTCAACTACTATATGAAAATACACTAAATAATTTTAACTAAAATTTAATTACTTTGACTAATTTATTTTCTAGCATGCCTTGAAATGATCTCTAAACATAAAAGGAAAGAAACATTAAAAAGCATCAAATAAAACTAAACTTAAATACACAATAGTATATTAAAGAGCAGTTAGCACTAGTAACAAAATTATTCCACACATGAGTAGCTATAATCACTATCACAATACAAAAGCATAAAAATTACTTTCTTGTTTGCATAGCAGTAATGCAATTATCATCTTATGTGATGATGACAATGAAACAACACCTTTAACTGCATACATAGCAAAAATATAATTTTCTGGTCTCTCCAACTAAAGAAATTCAAACTACTAAGGCCTCTATACTATACTACACTTAAAAAGGATGATAGTAAAAGAAAAAATGAAATCCTTATTGCTTTCTAAACAACATGACTTGAAAGTTATATAAAAGTGCTTCTGTCACTTCACACTTTAAACTTAACTTACAATCCACTACCACTAGCTTACTATGCTTCAAGGTAGTTTTAGTAATTCAGAAATATTATGTCTTATCCTACTAATGCTTAGTCTCCTGAGCACCTTTTAACTGCTCTAAATTGGAATTCCAAATGGGCTTCATCAATCAAAACTTTTTTTTTCTATGTTTGTTAATCCTTTCAAAATAATTCTATCTTTAAACACTTTTTCCAAACTGATCTTACTCAAGTGTCCAAAAATACTGCTCTCTCTTCTTTTTTTCAGCTACTTTGTCCAATGCATTTACATGGCTTACAATCCTGTAATTTCCTACATCATGCACAGAACCATTAAACCAGGAAAAAAAAACCCAGGCAAAATACCTAATATTGCATTTGTTTTATGATGCTGATTCCTTCATCTGACTGAAACTTCATCTTTTAACAGATGCCTTGCCTTTAACAGATTCTTGCCTCCAATGATTTATCTCGTTGACTTGTTTAACCTTGCTTGTTAACCTTTTGCCACATTTTTACATCTTTTTAATGACATGTTTCCTCTTCTTCCTTAAGAATGTTTCACTAACTACTATGTGGGTTTAATATTTTTTTACTGTACATTTTCTGTTCTTTTCAGTAAGTTGTTTTGTTTTATTTTGTTTCCTGAAGCTATGCACACAAACAGGTGCGTGGGGGTGTTCTACAGCTAATTTTGGGATTTTTGTCCTTCAATTTTTATTTTGATTTGCAACACAGGTGCTCATATTGAAAGTTTTTCACTTAGCACTACAACATTGGTTAAATCTCCTACATGTTCCATAATCTGCTCTGGCATATCACTCAGAGTCTATATATCTCACTTTAGCTGTATCTCAGTGTGACATCCTCTCCCTCAAGTACTGTAGTTCAAGAGCATATTTCCTGCTCTCCTATCTCCTTCAGTATGTCCCATGTAGCCAGCGACCATAACAATTTTCCTATAACAGGAAAACTATTTTTCTTCTGGATTTCACTTTAAAATATAATTCCCTTAGAGTAAAGAACAAAATTTAACTTCAAATCACTAAAAAAATATGCACCCCATAAAAAACCCAACTAAAGTTGAGATTTTTTAAAAAACCAATATTTTTTCCCTTTGTATTTTTTATTACAACAAAAGAGATTCAATGAAAGCTAGCATACATATAATCTAAAAGCCTTTCTTTACAAAATTATATAACAAGAGTTCAACTAGCAGACTACTGGAAATATTCACCCACTACTACTAGGTTTAGAAACAGCAATCTATACCAGATTGTCTTGAATTTCATATTGACAAATATAGAATATATAATAAATGTAAAATGTTTCTAAAATAGAAAATAAACATGCAATAAACACAGATGCACTTTTTTTCTTAAGTGCATCTTCTTTACGTGCCTTTCATTATTTTCTGCCCTTATTTTCAGTATTTCCTCATTTTTGCTGCTCCTGAAAACTCTGTTTAAAACAACCCTAGAATTCAAAAAGGTTTGCTATTCTAAATTCACTATGAATAAGAAGTATTTATGACTATAAATTTAGATTTATAAAACCCCACTTCTAATTTAAAAATAAATTGTCCTTCCCTATCCTGAAGTCACATACAAATAGTACACAGTGCAATTCTTGCTCATAAACTACAACTTTCTACACTCTATACACAAAATTGCTGGATATCAAGGTTAAGGATCATTTCCCCCTTAAATGCCAGTGAATACAAATTTGAACTCTCGAAAGAGCTTTACACTCATGGACAGTAAAGTGTTTCTTCTGTAAATATAAAATCTAAACCAGAAAAAAAACCATTACATGCATACTTCAGAACTCCAAATGAATAAGTAAATGTACTCATTATTAATGTACTTATTTAAACTTGTTTCCAAAACATTATTATAATAACATGACTGCAGTATTTCTAAACTTTTATTTTTAGTAAATGAAATATTTTAATTTCAAATTTAGAAGGAAAAAATTTATTTATAGAAGCATATGAGAATGGAAAGTATGCAGTAATAATTATAAACCCCACATCTTCCTTTAAAACTATAGTTTCTGATTACAAGCCTATATCCATTTTTATTAATACTACCAAAGTTTTCAAATTAAAAATGTTACTTACAAGATCCATTTTTGTTGTATTAACAGTCTAATATAAGCATACAACAAAAAATCTACAATACTTATTTATCAGCCATTGATACAGATTAAGACTTTGATGCAGTTCTAAAATGTTAGCAGCAGGCAGAGAAAAAGCTACAAATTTCTTTGTCACCATACAGAACAATAAATATTTTTAATGCCTTTATGCCGTTTTTTTTTTTGCCACAACCAGCTGCTGGCTTGGACTTATTCCATATTGTATCACAGGTATGTTGAGACACTTTTGGAGCACCCAAAGATACTGCACTAGTTATTTACTTCCTTTACACAGATGCCATAGCTACACAAGAAAGGGAAATGCTTTCAAATTCATGGTCAGGATATTATATTTCCTGGTACCCCTGAGTTTAATAAAAGACAAATGAAACTTCGAAAATAATACTTATATCTGACAATATCCATTATTAGAAACATTAAATAAATGAAACAAGGTATTCTGAATATAAACAGAAGGCACTGGGGGTGGCAGGGGGTGCAGGCTGCTTGTTGTTTTCTCACTTTTTGAATTAGACAATGACAAAGAAATGCAGTCTGTTTCATCTCTTCCTGAGTATTGAGAGTTTTTTGTAGGACAATGGACACATACAACATATCCACAATCCAGCCTTCATAAAAACTGAGTAAGGTCACCATGCCCTTGAAGGACACGAAAGGAGAAGAACACGCTCCAAAGCAGATAGTTTCAGGATGCAAAGGCAGACAAGAAAACCAAACTGAGATGCCTGAAGAAGATTAACTAAAATTAACTGATATATTAAAATGCATTTAACCAATCATATATTAGCTTGAGGCGTGAACAATAGAAAACAATAAAAGTATAGCTTGCTTTTTGTAATAAATCAGCTTCACTTGATCGTATTGGCTATGGTGTGATGTACCGTTAATGATCCTCCACAATATTTTGGTACCCAAACGAGAGGGACCCGAAGACAGCTATTTCACTGCTGTGCAGAGGTTCAGCGACAACCTTCGGGAGGCAGAGAAGCCGGTTGAAAGTATCCTCACTGCCCCGGCAAGAAGAAAAGGTGAATAAAGGAGCTCCAAGTGAGGAAGAATTGATCTCGCCCTGATCAGGTGAGCGGGGCGAGAAATGAGGTCGGACCCTGAAAGAGATGGGGTCCAGAAACTCCTCCAACATTTTCTCTCTAAGAGAGGACAGAAATATGATGCTTCCACTCTGAAGGGACTTATTTACTGGGCATGGGAACAAAACCTCATACCAGGAGCACAGGTCGATTTGAGGTATCGACATGGGAAGCTGTGGGCAGCATGTATTGCTTCAGAAGGACGTGCGGCTAAAGAGGTATCTAAATATGCTACCCCGTGGAAAAACATTGTAAAAGTATTACGGGCAATGAAGGCGGAAAAGAAAGCCACTACACCAGCTTGCATTGCTTTTCCCCCAAGCCCCTATCCTGAGCCACAGGCTTTTACTGCTAGCAAGTTATTTTCAACTATGTTAGATGTTTCTTCACGCTGCCCAGGACCCTCTAGCCTGGTTTCACTAACCAAAGAGGAACTCAAAACCTCAGAACCCTCAGATGAGATACACAGTCAGGAAGCAGTCTCCCCCAGAGGTTCCAGCTGCCAACCCAATAATAAAAGTATTGAGGAAAAGGGAGCAGCTGATGGTGAACTTTTAGAAATAATGCACTCATCATCTGAAGATGAGGCTGAAGAAGAAAAGACAGATTTGGGACCTGCCTCGGTAGAGGAGGAATTAAGAGCTTTGGTAGACAATTTGCAGACGTTAGCAATTCAACAAAGTGATCGAGTTGCTTCCCACAAAGACTATTCTTTTGAAAAGGGGGAGCTGCCAGTTATTTTGAGCTCTGAAACGGCTCTTGAGGAGCAGAGGGGAAGACTGATACCCCCCCTCCACCATGGAAAATACGCAGTTAGAGCTAGATCCTGAAACAGAAACAACACAAAAAAGAAAGTGGAAAGGAGTTATCACTGAAGCAATAATTGAGGGGACATTCTCCCCTAGTACTAGAGAAGCCTTCCCCGTGGTAACCCAAGCCATAGGGTGAGGATGGGAGCCATTTGATTGGAAGATATTAGATAAACTGAAAAGTGCCACCACGCAATACGGCTTCAAATCTCAATTAGCACAATCATTATTATAATTCATTTTTACCGCACATACCTTTATTCCAGCTGATGTTCAAACTCTGGTTAGATTAATCATGCGCCCTTATCAGCAGATTCAGTTTTATAAGAACTGGGAAGGAGCACGTTAAAACGAGGAAGCAAGACCTCAGGCAGGGAGTCACAGCACAACAGTTATTAGGAGAGGGTCCCTGGTCCACAGCAACTGTCCAAGCCCAAAGTATTGATGAAGTTTTGCATTTAAGCCAACAACCTGCATATAACTCAATACTTGCATTGCCTGATGGGCTGCATACTCAGGCATTTACGCAGATACGTCAAGGGGGAAGTGAGGACTTTGATAATTTCATACACCGCTTGCATATGATCACCCTGATTTGGATCCAGAAACAAAGCAGAAGCTATTTAAGATGCTTGTCTTTGACGATGCTAACAACAAGACTCAGCAGTTTTTAGGCACGTTGCAAAAGGGAGCAGAGGTTGTTGACATGCTAAAATTAATGACTAGAACCACAGAGAGACAAAAGGCTGCCTATATGGCTGCTGCGGTACAAGGCGCCGTAAAGCCACTACTTTCAAAATTAGAAAAGAAGGCAGAAGGGAAAAATGTCAAATGTTTTGGGTGCGGGAAGGTCAGACATGTATGGAGTCAATGACGACCTGTGCCAATAAAGAAATTTTGTTCCACCTGCAAGAAGGATAATCACATCAAGAGAGACTGCAGGTTCCAGGGAAATGGACCACGGAGCGCGACCCCCCGCGCGAAGACACAAGCTCAGAGAGCTGCATGGGTGGCTGAGCTCCCTCTGGAGAACTTCACTCACTCCAATCCACAACTCCTGGAAGCACCAGAGTGGATGTGGAAACCACAGTAGACATTACCATCACTGACTCTGCAGTACACCTGGTAGAGACTAATGTAAAGGGACCTCTGGCGGGTGGGCGTAGTGCTTTCATGTCAGGAAGGTCATCTGCTAGTAAAAGAGGATTGGATGTAATTCCTGGAGTTATTGATGCAGACTATCAAGGGGTTATCAAAATTATGGTTATGACATTTTTCCTCCTGTATCTATCCCTAAAGGATCACAAATTACTCAACTTGTTCCTTTTAAGTCTTGTGTTCCCTGTACAGGATTGAAGGCGTGGAGAACAGGCGGTTTTGGTTCCACAGATAACCCAGAAGTATATTGGGCAATAGACATTACAAGAGGTAAACCGGATAAGCATAACCTTGACACATCCCAACGGTAATTCTATTACCAAGAGACTCACAATTGATACTGGAGCAGATGTAACAATCATTTCAAGCACTATAGGCCCCAAAAAATGGCCAGTAGTCAATCCTGTTTTTTGGAATTGCAGGGACTGGTGGAACTCAAGCAACTCGGTTAAGCAGGTTAAGCAGGGAAGTAATTCCCCTTACTTTCCCAGATGGAGTGAGTGTAACAACACGACCCTATGTCATGCAGACTCCTGATAATTTGTTAGGTTTAATTACTAGAGACATATTGAGTCAACTAAAGATCACAATTGCAACAACAGGCCTTGGAACACAGCCTCAAAGGTTGCCACAGCACAAGCACATCGCCTGATTGAAGGTGTTCCAGTTCAATTCACGATCATCAACCATAGCAAGGAGGGTGACCAGTATGCCAAACATCCTTTTGCATTGATTTGTCAATGGACAGAGACTCGGGCTAATCCTTTAACCATTCTGGAGTGGGTATTTTTACCTGTGCGACAGCCTAGAACCATTACCGCTCGCCTAGAACTATTTGCTCAATGGATCATTGAGGGCAGAGGGAGGATACTAGAAATCTGGGGACAGGAACCATACACAACTGCAGTACCTTTAGCCAATTGGTATTTAGAATGGGGAATTAGGCATTATGTACCCTTACAAATAGCCCTTACTGATTATGGTGGAAGAGTTCATAATACCTATCCACGACATTGTGTGTTGTCCTTGTTAGAGCAGCAGCGGCTGGAGGACAGGCCATGGCGATCTGAGTGTCCAGTACTAGGGCAAACAATCTTTACAGATGTAGGCAAACAGTCTAAACGGGCTGCCTGTACGTGGCAGCAAAAGGGTTCATGGAACCAACACATAATTCCTGGGGAGGTAGGAGATACATTGCAAACCTTAGAGTTGAAGGCAGTTATTTGGGCCTTTGAGAATTGGAATGATCAGGCTATTAACATTGTTTCTGATTCACTTTGCGTGGTTGGTTGTGTATAACGCCTTGAAAGGGTAGTAGTTAAGGAAGTTAATAACAACAAACATTTGTATTCACTTTTAAGCTGACTACCAAGAAATTTGAACCAACTCCGACATGAGTATTTTATTACTCATGTTCACAGTCACCAAAATCTCCATAGTCTGCCTGAAGTTAACGCTCGAGCTGATCGGTTGGTAGCCACTGTCTGGCCAATGCCAACCTTCAATAAATTTCAACAAGCAAAAAATTCTCATGCCTTTTTGCATCTATCAGCAAAGATGCTAGTTAAACAATTTTATATCCCTTACTGATGCCACTGGCATTGTACGATCCTGCCCAGATTGTCAAAGAGATGGCAGTGGTTTAGGCACTGGTGTTAACCCAAGAGGTACCTAACCTTTGCAATTATGGCAAATGGATGTAACACATGTAGCAGAATTTGCCCAGAAGAAACTTGTGCATGTTTGTATTGATACTTACTCTTGTGTTAAATGGGCTACTCCTTTAACAGGTGAAACAGCACATCATGTTGAGAAACATTTGTACAATTGCTTTGCAGTGTTGGGAGTCCCTTCAGCCATTAAGACTGATAATGGCCCTGCTTATTGTTCTCTGAAGTTTAAACGTTTCTGCAACTTATGGGGTATTCAACATGATACTGGTATTCCACACAACCCTAGAGGTCAGGCAATTATTGAACGAGCCCACCAGACATTCAAGGGCATGCTGCAAAAACAAAAGGGGGGAATGATAGGGTTATCCCCGGAAGAAAGGAGAGCTAAGGCTATCTTTGTACTTTATTATCTCAGAACAGGAGATAGGGACAAACCACCTATTCTTGTGCGTCATGCCCTCCTATGTAGGTCAAGTGAGGACCTGCCTGATGGTATTCAAGTCATGTTTAAAAGCCCTGAAATGGGGATGTGGGAAGGGCCAGCCTTCCCGACAGTGAAATTCATGGGAAGAGGTTACATGTGCTTAATTACAGATAAAGGAATTAGCTGGATTCTGGCTGAGTGGGTGAAACCTTACCTAAAGTCACACCTGCCAGCTAATGCTTTGTCCAGAAGCAGAACGTCAGCGACAACACCGACTCCAGACGCAGCTGAACCCAATACCCCAGCACCTGACGGTTGAACACCAATTGAACTTGCTTCCACAACTATTAACAGATGCAGGCCAACTACGTGGACCTGGGGTTACGGTAACCAGTAACGCTAGCTTACCACCACTTCCAATAGGGGTTTTAAACCAACTTGAACAAGCTTGTTCTGTTCATGGCTATTTTTGCAAACCATGGATCAGGGTCCAGTGTGTTAAATGCAAACTGAAGTGGTGACAACAAGTCCGTCAGGAAAATAATCTTTTTATAGCTCACAGGAAAAAGCAAAAATTAGTTAGTCATTATGATAATAGGAAAAATGCAGGGATTGCATAACATTGATCACTGAGCAAACATTATGTTACATGGGCTAATCAAACAGAGCAGGAATCAATTTGCTTATCTTTAGCTACACCTTCTGATCCTTTTCGTACTTGTTTAATTGGAGTTCCATTAGGTTCTATGGAAGAATTTGGACCTTGGACTAAAGCCACAGTGTACAAAATTTTAATGAGGCTTGGTCAAGTTGGTGCACGGTCCAAGGGTAGAATATCCAGAGCAGACCGACCTTTGCAAATTGGTGCGACACTTTTGGGATTTCAACGAACCCCCTGGGAGCACAAGCTTTTACAATTGCCCAGGGACTGAATGTCACCGGCATGGAGCCACAGGAACTAGACATCCTGAGTTCTATGCCAGGCAATTACTGTCTATTTTTTGGGTATTATTCTATGGGCTCAGATTTGTTTAACAAAAAAGAGGGATGACCCAAAAATGATAGCGTTTGGATATCCCCTGGCTCCTCATGGTACTGGAATACTGCAGATTATTGCAGCAACCGGATAAGGCCTTTACCAACAGAGCAAGGTGCAGCTAAAATGCTACCTCCTGGGGTTTTCCTCATTTGTAGGGATAGGGCCTGGCCTGCAGTGCCTCAGAAAGCACTGGGAGGACCATGTTATTTTGGTAAACTAACATTATTTGCCCCTAACATCCACCAGACACGTAACATCAGTCTCAAGTCCCAACGCTCAAGACGTAGTGCGCATCAGTTAGGCCGTGAATGTAGAGATGAGGTACAATTATGGGACCCACCATCAGTTATATTGACATCATTTCTCATGCCAGGAGTAGCCTCGGCACAAGCCCTCACACAATTAAGGCGACTAGGGTGTTGGGCAGGGAAACAAATTAACAAATTAACATCATGTCCACAGTGCTAGATGAACTCACTACTGATGGTTGATAGCATATGCCATGCTGTGTTACAAAATAGGGCTGCCATAGATTTTTTATTACTAGCGCAATGGCACAGGTGTGAAGATTTTGAAGGGATGTGTTGCATGAATCTTTCTGATAACTTTGAATCAATTCACAAGAAACTTTCACAACTTAAAACATGAAGAAAACTTACAGCTGTTAATAACTCTTTGATGAGTGGTTAAAATCTTGGGACATTACTTGGGGTTGGCTTAAAGACTTAGTTCACTTTGGCATTATGCTTTTTTGCATTATTTTAGTGACTTTGCTTATTGTACCTTGCTTATTACAGTGTGTACAAAGAATAACTGAATGTACTATTAATTCAGTCTGGCTTGTGCAAAAACAAGACAGAGGAATTGTTGAGAGTTTTTTGGAGGACAGTGGACACATACAACATATCCACAATCCAGCCTTCATAGAAACTGAGTAAGGTCACCATGCCCTTGAAGGACACGAAAGGAGAAGAACACGCTCCTCAGGATGCAAAGGCAGACAAGAAAACCCCACTGAGATGCCTGAAGAAGGAAGATTAACTAAAATTAACTGATATATTAAAATGCATGCATAAAAAGGATTTAACCAATCATATATTAGCTTGAGGTGTGAACAACAGAAAACAGTATAAGTATAGCTCGCTTTTTGTAATAAATCAGCCTCACTTGATCATATTGGTCATGGTGTGATGTCCTATTAATAATCCTCCACAATAGCTGACAGCATACCTAAATACAAACAGACAATCTAGAAGCCAGTTGCCTAAATGAAACCACAACCAGCAGACAGAGGGACTCCATGCCCATAAACACCCTTCTGCTTCTAGCCCAGAAAATTCAGTCACATGACACAAAACAAAAGAGAAAGACTAGCAAAAGACAAAAAAGGTAAAATTAGGGGTGGAAGGTTAGTGTAAAATATCAACATTTATAAAGATTATTGAAGATGTCAATGAGCATCTTTTATGCATGGATAATCAGAAATAAGCACATTGAGTCAAGTACGCTGTCAAGAACTCAAGCTGTATCCTTACTCTTCTAACAACCTTGAGATTTGGTTTAGACAAATGAAATTTTTCTTCACATCAGGTTTAAATACACAATGCAGAAATGACACTTGTGATCTTCTGGAGAGCACCATAAAGAAAAATGAAAAAAATATTTGCAAGACACTGATAGTGTTACATGTTTTCTCAATCCTTTGTTTTCTCAATCCCTTTTTCTGCTAGCATGAACGATAATTTATGACCGTTACGGCACCTTATCAAAAACAAATTAAAAACATGCAAACTGGAACTCCTAGCTTTCCAAATTCAGACAGCTTGAATTCTATAAAAAAAAGACATTTACTCCAGAGAGAAACATTTTTCTCCAAATCCAAAAGTGCATCTGATTCAAGACAGATAAAAAATTGTAGCCACTGAGTCTTTATTTTATAGCAATCCAAGAATGAAGAATTTTATCTTGCTGACATCCAAATTTCAATAATTTAAAACAATTTCCAAGCTTTGTATTTTTACCACACTGTTTTATTTCTTCCCTACAGAGCAAAACTCTTACATTTGCAGTTCTATTGACTGAACTACTGAATGTCAAGCAGCTGTTCCTCCTTAAAAATAGAGAAAAACAAAGAAAACTGGGGAAGATATACACTGTACAGTCATATGTGAAGACCTCGGTTCTTTCAATATTTTTCAAAATGGTATAGAAATAATAAATAATATCAGATATTTAAGCTTAACTTCATAATGACAGTATCATCTCCAAGGAAAACTAAAAAAATTAAGTACTGAGAAAATATTTAATTCATTAGTCTGATTAAGGTCCTAAACCTAACTGAAGACATTTAATCTTTTTTTTTCCCCAGGATAACTCCCTTCCAATCCAAACCATTCTGTGATTCCATATGAAAATGCCAACTGACATTTCAGTTTCCATGCTTTTCTTTAAATCTTAAAATTTAACCCATGTTTCTACTACAATCTGAAAATATTCAGCATTTCTAAGACATGAAATGTTATTCATCATTGATGCTTCCTATAAAAAGAATTGCTGAAATGTTTTTTCTAATCCTGAAATAAAAATTAAGATCTTCTGTATCTATTAGTCTTTTATTGCTTAAACTTCTGCAGTATTTGCAATGATTGATTTCAGGGGTTTTCCTGATATTTATCTGCTTAGCAGAAGTTAAGGCAATAAATGGTACAATTGATCTGTAACCTTTGACAGCTTGTCACTCAACTGTCACAGTTTTCTGATCTGTGTCAAAATTTGTTTGCTCGAACCTTGACAGATGACAAGCGGGTTTGATGCATTATGTCTATGACAAAATGAAGCTCCAATAGGGAAAATACAGCAAATCATGTTTAAATATTACAGAAAATACCTGTAAGTGTGCTAATACTGAACACTACACCTGTTGACAAAGGTAACTCAAAGCACATAGTTCAGAAACACTTGTCAGATATTTTTATCTTGTCAAGTATGATCATCAACTTACCATTATCACCATCGTATCTTCAGCTATAGCTCTTGCCAAAGAAATATCCTGCATTTCAGGAAGACCCTATCAAAATCTGAGGTTTTGTCCTGGACTGTGTCATTCCCTCATATTCTTATGTCTATGAATTTAAGAGCAATTTGCTACCTAAGGCATTGCCTTGGAACTATAAACATCTAATACATTTAAGATTATGTGGAACCTCACTGCCAAAAACAGTTGGGTGGAACAACTCAAGAATTCTAATTAAGGTATCCATGTATGCATTCTCTGAAGTCAACTCCCTCTATGACATTTCTAAAGAGAAAACACTTATTTCTTAGCATAGTTCTGTTTAGCATAGTTCATAGTGACACTCCATTTATGGGACATGTATTTTTGCCTCTAGAAAATTAAGAATTAGAACAGGAAAATTAGAGAGCAAACCAAATAATTTATTTCTAAATGTTCTGAAACAAGTATTTCAAATTTTTGAAACGTTTACACAGAAAATAGGATTTTTCTCAATTATTTATCTGATAGTCTATTTGATGCAATTCTAATCTTAAATGAAGACAAGAAGGTAAGTACATTCAATCCATTGTCTTAGATTATTATTTTACAAAAAAACCCAAATTTATATACCTTTGTCACAAAATAACATAATTTGTCATTCTGGTAGTAGTTTAGATCATATTACTACTTTAAAACATCTAGTAAACATTCAGTCAAAACCTGCTACAACAGTGAACCAAGATTTAATCTATTTGCCCCTAAACTGACACAGAAATAAAACAGTTCTTTCTCTCTACAACAGGAACCTTTTTCCCACAAAATGCTCCTGGCATGAATATGAAATAAAAACTCAGTGAAACTCTTGATTTCTTCCTGGACCTATTTATGAACTACGCAATCCCATAAATAAATAAATAATTCCACTGTATAAATAAACAATATACAGTTGCTGGCTCTTGGTGCTTTTATGATGGCAACATTTCCTTATTTTATTGAAGATCATCTGAACAAAAGACCTCTGTATATTAATAAGCTAGGACACATTCACCTTTTTCTCTTTTCATTATCCTCCATTTAGAATACTAAATCATTAAAACCACAAAGAGAAAAAAACCATAGAACAGGTTGGAAAATTTAAAATCTTTATCCTCATCCTTCAGCAGAAGACCTTTCTTCCTTTCTTTCCGCACTTGATAGAGAAGTAAAGCTGAAAACTTTCTCCTGATTGCTCCCAGCCTGGACACCCTGACTGCTGAATCCTTGAGACTTAACCCTTTCCTCACTTCTGACTTAATTCAACAGTAATATTTTTAAATTAGTCAATTACTATTTGTGAAGCATCAACAATTGAGAATGAACAGGAGAGGAAAACATTCTGCCTTCAGAAAAGCATATGAACAGGGGAGCAAACAGTAAAACACTACCATTGGTCATAATTTGAAAACTAAGTGAAAAGAAAGTATTGTCTAAATTCCCACTAATACAAGTAACATCTGTAAAATGAAAATTAGCTAATAAAATGAAGTTCCAAAATAAAAAAATGGAAAATATTACCTTTTAATTTAAATGCTTTATAACAGTCAATAAGGCTAAATAAGGTTACATGCACAGTGGTAAGTCAGCTTTCCCTAATTTTTAATGAGTCAACTTTGCCACTAAAGGAAAGATTTTATTATGAACACATCACACATTTGGAGAATGCCATCGTTTCAAGCATTACTGAAATGGTGTAAAGAATCCTACCTTGTTATTGCCAACTCTATATAGAGTATAGACCAGTAGAGTTGTAGACCAGTAAAATAACCAGTATCAACTACCTCTCTTACCTCACACAAGAATAAAAGCTTCGTTATCAGGTGCACATCTTCCCTACACAATTTTAAAGATCTTCATAGCCATGCCTGCCTGATCTTTCCAAGAGCATAATAAAGTGAAATGTAAAAGGATTCTTCATCCATGCTGCCAAATAATCACTGACATATAACTGAAGCTTTCCCTCTCAATGTCATACATAATTACATTGTCATTTTTTGAAGCACAGGTTAAAAACTTAAATGCACATGATATTTTAAAAAGCAAAGCTTGTTATAGAATTTTTTTCTATCTGCTCCATGTGTTTATTGTGGTGGACTGCTAAGATTCACACTTTCTTGCATCTCTGCTTTAAACACTTCCTTGCTATATCCAGCACGTTTAACTAAAAATATGCTGGGTAAAATAAATAAAAAAATATGCAGTATAAAAAAAAATTATGTTGGATTAAAAAAAAAAAAAAAAGCTGGATAAAAATATGTGCAGCTTAATGAAAATTTTACCATGACAGCTTCTGCCATAGAGCAAAAGTCATACACATGGTAATTATTTGCAATACACAAAGAAATTACCCAAATTTTATTTTAAGCAAAAAAACAAATGACATATTTTGACACACAAAATATAGAAACATCATTACAAATGCATCTTAGGAAATATTTCTTAATTATAAGATTTTTCACTGTGAATGTTTATTTAACATAGTACATTCTTTTCTCTTTCACACTCCAAATCTTACTGAAAACAGCAGCTACCCACTTGAACCATAAGCTGTCATATTTCACTCTTGCTTTGCAATCATGAGTTTAAGGCCACCAAAATTTTAGCACTAGAGCATAAATTTATTAATGAACTACTTGCAGATGACTTGCAAGAACAAATATCTTATTTAAATCATACAATCAATGTTTTCGTAGGTACTATTCCAAGTCCCTGACATGATTCTGTTGCAGTTATAATTAGTTCTATGCTTACAAGAATGGGAATCATGTATGCAATCCTCTGGTTGTAAAAGACGTAAGGAGAGGTAAATAAATCCCTAGGATAGAAATGTGTTTATCATATTCTTTAAAAGATCACATTAATTACAGATATTCTCCACCAAAGTGTGGGGAGAATATACTTTGAGAAGACAAAAGAAGATTTAATACTTGTGGGCCTGAGAATCTGAGACATCAGAAAATGTCTGGATTTCATGAAGCTTTTCATTGTTTAATACTGAAACACTTCAAGAGGATTAACTACTACATATTTATAGAATACTTTAGAAATGCAAAGAATCATCTAAGAGGTAGGTATTGTAATTCAAAGCATTGTGGCCAATAAGCTGAAGACAAGATATTGTCCTTTTCAGAAAAAAATTAAATGCATTATAAAGAGGATTTTCAAAATTACTGGACTTCAGTTCCTGGAAGAAAGATCTTAATTTTTCTTCATTCCTAAAAAGATTTTTTATTATGTTTTTCATACATAAAGTAGTATATTTAAAGAAACACACTTTGTAGACTTTGGCCTAATCAGAATAAATTAAACTTGATAAAAATAATTTTTTTATTACACTGTCAAAGTGCATGAGTGGAACAATATCAAATAAATCTCAGTTGACCAAAGCTAGTGAGAGTTATTCTGAAAATGACAGTTTTATCTATATACAGAATAAAAGTAATGAACAATATAATAGTTTAATTTAAAATCAGAATATCAACCATTAGAGTAGGTTAAAAATTCCTATATCTATCCCACTAGCATAAAAATAATTGCTTCCATTATAATTTTATAATCACAAACACTCACCATCCAGAGAACTGAGCTTAACAATTTCCTCAAACTCTAGCAGAAGCACCTACTCACATAATTTGCCTTTGACTTTCCCTTTGTCAGATACTTAAAAGTACAGCAAAATAATCAAATACATTCTAATTTTCAATTCCAGCAAGTTGCAATTAAGGCTTCTATTTTTTCACATTGAAAAATTATATATTTAAGAGCACCTGAATCCCCTGTCATTTCTTCTCATGTCAATGTCCTTACAAAGCAGACTGCCAGCCACAAATACCACAAATTTTCCAGCACCCATAATTCCTAATGTTCATGTGGTTTGCTTAAGTTACCTCCACTCATTTCTACATTTCAAATTAAAACCTTGGAGGAAAGAGTGGTTCAGTCAGCAAAATAACTGGGGGAAGTGGGAGGGAGTGGATGGGGAGGAAGTGAGTAGGAGCAGGTGTCTAATAGTATTGTTACCTTCATTAATAGTATGATCTGTCTACAGATAAATTACCACTGCCCACATCTCAGACACTTCTGAAGACTTTCCTAAAAGGCTTCCTTATTACAGAATAATACCATTCACTTCATTGGAAATGATATTTGTTACATAAGTACTTTCAGGGTTTTATGAGGGTTTTTGTTGTCCGCTTCTTGAATTTGCCATTACTACAAAAGATTATTCTTTCTTTTCTGGCACCTTCACATATACAAAGATAGCACAAAGAATAAACTAATTTCTCTGTCAGAAGCATCATTCCTCCCACCATAAATTCATACAGTAAATCAGCAACATAATAAATGTATGTATAAGAAACCAGCTACTGCCCCCATAAATAGCTTCATTTACTGAAAACAATATAATCAACTACCAGTCCTGAAGGGAGAGCTTTCAGAGTTCCTCATCTATTTAGTTGCTTCATGCTCCTTACATAGATATTTTTAGCAAATAAATTCTCCCATATAGGGCAGTATCAATGTACATTCTATAAAACGCTTATATTCTCCCATCTTACTGATCCATTGAAAACATCAACATCCTTTGCTTACTAGTCTTAAAATTACACAAGAAATTTCACATCCATTTGTCTTTATTTTAAACAGGCTCCCCCAAACTGCCAGATGAACTATTCACACACAATTCTGTGACTGCAACACACCATAGACCACGAACTGACAATCATATTCTTACAACCTCCAAGTACTATTTTCCATTCCATTCTATTTACCCCTAATAATTTCTTTAAATGTTTCTTAATATAATTAGTTACATATAAGTAAAGATTAATATTGGAAAGCATATTAAATTTTTTGTCTGGTTTCTTATTCTTGATAATAATTATTTAATCACTGATATGTAAAGTTCTTATCCCTTACACACTGGAAGTCTGGAAGAAATAAAAGTCATGCTTTTGATTTTCAAAATTATTTCTTATTTTTGGAACATAAGTCAATTTATCAAGCACTATTGCCCCACTGCAATTTATCCATCTTCACCAGTGAGACAAAGTACTGGGAGTACAATAGATTACTGGATATTCCAAATATCTGCCTCACTGGAATGAGTAACAGGCTGGGCTAGCAAGAGTACAACATCAAGATGGCCAGACACTGGAGCAGGTTGCCTGGAATAGATATGGAATCTCCATCCTTGCAATACTCAAAACTCGCCTGAGGATGACCTGAAAAACCTGCCTTGACCAGAAGACTGGACTGGATGACTTCTGGAGGTTAAAGGACTGGGTAACTTCTGAAGCTCTAGCTTAATCTATATGATTTTATGACAATTCTAGGACTTGTATGAGCAGGCTCTTTTCCTTTACTGTTACTAACTGACAAACATTTTAGCATACAGTTTAACAGCTATTCTTTCAGCTAAATGAATATATTTTCATATATTCGGATTTTCAGCTAAACGAATATATTTTCAAGGCTAAAACATGGACAATTCACACAATATCCTCCATAAGGCATAAGTTTCAATTTCAAAGGAGAATACTCCTGCTCTTCAAACCGTTTCTGAGGTAGCTCTTAGCTAATAATATATCAGTGGGGAAGTCAATGCACAAAGCAGTTAGGTGATTTATACAAGACTTCAAGAAAAGCTTGTTTAATTTCGAAAATTTGAGTGTTACAGTATCTAGAGAATATTATCAAAGAGAAAGAACAGAGCCTTCCTCTGCCTCGACATTCTACAGGATTTTAGCCAGGTTTTACTGGCAATGTAAAAAGAAAAAAAAATCAAAAATATTTATTGACTACTTCTCTTCAGTATTAAACTTGACTCAGGCACATGACTGCATTATATAAACTGCAAAATACTATTTTGATACTTTAGGTAGTATTTGAAAATTCAAATTATAGATGATATCAAGATACTTCTAAGATAATTTTTTCAAATGATACATACACAAAGTCAGCAAGAAAATACAAAAAAAAAATTCAAACAAACTCTTAGTATATGAACTGGTATGCAAGAACAAGCATATTAATTAATGAGCACAAAACAACCTCTGTTTTTCCAACAAAGTGCTCATTTTCTTTTTATCAACAGCCACGTGTATTCATAAATCAAGGGAACAGAATAAGTTCATTTCAAGGTCAACATGATGCATGCTTAAATTTTGTTAGTGGTAAATATAATATTACTATCGAAAGCTGACAACGTCATACATCATTATGCATACTCTGACAAGTTCCCTGATATCAGTTCAGAAACACAGACAGATTAATCACATTCTGGTTTGACAAATTGCATTGAAAAATGTGACTTGTAAGTACAAAATTCAAGAGCTCAGACACCTACATCAGATAATGAAGATTCAAAGACCTCTTTTCATGAGTGTCATTTGATTAGTGCCTCTTCAAAAATGAGCCTTTTTCTTGTGATGAGATGCTTTCTTTTATGCACTTTTTTCTTCTTCTCCAGATTTATTATTATCTATACACTATGATAAAACCAGTGAACAGCAAGGTGGCAATATGTTTTGTTTTATTTGAGATATAAACAGAGCAATGAAGCTACTCTCTTACAGCACTATATGTATCATGCCGTGTAACACTGGTCCTGAACAAAATTTTAAAAAAGTACTTGCTCAAATAAAACAGCCAATATTCAAAAACAGGCTGTGAAATAATAATGTAAGGATATATTTTGTATTGTACAACCTGACCTGTAGAATTAATAATTAGCTCATTTTACCTACATTGAGTCACTTTTACTTAAACGAAAGTAAACATATTTTAAATGGCCTTCACAAAATAGTGAACCTAAGGTAGATGCTACCTACACTATAGAACAAAAGAGAAAAATAAGACCTAAAAAAAGCTGCTTGAATATTCACAGAAGCAAGAGGGTCTATACTATCACAGGAAAAACCAATTTCATATTACATACACAGAAATAGTATAAATAACAGTCTCCCACTGCTAATGATCCCAAGAGACATGAAACCACACAAGGTATTATGACACCATTTCTCTCATTAAGACACCTTAAACATTCTTCTCAACAATTGTGTTGCTAACTAATGAGCATACTAAATGCTCTGCAGCAATACAAATTTTACATTATATACTTTAGTACAAACAGCTGACTTCTAAAACAAAACTATCAAGCTTCAAAACCTCTAACTGTTTACTTATTAACCTTCAAAGTCATTTTTGCAACTTAAGAGACAGAAAATATTCTGATATTCTTTCCATTGGTACCTATTATACATATTAATTTTAATGCTTCATAAATACTACTATATAAATTATTGTATTACTAAAGAATAAACTTTACACAAGTAAACTCTGATGACAATGTATGCTGACAGTCAGTAGAAAAACACCTCCAAAATTCCAGAGTACAACAATGACACTGTTTTATAGAGCCATAGCATTGTGATAGCCTAACTACTATTGCTTCTATTTTAAATGATTTAATTTATTTATTATACATTAAATTTCAGTTTCAAAGAACAACCATAAAATGGCTAATCACAAACAAATGTCAGAAACAGAATCAAATTTATTAAGCTCTTCTATTACTGTTCAGAAAAGCTGGGAACAATTTTAAAAGGAAAACACCATTTCATATTAACCAGACAGTAGTTACACTGACTAATTAGCTGCACTTCTGACTCAAAGGTTTTTCTTTATTATATAAAATATACTCTTTCCACTAATTTAAAGTATCTTCTCTGTTACATGTACAATTTACAGTGAATAAGAGACAGTTCACTGAGAAAGAGTGTGGTACACCATGTCTTCAATTCAGAAGGAAATAGAAATGCTCATCACAATCTTGTTTTCAGTTATTTAATTGTACACATGTACTACAAAATGACTTGCACTTATTCCCCAAAATTCTCCTTTACAATAATTTATTAGAAAGTAAATATCCAGTCCTTGCATTAATTTATTAATTCCCTGTTTTTCAGGATTTGCCGCATGTACAAAGCTTACAATGAAGGTAATGCCCACACCCGCCTTGTGCGCATGTCTGTGTTGAACTCACAATTGCTAGAGACTCAATAATGCATTCAAAATACTCAAACACATTCAAACACAGAGGGGCCTTTTTCATCTTCATAAAACACTGTACGAACTTAGAAATTAACCTGATCTGTGCCTGCAAATGTTAAATAGTTTCTATTGAACATATTTACATTAATTTCTACATTTATTTACACATCTAACTGTATAAGAAAATTATTCTGTGCTATGCAAAACCACTGACACATTTACACCTCTTATAAAAAGAATATTAAATTCAATAGTTAAATGCACGCATACAGAAAATATTAGGAAGCAGAAGGGTATTTGTTCCTTTTTTTTAGATTTTACTGCAAGTAGCTAGATTGTTAACTAGACAGTTAAGCATAATGGTATGATTTTGGTAATCTTTTATACAAACTAAACACCATGCTGAAAAGATGTTGTTACACATACCAGTATTTTGAATCCCAGTCAGAGCTCACTGGTATTAAAAACAATTATGACCTTGTAATTTCCATCTTACCAACTTCACAAAAGGCAGCAATAAGTACCACGAGCAAAAAGAAGCCTTTCACTAATAGTGATCCCCAGCATTGCAATTGAAAACAGGAAAAAAAAAAAGAGGCAATTTTTTCACAATAATCATACTTCTAGATAGGACTCACATAATCTGCAATTTCTTCTTGCTCATGGGGAAGCTCAGTAAACACAGCAACATTAAAGTCATTAAAATAAATAAGCAAAATAAAAACTAAATATTTTGTAAAGGAAAAACTGAATACCAAACAGAATATGTTTTGTGTAGGTATGTTCAAATAAAATTTATTAATTGCAAAATAACTTTTTTTAATTTTAAAAATAAGCATTTTAATAAATTTAACATAGCCTCTAGCATCTCTCCGCACACACACACACATGAAAATAGAATAGTTTTTTCTTGACTAACAAATAAAAATAATTTTCTAGTTAAAGAAGAAAATTAAGATAATCATTCCTCTAATGAAAGCTTGATCCTAAAGGGCTACACCAAAGAGGCTTAATAAAAATATCAAATTTTTCATATAGCTAAATAGAGTCTCAAAAAGAAGACCAAAACATAGAAATCAAATAAGAAAAGCGAACACAGGACATCTCTCTCCATTATTTTTAAACATTTTTAAGCTTTCACTCTTTTTAATATTTTTGTTAACATTTTTAGCATTCAACTTCAAACTAATATTTTTGAACTAGTAAATACAAAAAAGAAAATAACATACATTCATTTTAAAATATGACACTTATGGTGTGATGTAATAACACAAAGCCAACATTTCTTACTTGAAGTGAGTTGTTTATGTTCATTAGACTTATCAGAATGGTAAAAGAAAAGCTGGAGCCTTGTTTGATATATCCATAATATTTTAAGTGTAGATTACAGTTACAGAAGAAGAAAAAAGAAATAGAATGCACACATACGGCTAATGTATGTCCCAGGGAAATTACAAGAAAAAGAAAAATCTTAACACCTAATGTATATGATCATATATTTCTATTACATTCATGCTTAATATTAAAATTCTAGAAGAATAATGAGAGTAGAACTCCAGGAATAAGAATCAAATCATCATAAGTGAACAATGTACAATATCATGTATACATATATGAACAATATAAGTGAGATCTTAGTAACATGTTTACAAAAAAGGGTTGTCTGTCACAAAAACAGCACTAGGAAGAGAAGCATGACCACCAAATCACATTTTCCTATGTTTTCTTCTTTTTTGATAACCAGCTCATTCAGATATCTTGAAAACATGAAGCACCACAACAACCCAGTAATATGAAAAAGAATGTACAGTAAATTATACAAGACTGTAATGTAAGAACAGGTTCCAACCTTCTTCTGACAAATTACAGCTGAGAAACAAACATGTTTTGGTCATACTTTCACTGTGAATTTGTGCAAAAGCTTTTCTGACAGTATGAAAGTGACCAGTACTAATTTGCAATTAAACATATTCATAAGATGATGAACTAGTCATTTGTGAGGCAGCAAAACTCATTATACTGGAATTAACTGGAGAACTGCACGACTGATGTTCTATCACTGTATTTTACTGTAAAGTTTCTTCATTAATTGCTAAAATTTATTAATTAAAGAGTACAAGCAGATTAGATGGTGGAGGAAAACAGAGTATTAGAGATTTCACTGAATCTGATGAGCAAATCACCTTCAAAAAATTTATCTCCCAAATCTCACAGATCTCCCATCCACAATCACTTCTGTTTTTGGAACAGTACAGTTGCAGCAGGATGTCTTCTATCGCTTACATTATTATAACTCATGCTCAAGATAAATTTTAAAATATTGATTCCCCCATTTCCAACCAACTTCATATTACAGCTTGGCGTTTCGCCCTTCTCAATCAGTCTCTAAAAATTTTTACTTATGTTTTAGAAGTGCAAGACAAACCAGAACATGACTGGTCATGAAGCCTGGTATAGAAAAGCAATGGATGAGCAGTTATCTACAACAGTTATCTACACTACCTATTTTCTGTTTTATTAAATCATTAAAGGTTTCCAGGTGAGCTTAAAAATTCAGACATGAATGATAGGTCTCAGCACCATTGAATTATGTACAGACTGTATTCATTATGTATTACAGTTGAAAGCATAATGCATGGCACTTTTTATTTAATACCTACTGCCTTTTACCATTTTAGAATTTCAGACAAATACTTGTACTTTAAAGTTTTCCACATTATAGTTTCATGCAGTAAACCTACTTCATATTGCAGCCAATATGACAGAATAGTTTTAAATATAAAAAGGATAAAACACAGCATGTTCAAAGTAGCCAGTGCAGACAGCAAAGTGTAACCTGATATTTACTATGCTCAAACACAATCAGAGACTTAAAATGCTTTTGAATTTAAAAAAAATTAAATTCAAAAAATCTGAGATGTTTCTGATACTTAATAGATAAGCTAACTTATAGCATCTTAGATGAGATCAATACTCAAATTTGCAATATCTGTCAAATTTCTGACTTGATTTGTTAGGGTTAGTACATAATTTATTACAAAATCCAGACAGACCAAAAAGAATTAAAGGTAACAGCATCATTAACTAGAAACAGGAGGTTCATGTGAAAAACATTCTAATCTTAAAAAACAAAGCATTCTTTCCCTTCAGAACAGTAAACAAGGACTTGAACATAACATAAAACCAAGTAATTTAGAACACATGCTAGCACATCAAGTGCAGGATTTCTTTCAATTCATTTTCAGAACTGCTGCTCTCCATTGTAATTTCCGTCTTCTTTTTTCATAAATAATTTTTCGGATGGTAATTAGTATCCATTTTCAAAGTTAAGGGGATCTCTAAATTTTGAGTATTTTGCAACCTCAAAGATATAGTTTACGTAAGTACCAAAGCAGGTCCAGAACAAGTATTTTAAGAAACTTTTCAAAAAGGAATACTACAAGCAACTCAGCAAAATTATTACAAGAGAATCAACAACCACATGGCCTTGACACGAAATACCATTAAATACCCCTCCAATTTCACCATCCTGATAGCTGTTTTATCATTACAAAATGCTACTGCATTTTATGTAGCAACAAAAAGAGTTCCTTCCATAGAAACAGAACTTCCTAGAGCTCAGTATTTGCCACCATTTCATTTCTCCACCATCCCTTCCTCCCCTATGATTTATCTTCTCTCTTTTTCTTATTCCTACCTTTGTTTTTCCTTCCCTTCTTTCCCTCTCTTACTATGCACGTCTGTTTTGTCATCTGCTCTCATTTGTTACTTTCTTCCAGCTGGCAGCATGTGAACCCCGGGGCTGAGGTCCCATTTAGCCATGTCTGAGAATGTCAAGCAATTCTGGCTATGAAAGCCAGCTACCACCTGGGAGGGGACAGAGGGAGGCTGTAAGTCCAACAGAAAAGCCTGCCCAATAAAAGTCAGCCTCCCAGCCTATAATTATAAACCTTCACACACAGACACTGGGGCCTTGGAAAATGCCCAAGCTTTCCTTTCTCCCACCCCTCCCCTCCTGTTCATTCTCTGCACTCTGGCAAATAGATAAAAAACTGAAGTGGTAGTCAACACTTTAGTACACCTCAAGGGTCTTATCTTACTGGCTGAATGACACCCTCTTGCAAACAGATGCCCCTCCAACTGTGAAAGAGTACTCAAAAATGTGGAGTTGTTTTTTTCACTGAACTACAGAATGCGCAAGCAGGATCATTAAGATATACTGCAGTGCAGTTTCTAAAGTCAGTTTGCAGTCCTTTTTTGCAGTTGCAAATGCCATCCTTATGTTGGAAATACAATCACTGGTGTACACACTGTTAACAAAACACAGAATTTAATAGCCCTTTTAAATTTCCTGAAATTTTGTTAGAATAATAATTTTAACTGAATCCTTGAAAATGTGTACAGGCTACAAATACCGCTAATGCTGTCATCAGGGGAAACATACAGATACGTTCATCTGACTGTAATAGACACCATTTAATCAGTTACACACCCAATGTAATTAATGCAAAATAGAGGTATGCTGACATTAGTTAGTGCATAAACAGCTGACACATCAAAAGGGCATGCTTGCAAATGAAAAGTATTTTCATATTTTTATCCACAGTATTTCTGTTGTGCCAGACTCCAACGTTATTTTTGCCACATTTAAAATTTCATGGAATATTTAACAATAGCTTGGGAATATTTAACAATAAGCTCTGCCCTGCATTACAGGTCCAGACTCTGCGCAAATGTATTGCAGCAACAATAAAGAAAGCACACTGTGCTAGCTCAGTGGTTTTATGGAGAGAAAAAAATCCAACCAACCAACCAAAACAAACACACACACAAGTTCAAACAAAACTAAACAAAAATCATACCAAAACAAACAAAACCAAAACATCCACAAGAAAGCCTCAACACACAAAACACTAAAATCAGTAGGACACAACACAGATTTTGTGTTAGAGCCTTTTTTAAATTATGCCCTCGTATACTCCAAAACACACAAGCTATTATTATTCATTCTGGAACTGAGCTTTACCAAACAGTGTCACAATGTCCTGTGATATGAATCTATCTTGTTCATAAAATGAACTGAATCATTGTTACAGAAATTTTACTGAAGTAAGTACTTAGTAAGTACTTAAAGAATCCAACACACATAGAGTTGTACTTTCAGGATTAGATAGGCAACAGCTGGCACTGGACACACCATGTTTTTGCTAGAAGGACAAAACTGAAATTGGAAACATTTATAATTTTACATATAAAAAGGAGTCAAATGAATAAAAGTAAATCTGGTGGACACAGCAGAACATCTCTCAAAACATCCAAAGTAATTAATTAGCCCAAATTAATACTTCAAATTACTCTCTCAAACATTTATCAGATAGCTCAGAAGAGTCAAAGACACTGTAGGATGAACATACAGGGGAAGCACTCAATACTCTTTTTAAAAGACTACAAAATTAAACATCTGTCAGTATGCAAATTAATTCTGAACTCATTTAGTAAGTAAAACAATATATTCTTATATTACTAATGGATGACTCCATACATACCAATGCAAAACATTCAAATGACATTAGGGCAAGTTTTGTCCTATGTATTGAACCGGAGTAGAAAAATGACCATTTTGAATTATTTAAGCTTTTATTGCTCCTCTACCACAGCAACGCTTTCGTAAAGTAAATTACATATCAAGCCTTATATCAGATTAAGAGACAACCAGTATCTTAAAAACAATATTGAATGTATTAATAGTAATTATGACCATTAGATGGCTCTTACTCAGAACTTCACCCATTTCATCTTCCCCCAAGTGGCCTCAGTTAAAACACATTTAATTTGGTATTTCCCTCTCCAATTACGTAAATATAGGGAACCATTGATTTTGGACTTGGATGGTCATGGAAGTCTCTTCGCTCATTTGTTTATTTTCAATTAACAGAAATATTTGACTCAGATCCTTCTAGCAATTTATTAGCTAAAAAGGATGAGTGAATGACTTTCTGATTCCTTCTGAGATCAAATGTTTTGATTAGCCTGTATTTATGTCATAAAAATATTCATGTCTTTTATCACAGAACTGTCAGGGTTGTAAGTGACCTCTGGAAATCATCCAGTCCAACCCCCTCTGCCATGGCAGGGCCACCTGAAGCAGGTGACAAAGGAACGTGTCCAGGTGGGGTCGGAATGTCTCAGCAGGGGAGACTCCACGCTCTCCCTTGATAGCTCTGCCACCCTCAGTGTAAAGAAGCTCTTCTACATGTTGAGGTGGAAACTCTTGTGCTTTAATTTACAGTCATTGCTCCTTGTCCATCACTGGGCACCACTGGAAAGAACCTGGCAGCATCCTCCTGTCATCCACCTGTGGGATATTTGTATGTATACATTATTTAGTTGTATTTTTCTGAGCTTTTTGTGTACTCAAATTTCTCTAATTCTAACATCCAAGAGATGCTCAGAAGATTTCAATGTTCGTACTAAAAGTTAAGAAATTTTATTTTAACACTGCAAAGAATTAGTTAGTTGTGTAGTCGGGAAAAAAAACCTGCACAGTAAACAAAGTTGGCCCAACACAGAAAGCTGCTTTATTTATAAAATCTGGGCCATTTTTTGGTGTATCTTCATTGTTGTTGTTGTTTAGTTGCAGGTAAGCTAAAAAATTTATAAAATAGCTGGACTAGAGCCTATATTGATGGAAAGAAAAAATTAAAGTAAAAAAAATAAATAAAAGATAAATACCTAATCTCCTGCAGACAGGTCTTGCGCTGCTTTTATTCAAATGGTTGCAAATCTAAGACAGGGTATAGAACAAATGCAGGAAGATATTTTTATTTTGGCTAGGATTTTTCTTTTTGCCAGTTGGAACATTAAGATTCCAGAAGATAAACATGTCACCTGAGGCTACATGTTAAATGATAAATCTGCTGAAGAACAAAAACCATAGGAAAAATCTAATAGAGTTTTAAATTTTTAGGTCAAAGTGATTACTAGGAGGACTCAGATGGCATTGCAGCTGAAGCTTTATTATACTTTACTGCTCACAGGAACGTTAAAAGTGCCATTTTACTTAACAACAAAAACAACAGAAATAACAAAGGAAAGAAGTAGCAAATGCATAGCATTCATTCCCATTTGTCTAAACTGCAGCAGGATGAAAACCATACATGACTATCCCTCTGAATATAAAAATTTATTCTGAATTTTTTTGTGTGGATGTGTAGTTATTTTTCTTTATCTCAGAGATGAGAAGAACAAACAGATTTAAATATTTTTTCTAAAAAATATTTGAACACTAGTTACTCTTCTAATTACTGTGTGAGTAATATTTTGATTTCAAGCCATGTGGTCACTTGAAAGGGAAGACTCTAAGACCAATTAATGGAAGTGTAAAGCTTGAGAAGCTGCGGTCAAGAACAAAAGGCCAGCCATAGAAGTACAGAATGAGTTCAGAACACCAGGTTAGGTTTTTTCCATAGTAACAGTACAAATATTACAGAGCTGCACAGGACACTTCAATATTGAACTATGAAATTACTATAGTCAGTATCCACTATTTAGCTTAGTCAGTACTGAACTATGAAAAACTTTTCAAGCTGATAATAAAACTTCTGGAGTATTTTTAAATTAGGTTTCTTTTTTTTAAATGTAATTTAAGTTATCAACGAAGATTATGCACCTTAAAAAACAAACCTCTGAAATATCTGGTAATATATACACAGTAATGCTTTCAGATTTAACAAAAACCACAAAACATACTCATTAAGATAAAAATACTCTATATTCTACTCTTGTTAGACTCCACCTGCACTGCTGCAGCCAGCTCTGAGGTCAGAGCACAGGAAGGACATGAATGTCTTGGAGTGAGTCCAGAGGAGAGATGATCAGAGACAGAGCATCTCTGCTACAAGGGAAGGCTGAGAGAATTGGGATTGTTCATCCTAGAAAGCAAAGGGCTTTGGAGTGACTTCTACCCAAAGGGTAGCCCACAAGAAAGATGCAGAGAGACTATTTACAAGAGCATGGAATGACAGGACGTGAGGGAATAGCTTCAAAAAAAAGAGTAGGTTTTGATCAGATATTAGCAAAAAATTCTTTGCTGTGAGGGTGGTGAGGCCCTGGCACAGATTGCCCAGAGAAGCTGTGGCTGCCCCAGCCCTGGAAATTTTCAAGGTCAGCTTGGATGGGTCTTGGAGCAACCTTGTGTGGTGGAAGGTGTCCCTGTCCATGGCAGGGAATTTGAACCAGGTGACTCATAAGCTCCCTTGCCACAGAAATCACTCCATGACTCTACAGGGAAACGAGAAAAGGAGAGGAGGAGGAGTGGAAGGGGAAGGGGAAAGGCAAGGTGAAGGCGAAGGTGAGGAGGGAGGAAAAGAGGGATGAAAGGAAGGGTAAGTTGCGAATCTTTTCTAAAATACAAAGAAAGCTTAGATCATAGTTAGAAAAAAAGACAATATAATTGTTAAATTACAAAACAATTTCTAATAGTTGATTTGAGTATTATTTTTTTCAGTATACACTCTACAAGATGCAGATATTCCTCATTTGAGTGCAGAAAACAAAATTTATAATTGAAATGTGACAAGTATGCCTCCTAATAAAATAAATTTTTATTACTATATAGCTGTATAAAGAAAGTCATCCATAAAAAATTAGTTGTAAAATCTACTTAACAGAATAAAAAAGGTGCAGACATGAGGAATTATTTAAAGTACAAGGAAGCTTGTACAATAAAATACATTGATTTACAGAATTATGTCATCGAACACCATAAAAAAATCACAACTACAAAATTACTTAGGTTTTGCAGGTATGCGTACATATGGGTAAGTATTTCAGAAATGGAACACTCTTTGTGGAACACCAAATACGGTTTATCATCATACTTGAAATGTTTACAGGTAATTCCTTATTGTTACTTTATAGCTAACTAGACTTTAAATTATGCGTTATAGTAAAAGTCTCCACAGAAAAAAATGCATCTACTTATAGCATATGCAGCTACATCTCTCTGTTTAAAGAAATAGAAATATTTCAAATATTTAATTTTAATATTATAGTACTAGATAATATGTTAATTGATATTAGAATATTAATGTGTTCTAATATAAATTTCAGATTTTATCCTCAGTCATCAAACACCAGTCATTAAACACCATCGAAGAATTCATCAGTGAGATCACGCTAGAAATAAAAAATCCAAGCCCTGAACATTTTACTTCCGACAGGGGTCTTTTGGAGATTTTTTTCAGCTGTGAAGTCCATACCAGCATTACATAGCAAACCACCTTCAATTGCCCTGAAGAAATGGGAAATAAAACTCTTCCCTCTCCCCTTCAGTTCCCATCTTTGCTCATTCACTGGAGATCAAAGGGAATCAGTACAACCTGACACACAGGCCCATTCCCCTCAGTGATCCAGCAGGTGCTGAGGCCAGACAGAAAGCCTGTTTTCCGCAGCCCCTTTACCTTGTTTGATCGCTGGTTACTTTTGATCTGACACTGCCCTCACATTAGTAATGACTTCCCCCTCGCAGAACCCACCTCACATCTGTCACCCGGAATAAAGGGTATCACACTGAGCCCTGACAAGGCCTATGGCCATGAGATGTGCTGCCAGCGAGAGGCTCCCCAGCTCCCACCATTTCCAATTCAGCTCCCTTTGTTCTGCTGGGTACTGAGGCCAGGACACCAGTGACAACAGAAAGGATTATACACCAGCTGTGAAACTGAGTCTTCATGAATTTAGATCTTTTCATCTCGGCTTCACTGTCTCCCTAAATGCAGTGAACTTCATGGTGGTTGCCACGAAATACACAACCAACAAATGTTATGGAAAGTTTGTTTAAATCCTTTTTCCCTGCAAAAGAAAAGCCAGCAAATCTCCTCGAGTTAAACTGAGAAGCACATTTTTTCCCCAAATATTATTATTATTATTAAAGTTTTCTAACTGATGTTGCAGGAAGTGACAGAAGGCCAGCTGGTTCATACCACAGAAGGGCACAGGTGTGAGAAGCAGGGTATGATTTTTGTTTTACTGGCAGTAGGTGTTTGAGAGTTAAATGAACAAGTTCTTTATATCCACTCTTTCCTTGCAACTGGGTGTTTCACAGAAGGCAAAGAAAAGTAGAGGAGGACTTTAAATCAGATTATGTTACTTGGAGAACATACAAAATACAGACGTATACAGGTTTTTACACAATAATAATATAAATTTTGGTTTAGCTTTGTAATTACACGTGCTATTGTTGTTTAAATTTCAGTGCAGTATGTATTTGAAAGACATACAATCTTTTTGAGTCTGGAAGTCCAGTGAAAGAATTGAAACTCATATTACAAAGGACACAATCACAGGTCAAAAGATTTGCATGACATGGGTCACAGCCTAATATTAAAGATCACACATTTAATACCCTAAATAAGAAGTTCCTGACTTCCAGAGTGTTGCATGATCATTCTTCAAAATTAATAGAAACTGAACATATTAAAAGTATTTGGAACATATTAAAAGCATTTTGAAATAACTTTTTGGAAGTCCTAAGTGTGTGTGTATAGAAATTCAATTATGTCAACTGCTTAACTTCCAAAACTGAAATCAGATATTCTGAAGAGTTATAGATCTAATTATCTCTTACATAATTCAGAAATAACTACCTCCAGTCAGTATTAATTTTTAACTAAGTTCTGATGAAAATTCAACTAATTTTTCCAATTATTGTCTCTCAAAAGTATCACTCAAACTCCAGAAGCTAGCAGGACTCTTTGGAGGCTTGCTGAACTCCTCATGGCAAGAAAATTATGTACAATAACAGAGCACCATAACTTGCTGACATTCCCACATGCACCCTGGAATAATTCTGAAATGAACAGAAAGAATACATAGAAAATAAGCTCTCTTATTTTCAGCCCTTTTCCATCAAGAAACTCCAGGTCACTACATTAGCATCAGAAAGATTTATTCAAGTCCATCCTTGCAAGGTCACACAACAACTTTAGCAGTTACAGCAAGTCATGACAACAGATGGATTTGTCAGAATTTGTGCAAGGCACTAATTGGGAACTACTAATTGGGGACTACAATTTCTCCTTAAGGAAGACTGCACTGTATTTAAAGAAGCTGTCTCCCTTAAGACAAACAATTATTTTCATAAGTTTTAATATAACTATGGTTTCTTGACAAAATTCAGCTTTTTCAAATAAAACAATCACATTTTGTCTGACAATTCACTCTTACATGTCAGTGTTTATGCCTACACCATCTTTGTTCTAAATGGGTTTTTATTTAATCTACAAGTGAGTTACTATATGAATTTAATGGGCAAAAAAATAGGTCTTCAAAACAAAATAATAGAGGAAGACAAGTATACAAAATCGGGAAAATTAAACTGGAACAGATCTCTCTCTAAACTGAATTTAAATACAAAGCTGCAGAATTTAGAAGAAAATCGTAAGGATGAGAAAACCATTGGAAATACCTGAGAAAAATAAAGACAAAAAATATCTTAAATATTTCTTGCCTTATCCAAACAGAATAGAACAAAATGCACATGATGCAAACTGAAGAGATATCTTTGCATACGGCAGCCTGTGTGAAGCTTTAAATATAGCCTAAACAACAAATACTTCAACTGATCTGGAATTGAAAAAACAAAACTCAGACAAAGGAAAAAATAACAAAACTTAAGTTCAGCATTCTTGAAAAACAATTAAAGTAATAATGAAAAAGACAGCAGATATTTAGAGATACACACTTTTCCAGAAACAGATTAAAAGTCTATTGAAATTAGGTATGACTGATTCTGCAGGTCACATCCTACTGAGTAACAGCTTTATGCAGAGCAGACAAGATCTTAATACAAACTCGGGTGATACCTCCTACCTCAGGGATTGCTGCTTGTAATTTCTCATCCCTGTTCACAAAGTCTTAACACCCATTCTGATGCAAAACAACAATCTTTCTGAAACCTTGTTTATTGTTACTGGGTGAGGATGCCAGTGGTAATGGTATTAGACAGATAAAGCTAAACAAACTGACCTTGAACAAACTCAGTGTCAGCTAGTGAAAACTGAAAATAAACTGTGAAAGTACATAAGGCAAAGACAAAAGTCTTCAACAGAAGGAATGCTGGAGGGGGAAAATAATCACTTCAGTCAACTTAAAAGGATTGCAATAACACTGAATAACAATGAGATGAAAATTACGGGTTGCATCATAATTGTAATCTACTACCTGAATTTGAAAAGGAATTATGGTCTGCAAAGACAGAAGCCCTGTGCCTCCTTCAAACAGTTTGCAAGAGAGAATAAAAAGAAAAAAAGTCTAAAATCTTTGTGAGACAAATAATAACTTTCAGTAAACATTTTCAATACCACTTGCACTATATAGAAAAGAATGTTAGCTACTAAATGACATGGTATTTGTGTAACAACTAGATTAGACTAAATAACAAGGACAAAACCTTTGCAAAAAAAACCATTTAAATTTCAGAGGAGAAATGGTAAAGAAAAAACATAGCTACACAAAAATACAGCTTTATGAGGAATCAAAAAAATAATATCTTTAATATATTAGGGATTTTTAAAATTTTTAACTGAGGTCAGCATTAAATACTGTTACTGTTAAACCAAAATTCTCAATCAACAGAAGAGTCTAATTTTTTGGTTAACTGAATCTTTGGAACTCTATTTTCCTTTGCTTGATTGGAGAGCAGGGACAGTTTTCAAAAAGATAAGTGATTCTAAAACCATTCCATAGACCAACTTTGATTACAGCAACAAGTAAACAGTTCCCCTGAAAGATACAATAATTAAGTAGAGGAAAATTGCACCCTTCCTCCCTCACACCACACCATCCCCTGAAGCAGTCCACAGTGGTCAGAAAAAACACATTCTTAATAACAGGAATAGAATATTAAGGTTGAATTGTCAGCCTCCGTCCATCAGAACTCCTCACACATTGGAAATGAGTTGTGACTTGTGAGTTGCGCAACTCACAAACAATGTGGTCTGTTGTGCCTTAAAAAAAAAAATTGACAAAAGGGAAGTCTTCACCTTACACCACATATAATTCACCCCAATGCATATAATTCACCCCAATTAACATTAAATTGGAGTATTTTATAAATTGATATTTAAACTATTTACATAATATTAAGTCAGTATTTAGGAGGAAAACAAACAACAAAATGCATATGGGATACCAAAATATCTTTAATCACAACAGTAATTCCAGAACTGCACAAAGAGCAGCTACGCAATAGTGAGTAATTTAAAACTTCTCCATCTGTCTAATTCACCTCAAACAGTACTGATTTAGGCTCATAAATTCACACAGAAATAATTCAAAACTGACTGATAAACACATTTGGTTTAGTTGATAAAAATCATAGTGTTAATACAATAGATTGGATTTCATCAAGGCACTGGAATACATGTCAATTCAATGATAAGTTCACAAATTTATAAATGGTGCACCATCACTGAGTGACCATCTGTCCACTAGTAATTTCTTCATCTTTACTCTGCTAAACATGTTTGTCTTTTTAAAGACATTTTTCTACCACTGAAATCCATCAGTAAGTGTTTAAAAAATGGTAGCATAGAATAAAACACAAAAATATCAGTGAGAATTTAGACTTGCAATCTCTATGGCCAAAGTCTACCTATGGCAAAAGTATTTCAGCTCAGCAGTGAAATATTTTTTCACATTGTGTTTTACAGCTGCATGGGATTTCACTGCTAAGGATGAATCCATAAACCTTTTCATAATTCCTATCCTCAGACTCATTGTCTTAAGATGTAGTTTCCCTTTCCCCTTTTTATTTTGAGGAACTTATACACCAGAGAACATGTTCAAGAATTAATTTTCTAAGTTAGTCTGATGCTCTGATAATCTATTCCTTTTATTCCACACTCATCTATCAGTTTAATAATCTTTCATTTTAAAGACAAGATCATGTGGAGCTCAAATTAGCAATCCCCTATGATAAAAATAGCTTACATTCACTATCAGAAATAGTACTAGTAACACCAATGACTTAAACATGTCCCATTTCCCGTGGGGAAAAAAAAAAAGGCAAAGAAACATGAGTTTAGGGAAAATCTGACTGCTAATCCCCACTCTTTTCTAGCAGAAAAAAAGCCAGAATGTGCTCTAAGACTGGATGCATTTGGAGAGCAGCATCAATTATAACTGATCTGTCATTTGATTAGGCCAAGCTTCAACTTTAGGGGAGAACCATGTAAAAAGTAGGATTGAAGCTTACAGCATCCATTGTAAAGTCTCTTTTCAGTATCAGAGAACACATGACTTCTGGGAAAGCAAGTTTTTTTAATCATCTTGCAGATTTCAGCAGCAAGGCTTTTCCTGAACTCTCACTTTCTTTAATCCCCAAGCCATATTCTCCAAATGATCATAAAAACCCCCAATACTCAAAAGCAAACAAGAAAAAATACCACCTAAAACCCATCACCAAGGAACTTAATTTTTGTTTTTCCAAGACAAAATCTAGATATATTAGTTAAAGCTGCCAAAAAAAAATCAATGCCATCCACTGATTTTACCACAGGGATGGAAAGCCTCTCAGACAAGACCAAAGAGAGTCAAGAACTTTCCTTATTTCCCCATGTTCCTCTCATAAACCACCAAAGAATAAAGCATAGATGAGCAAAAGTAAACTAAGACAAGACGACACAAAACCACCATTGCCTGCTTTTATTTGATCCTACGCTTAGGGCAGATCATAGCATGTAGTGGAAGAAGTACCAGGTAGCCCTACCAAACCTTTTCACACTCTGAACAGAAAATTCATCCTGTGGCAAGTCACATCACACTGCTCTGCATCCATCTAAGTAATCCATAAATTATAAAATAAACTACTTTAGCATAGATGACATGTATATACAGAAAATAACAATGTTTCCCTTCAAACCTGGGTTTGAACATAGGCAAGCTGTATTTTTTAAAGGATCATAAAACAGCAAAAGCACATCTGTCGTACTGCTGCGGGTTCCTCTGTTAACTAGTGTAGAAAAAAAACTGAATTTTAAGGCTTCATAAGGAGATATTCATAGAGATCTCTTATTTTTTTGTGAAAAATGAGAACTTCTCTAAATGAAAGATTGGCACACACACATTCTCCCCAGCTAGAAGGAGAATTTCTGTCTAAAGTAAAAAGCAATGGAAAGATATATGCAACTGAAAATGCAAGAAAAACTGAAATTGTAATGCTACACTTATGCAAGTACTACAAATTGCAGAGACTGCAATATGAAATTAATTGGCAATTCTCCAATAATATTTGTTTTCAGAATCAACAGCCGCTTTTACAAAAATGTTGACTTTGTGGTATACAATATTAGTAATTACTCCTTACATTCAGGGGCCTGTCTTCTCTGCAAGACAAGAAAACAAGTCAGAAAAAGAAATCAAGAAAACCATAATCATATGCCTTCTGAATACAATTACAAACAGGCTAACCAGTAAAAACAGTAATAATTCCACCTACTATGTTAAGCAAAGAAAAAAATTTGCAGTGTTACCTAAAAAAAAAATTGAATCTACTTTTAAGATAGCCAAATCTGCCTGGAACAAATATGCCTGGAGAATTATATAGATGAAAGAGGGGCGCAGTCTCCTGTGATAGAGACTAACAGTTGCAGAAGGTGCCTGTCCTGGTAAACACAGCCCTAGCACACCACTTCATACATGGCAGATATGATACATATAGAATGACATCTTTAACAGAATTACCAGATTAAAAGAACAATTTATTGAGAAACACATTCATAAGCCATGGTACCTAAATATTTGATCTGCCTGTTGCCTTTTAATTATGAATTGAAGTTTGACTTCGTTCAAAGCAGCATTTCCTAAAAACACCAGACACAGAAAGACATGAAACATGTTCAATTCAAGAAGAATGTATTAATTTTTTTTAACTGCTGGACAAAAATATTACATTTTTACTTGCAAATATTTTTTGAAAATATAAGCCATATAATATTATGGAATAAAATATTTAAATTCTTTTTCTTCAAATAGCATGCTAAAAATGGAGGAGCATTTATATACATATTGCACTACAAAATTTCTGCACAGCTAGTAGCATCTAAATAAGTCTGCATTTAGAGAGATACTCTTCAGATCAAAAGTGCTTATACCACAAAAACCACCCAGTTTTCAACTGTCTTTAATGCACATTTAGTATTTTTAATCACCTTCTATTACCTTGTCCATCTTCAAACTTAAAATCTGTTGCTAAATGGCAAGTAGACATTGTTCTGCAGACACAAAAATACTTAGACATTACAAATGATTGAATTAGTGTCACCACATTTCTATGCATTAAGTAGGTAGCTTTAAATTTACAAAAATAATCAAAAATAGGCATCTGGATATACTTCTTAATTAAAACATACTTGAAATTTTCCTTACAAAAACTTGTAGCTTGAGGGCAGGAGCTTAAAATATTTGTTTTAATATTCAACTTGTGCCTACTTTAATGTAGAATCTGCACTATCATCATTTTCATAAGACTAGAGGAAACTACTAGCTAAGCTAAAGTTAGCAATAAAAACAAAGAACTTAGCATAGCAGCTTTTTGCATTACCTCACCCAAATTTTATTTTGGGAGGGTGTCGGTTCACAAATATGTTATGTCTCTTTCTACAGTCCAAGAATCACTACTGCCATGTAAAAGCACAATCCAATGAACTAAATCAGCACTATCTCACCATGAAAATCCCATTTTCTATAATACAGGATATCCCATTTCTATAATACTTTTCAGTCCCAGACAGAGTGCTTTATAGGACAGGAAAACAATGATCCAGCTGAGTTTATGTTGTAATGCAGCACAACTGTCACCTGCATGAAAACAACAACTAGGCCACTACCAAAGTATCTGAAATGGCAGGAATACCTTCAGAGAAGTTTGGAATTTCCAGATAACTTGAACCACCACGGAATCAAGCATATAGAGGAGGCAGGTAGTGGCCTTCACAGGATGTGACAGTCCTACCAGATAGAATCACAAGAATTTTGCTTGAATTTACAAAATCACTACAATTTATAAAAAATTACTTCCGCCATAGGATGACTGTCCTCCCAATTTTCCGTTTGTATAATAGAAGTAGTTAGAAAGTAGTGCTATTCAAGTTTAAAATTCACTGTCCACATAGCTTTTCTCCCAATAAAAAAAAAATAACATCAACCATTTATCTCTACAGGCACTGCAGTTTCACATCATTTCACAGAGGACTAGTATCACAATGGAAAAAAACAAAAGGTCAGCTGTAGCAATTCTTCCATAACACTTTATTTGCAATACCTTTCCCAAGCAAGACTAAAAAAAGAAAAGCAAAAAAGCACAGAACATCTACAAGAGGTACATACAGCAAACACTGACACTATTTCTATCTCATTAAAAGCACTCTAAAAGTTCCTGAAATTTTGTTGCAAATACTTCAAAACCTGGAGAAATTGTAGTCTAGGAGCAACAGTAACAGCACAGTGTTTTCCAGACTGTACAGTGCTAAGAGACATTTTAAAAAGCCCCAGCCCTTTAGGTCAAGAATGAACTTTATAGGAAGAATAAATTTTCTAAGGTAGTCTGAAATGCAAGAGATGTACCAAAAATGAAGGAAAACAGTACAAGATAAAGCTGTTCTAAAACCTATAAAGTATAAATTTTTGAAGTATGCACCATTAAGGCATTTTTAGAAACGCCTAAAACTACAGAAATTATCAACTTCTATTTCATTCTAGAAATTCCCATCTTTCTGAAATAACAAATACATTTAAACAGCCTTATGTAGTAGCTGAAATCATCCAATTTCAAGAATGCAATCACAAATCTCTCACTCATGTTATACAATATAAATATTCTCTACATAACTGAGTAATTCCCTGTATTTTCAAGAAACTGCACAAGATTAACAGCAAACACTCTGTCTCCCACCAAAACAATCCAATAACTTCAGTGCAACCAACAACTTTCATTTTCACATGTTTAAAACAGCAAATTGAAAAAGATACTAAAAAACATCAAGACTACTTTAAAGAAGACTATAAAATTGCTTTTATAAAAGCATCTTTTAAAAACTTTAAAGTCTCCAAACATGAACAGACTGGGAAATACAATAAAAGAGAATTATGCAGATGAAGTCTCGCAAAGCTGACATTTTATGCAAAGCAAACACTTTTGTCACACCTACACCTTGCTGCAAAGCCCGACAGTGGAGAACAGTATGGATGTACCTCAGGCACAAAACCACAGACAGCATCAGCAGGGTGACATCACCAGACACACAAGGCCTAGCAACAAATCCTCTGGGCATGCAGCTCATGTGTTAATGAGGGAGATCATGGCAGAGGCACAGCTACGCCTCCAACAGCAGCACCACGTGTGATCACTACTGCAAAAATGCAGCCCTTGGAAGCAGTCTCGGCAAGTCTTCTGGAAAACTTCTGCTGGCAATGCACACTCAACCACAACAAAGTTGGCCCATTGACCCACTTCCAAATTCAGGAGGTTTTTTTTTTGGGAGTGAGGAAAATAAAAATACTTTATGAAAACTTTATCCTTGGAGGTATTTTGTTTGTTTTTCTCTATGTTCAAGAAGAACAATATTTAAAAATAACTACTTCCCAATCATATTTGATATTTTTCATGATTTTGTAATCTAGATTTTTTTTCTGATTTACATTTTAATGTTTCAGATAGAAAATATTCTTAAGGCGTACTTGTAATTTTTCCAAGGTTGTAGGAGAAGGAACACCAGCACAATCTTCTCCATTGCTGTAGTTTAACCTCAGGCAGCAGCTCATTACCCACAGTGGGATGGGGAGGAGTAGGGTAACAGTGAGAATACACAGATATACACACACACACATACATATGTGTGTGTGTATATATACATATATATATATATGTATGTATATATCTCACAAAAACTTGAAAGACTTAAAAAATTTTTGCTGTTGTAGAAAACTGCAATTTAATTGCATAATGACAGAATATGTACAATTCCCAGAGAGACATACACAAAAAAAACCCCAAAACTCTGAACAAACCACATTTGGATGCAACGGAACAAGAAGACCAAATGGAGACAACCATACCAACACAAGCTGGTGTCTGAGGATCACCACAGCAAGACAATTTTTAGGGAAGCCTCGGATACAACGGAATTTTTAATAGTTATTACTGAAAAATATTAATTAAAAAAATTAATTAAAAAAACCAAATTATACAAAACAAGGAAAAGGAGGAATACTAAGCTAAGGACTTTTAAAAATACTGGGGCAAAGCTACACACAGTTCTAAAAAGCAGAAGAGGATGTTCAAAATTTGCTACAATAAGTACTACAGTACCTATGTCTACAGTTCAGATAAACAGTTTTTTAAACATTATCATTCTGGATTAAAAAAACAATGACAGTTGAAAGGCCATAGCAAATTCTAAAATAAGTAATGCTGTAATTCCTAGAATGAAAGTGCATAAAGTGAGCATGAATGATAAATCTGCAATTTAAGTGTAAATCCAAGTATAAATGTAAAAATTGACCCACCAGGGGGACTGATATTGCAGTTCAAATCTTGGAAGAATTTAACCTTGACTCAGAAAAGACAGTATTTAGGATGGTTTCAGCAGTTCAGTTTCCGTGTCTATTCAATTTGCCCAGTAACATCATTTACCAACAATATAGCATTTTGGACAATACAACTACCTGGAAAAGCACCTCCAGATACCCACAGAGAACACACATTTATATATGTGCTCCCAGGTACCAGTTACTACAGAAAGATGAGAAGAGGGAATGCAGACATTTGTAGAACTAGTACCCTAATGATCTGACCTCTCATACTGAAAACTGTAACCTACGTAAGTTGGAGTGAAGTTCTCTGGGAAACAAAAGTGTTTTCCCACAGCTTCAGCAATTTGATAAGTTCATTCTTCTAGCTTCATAAAGATAAATAAGTTCAACTGGAATTTGCTGGAAAGAAATTATATAAACAAAGATGCTTGCCTGTCATTCATTACTTTTACATAATCATGTCTCTGTCATATGCAAACAAAAATGTATTTGTATTATCTTTGATTGATGCAAATTACCACTATTTTAAAATAAAGAAACTGACACTTTTAAGGGATTTGCTTTACAGTATCATACTTATGATCTCTTTCAGTAAGTATCAGAGCTCACTGGGAGAAATAGTATCAGTTTTGATTTATTGCTATGCTTGGTGAATGGCTGAAGAATCTTAAAAAGTACAACATGAGTCAAGATACCAACTTAACAGATGAAGAACCTACAAGTGATTCATCTGGAGTTTGCCAGTGCTCTCTTTGGCACAAGATACCACTAGATTAAAACAAGTAGACAAAAACACCAACAAGAAAACAAACAAACTACAGAAATTTCAGGTCCATTTAGCTAAGTTTAATATCTAGCGGCCTAAATTTCAGTGGAATAATTTTTCACTCTAGTATCATGGATTTTGGTTTGTGACTCAAGTACTGTAATAGCAGTGATCCCAAAGGACAACTAAATATGGATATTTCGAACAACTGAAAAGGCTCCATATCCAGCTACCAATTCCTGGTCATCAAGTTTTTACTTAAAAGCTCAAATAACTTATTCTAACAACAAGAAGACCCAAAAAACACACAAAAGAAACAAAAAAGCAGAAGTGCCTACATTCTAACTCAAAATTTAAAAGTCACAACTTCCTGAAATTTTCTTGTATATTCCATTTAGGATATTTGCATTATTTCCATCCATTTGGACTTTCAATATCATAATCTTCAATACTTCAAAACTGTAACATTATTTGTTATAGTTTTTCCTAAGTTTGATGTACAACACTAACATGCAAGCCATTAATGCACAGGCATAAAAAGATGTCACTTGAATGTATAAATAAATGTATTTAACCTTTATTAAAATTATATGCAAAATACATCATCTGCAAGTATCAAATGAAAAATCACCTTATAATGCGGACCAAACAGTAGAAGAAAGTCTTGTAACAGCCACTTTTCCACACTTTCATTCCATCACTCACTTCTTTGTCATTGTATTAATCTACAGCATATGTACTACACACTTTTATACATAGAATGTTTATTAAAAGTAGTAAATTACAGCCCAAAGAAATGCTTCAAGTGGTGTAATGCGTAATTTTATATCAATATCTAAACTGGAAGTTTTTTAAACAGCAGAGTAGGTACAGTCATAAATCAACCACAGGTGACATGAAAGTAGTCAAAAAGTATAATTAATTCAGCAATACAGATTACAACTCCAGCTATTGGTGGCTTTTAAATGTATACACACACACATAGTACATGCCAAGCAAACTCACAACATCAAAATGCAGTACCTGTTTAAGAAGAAACAATAGAAAATAAGCAGAAAGTGGTGAAACCATCCAGCTGATTTTATTGAGACACTTAAGAATTACTCTCACAGCAATCCTGGCAGCTGAGGGGAACACAGGGTCTGTGGAACCAGCACAATACTCAGAAATTATGTGCCACACATTGCCAGTTCCCCAAGCTCGGGCCTGGAGCTTGTTACCACTACAAAGCCAATGCTGCCACCTAAGGGTGACAACACCACACTGTGTTTACTGACACAGTACTTCCAGAAAGTTATATTGAAAATTGAAGTCCGCACTGTGGTGATAATGCCTTTAAAGAAGATACATGTACTGATTTATGCACATATACACAAGTTTTGTATTTTTCCCTTCTACTAACATGAAACTTGGCATAAACGTTTCACTGCAGGAACAGTACTAGAGAAACTGCCCAGGACAAAATGCAACAGATGGAAACAAAAAAGACAAAAGACAAAAAAAATTGAACTCTAAGGGATAAGGTTCTGTAAGTTAGGTTTCTAAGAAACTGACTAAATCATTTTTATGTTGCTAAAAAAGTTAATAAAGTAAATATTTCAGAAGAGCTTGTCAAAAGACAAACTTTTCCATAGCATTTTTACTACCAGACAGATGTCTCATGTAGTTCTTACGAAAGCATGACTTCCTACACCTCATCTTAGTATCAGTATAGCTGTTAAACACTTTTTTAAAATGCTGAACCTTACTTTTATGGTACATTAAGTGGTTCTGGTGTGTATGTAAAGTGTATGAGAAACTAAAATACAAGAGGGATTTCATCATTACTAGTGCGTACTACCAGCATGCCATCTGCTGGTTTTTGCTTCAGAAATCTCTAATTTAGTACTTGACAGAAGATGAAACATCATTATCCGAAGCTATGACATATAGTGTACACAAGAAAGAAATCCATCTCAGTATGCATAGAGTCCTTCAGTGTGGGGTGTGAGGCACTGGACCAGGTTATCCAGAAATGCTGCCCCATGCCTGGAAGGGGACAGGTTGCATGGGGCTTTGAGCTACATGGCCTACTGGTGTAGTGGTAGTGGGATTGGGACCAGACCTCTTTAAGTCCCCCTCCAACCCAAACCATTCCATGACTCCATAATCTTCCTGAATATGCATATAAACTTTTAGCAAGCAACTAGTTATTGAGAGATGCTAGTTATTCACCATAAACAAGTCCTGAGTAGGATGAGCTACATGAACTTACAAAGCTTTGAGATGCTTTGCTTAGCATGAGTAGCTGGATTTGCTGAAGGCTTAGGCTAGAAGCTGTGAACTTAGACCTAGATATGCTTTCAGCCAGAGTAATTAATCTGCCTAGTCATCTTCCTAGGAACTGGTACAGTGCTGTGTTTTAGTATGACAGGAATATTGATAACATAGTGATGTTGTGGATGTTGCTAGGCAATGTTTATTATATTAAGACTTGTGGTTTTTTAGCTTTCCATCCTCCGCCAGTGTGCAGATGCACCTGAAAAAACACAGAAAATAAGGAGGCTACAGTTGTCAGTAGAAGCTGTAACACAATGAGACAAGAAATCAAGGGCCTGCATGTGTGGTGGACATGGAGAAAGAAACCAGGAAAGTTGTTTCAAACCAAAACTCACCATTATAATGATCAAGGCATGAGAAGAGTGTGTGAGAGGTGGAGGCATAAGTCATAAAGGTGTAATTGCCTGGGGTTTTCTTTGTTCTGGGTCTCTGTGAAAGCATCCAACCTTCACTGACCTGATACTGTATCTCTATTAAACCTGTTATTTTTATAAATCCAGTGTCTGAGATTCTCCTGCAGGAAACCTAGGTCACGTCTAAAGGAGAACAAGGTGCCTGTGTCTGCAAAGAAAACCAGAAATGGGGTCCTTCTGAACATGGGGATTTAATTGTAAAAATACTAATTGAAGGGGAAAGTCTGGAACAACTATAGCTATTTTCAAAACCTCAAATAATGATATAGAGTGGTTCAAAAGTATTTTGCGAAAGTATGCCTGTAGAAACATGGGAAATTAATTTTTTTTCTGAAAGTTCTTCAAGTAGAAGAACAGTTTCAAGCAACTGCATGTAAAAAGAGAAATAGCATGTGGAATATATTGTGGGGGATTGAAAAAGGACAGGGAAATTACATTCTTTTGGAATATTTTCCCCAAAACATTTCTTTCATTTGACAGGTTATATGCCTTATAATACTTTCTTCCTAAAACAATTTGCCTGGGCTAAACTCAAAGTAAAATACTCTCTCCTTTCAATATTTGTGACACAAGGTACAATGATGAAGTAAGTGTTTTGTAGATGAAGTATGAAGCAGGAAGGGAAATGGTTCCCAAAGTAAAAACAGAACTGGGGAGGAGAATATCATTAACAGACAAAAATAAATTTATCAGCTTACATAATACTTTTTATTCATAAAATATGATAATTAAGTTTATTTTTTATTATATATTGTATATTGAGTTGATTCTAGTCAATGCTGTAAAAGCATATGTTAACTGTTTAATTGTGTGACAAAACTGTAATATTCTGTTTAGTCTACCTTAATTATTTACTGAAACTAAAGCATATTTTTCACATATCTTAGGCACTGTACTTTCTATCAAACATAGCATCACAGTTAACTTGAATTTAAACACTCATCTGCTGCAAATTGCAAAGGTAAGCAGAACACTTACAGAATACCCATCTTAAAAACTGCTAAATAGCCACCTGTAAAATATGTACTTAAAAAGTGTCATCGCATATCAACTATATTGCCAACTGGGCCAAAACTTGGTCATCTTGAAGACTCCAGAGTCTAACAAAGAAATAGAAACACAGTCAAGTTATATTCTAACTGTCTTAATGAACATATTTGGGAACCATCAAACATATTATTTGCCTTTACTTCACAACCTCATTTTATTGGAAAGGAGAAGTGCTACCATAGCAGCTACTATACTAGTTCATCCACTCTTAAATGAGCTTGTAAAAGAGAAAAGACAGCAAGGGAACAAATTATAGAAGTAGGAATATTGACATTCTCTTACAGTATCTAAAACTCTACCTTGCTTTATCTTTAAAAGCTCTCTCTCATTATCCATATCTTGTTCACCACAAAAATCCAGAGACACTAGGTAGAATAGGAAGGAATGAACTTGTAACAACCACCTGGTGAAGTTTCATCAACAATTGTATCATAATTACAGCCATTAAGTTACCCAGTTAAGGAAAAGTAATTAAAAAATAAATTGGTGTACAAAATCAATTTAGTTAAGAGGAGAAGGGTTTTCTCCAGCTCTACACTGAGCTCCTAAATCTATATTTCCTCTATTCGAAAAAAGGAAAACAGACAGCTTGTACAAAAGCTTCTGGAGATAACCCTTTCATTTGGGTGCACTGTAGTCACTGAGTTCTGCATCTCACAAAACCTTTAAAATATTTTAGGACTCCACCCTTCTATTATAATTAAAACCATTCAGGTGAAGTACCACCCACTCTGTGTCTCAGCTAGAATACTACACGTCAGTGTGCAACAATTCTCTGGCTTTGCACCTAAGCTAGGTACTCTCTGTGTCAGGTGGAAAGATTCAAAAGAGCAATTGGTACAAAGATAATTACAAAATTAAACCATCCACCTTCCACCAGCTTCATTCACACTGAACATGCTCATGATGCAAACACAGAAGTTACAGCACACCATACCAGTCAAAACCATAAAATAAGAAGTTCAACTAAATTCAGACAAGGAATTAACAAGCTTTCTAGTTTTGTCCAGACAGAGCTATAATCTGTTCTTCCATTTACACCAAAATTCTGTGAGATTATTCAATTGTTCAGTTCATCAGACTGCTTGGGGGCAGATCAAGAGAGACCACACTTCATAAGTCCTACAAAGTTGGGGTGGTTTTTTGTTGTTGCTGTTTTTGGGGTTTTTTTTTATTTTTTTTTTTTACTAGGTTCCCAATTCAGCCAGTATGCTTCAGAGAAGAGGCTCAGCATATAATTTTCTGTCATTCAAAGGACAGAGGATAAATAAACAGGTTTTGAAGGGATACAAATCCTAAACAGTTATGCAATTAACAACAGCTGTCTGTTGTTGAGTTAGCCATGCAACATTAACTTTTTCCTCCTACGTCCTTTGTCCCATTTATTAATTGCAGCTTTTGCTTATTACCATGACATAATCAGCACTCCAAAGACAGGAAAGGGTCTATTTTTCTGTGAAATGTCTAGCATATTCAACAATCAGAACATAAATTCTCCTTTCTCTGCTTTTGCCCAGCAGTCTGATAACGTAGTTACTTAGCAACAGATGAAGCAACTGAATTGTGTTGCCTGATCCATACACATTTAACTGCAAAGTAGCACTCACAAAGGCATTATTTAGCTGATGGTTGCCTCTGCCTAGATGTGTTTTTGAAGTGTAAAATCCATTAGTGTGAGACAAGCCTATATGAAAACTCAACTATCATGGACTATCTGTAATGCACTACACATTTTGAAATTAACAGAAATTGCCTGTAAGAGTCACACACATGATTTTAAGTACCTCTGAGAAAGGAATAAACAAGAAAATGCAAAATATAAGACTATTTACATTATTTACACGAATGCTACAGCAGCTGCTTAAAAGGGGAGGATAGGAGTCCTCTTTCTAGCACACTGACAATGTATGAACTTTAAATACACAGACCAAGTCCTTCTAGGTCAAGTACACTTATCTTGCCACAAAATATTCTTATTTCAGAGAATGAATACTTATGCATTTTGAAAATACACACACACACCGACACATATCTTCCCAAACCACCTTCTTTCACCAGTGGAGCAGAAAGTAATATGTGCCACACCAAATATTAACGAAATTTTTTGGAAGGGAGAAAAGTAACCCACAGAACTTGGCAAACCTTTTGCCAACCATGACTCCCTTTAAAGGCAATTCCACAACTAAACAATCCCTTTATTTTTTATTTATTTTGGCATGTAAAAGTTACTATTTTACAATTGCATGAGAAGCTCTTAAAAGTTGTCTTGGTTCATCATACAAAACTACACTGCCAGCAAGACCTTAAAGTCTCTTGTCCCTAGCAAAGGGAAAGCATAGCAGCTTCTTCAGCCTTGTCATCTAATGGCATTGTTCAAGAGTTATTTTATTCTAAGGACTCAACACCCTGGAGTTCATAACAGCTTCAAAATTTATTTCATTTGTACCTATGAAGATCTATGAATCTGAATTTTAATTTTACAGAGCTATACCAAGTTTGCCCCACGACTTTTTCTTCCCCCTGAAAAATTAAAGATGGGGAGGAATTTAAGTACAATTAGATACTAAAAGAAAGAAAGTAAATTATTGAAAAACAATAAAAATTCAGTTATTCAATTTTGGTAAGTCACTAGACAAACTACCAGAAGGGGCAAAATTAAGAGAAATTTCCTATTTATTTGACAGCAAATATTTTTGTCTCATTTGCAATCAAAGATCAGTGTTACGTTTTCAACAATGAAGCAACCAAGTAGAGTGCAAGTTAAGAGCACATTTCATGACTGCCTTTAAAAGGATTAAAATACTCCCTATATTCCTTTTCAACTAGGAACTTCAATGATATTTCAGATACTAAAACCACAAAGTCTTTAAGTGCTAATAACTGCAATAACAACTTCTTAGGTTGCATTTCACACTATAAAGAGAACAAAAACTTCAATGATGAGAACTCTAAGATGCATCTACAAGGAAAGCTAAGTTAATAGCTTCCCTCCAAATTTTTCAGTGATCAAGTACTTATGCAGATATTTAAACACACTACTTTCTTAATTACAATTAGGCCATCTATTACATGCAACTATGTAAATCTCAAAGGTTTTCCTCTTCCTTTCAAAGACAGGGTTAATTAATTAATTCTTTTTCCAGAGAAGGAACGAAGATGTTTTTCCTTCCAGACTTCTCAGATGATTTATTTTTCTTTTTAATATTTAAAGGTTTTTATGTATTAAGGTAAGAAGGACTAACTTTGACAGTATTCAAGACTGTGTTTCAATACAAGAGGAGGGACGTGCCCTTTTTCTGTAGTTTAGTGTTTAAACTACAGAGAAATCAGTTTAGGTCTCTCTCTCCAATTTTTCAACTTTCTACAGTTCTGATCAAAACCAATAACACTACCTTTTTCCTTCTTTGTTGATTTGAGAATGCCTTATATTTTTTTAAAAAATCTTGAGCATTACCATTTCTTTGTATTTTTGAAGCTAAATATTAAATGATTCTTGAATACAAGGTATGCTGTTTTCCTACAAACACAATTTATTTGTTCCAATTCAGTACTTTTGAAACAAAGGTTATTACCACAAGTTAGCTGACAGTTGAAAATTCAACTGCAAGCAAGTTTTACTTTCTTGCAAGAAATAAATTTTTTAAATAAAATGAAACTTAGAAAAAAACTTAAGTCAGTGTTCTGCTATACCATTTGCAAGCCACTCTACACTAGAAATCGTCATTTCAGAGACTGCTTAGAATTAGGACACAAGATTGTTTTGTTACTTCTGAACAACTTCCTTCTACTAGCACAGGCACACTACTCCACCCTGATGAGGAAGTGACATATTTCAAGAAAATATTATCAGAGTGTATCACTTGTAATGAAGAACTCAAGCTCCAAAAATCTTTTAGCTGTTTGCACTTTTTACTGCACTTGTAGAAACAAAATAAATATTCTGTGTGAACTGTTTTCCTATACAAACCACACACCTCCCAAACAATTACTTATGAAATACCATGTTAAAAACAAGAAGTTAATACATTTAGCTTAACTTGTATTTTGCATCATCTTCTGTGCCATCTCTGCAAAACTGCAATTTTCACAGCCAGAAACATTTTTAAGCAATCCACTTGCAAAAAGCAGCCATTCTAAATAAAATTTTTAAAAGATAAAGAGCAAGAGAAAGCTTTGACAATCAAAAAATTCCTTGGGAAGAAAAAATCACGATATGTACTTACTAATTTGTTTTCTTGCATATATATTCTTTGCAGCTTCAAACAGCCTTTAGCTATAATGATCATTCCTTCATCTGAGATCTTGTAACATTGCCCAAAATGTATGTCTTTCAATTCCCTGCATTTTGAGCCGAGCTGCAATTAATGAAATCAAAGTGAAAAAAATAACAACAGAATTTGACTGAAATTAAGAAATGGGAGAAAAGACTTTTTTCTGCTTCTCCACCCCCCATTAAAAATTATCTATCTTTTCAGGCTTTGAAACACTGTATGCAAACAAGAAAGATTCAAATTACATACATAACAAAATGCAGTTGCTAACTACAGTCAACTAAATGGAGCCAACAGCACCACGTAAGAACTAAGTTATTTACTGTGTGTACAGGTAGTTAACAATGCCTTTGTGCTCAACAGCTTACTTGATTTACTCTAACTCCTAAATGCTCCTTTAACACTCTCTGAGAGTTGATGAAAGCTCCTTGCACATCCAACAAATAAAGATCTTAGACACCTTCAACATTCACGAAGCAAAAACAAGTTACTTAAACACAGGTTTTGAATAGCAACCAAGCTCAGAAAACTTGAATCCGACAGAAGTGAAGTATAGGATGTCAAACTGCACATTTAACTACAAAAGTGATCATTCAACCCCTGGATATTAAAAAGAATAAAAATGTACATGCAGTCTCTAGAAAACAGCATTTATTGTACCAAAAAAAGGTCTCCATATACCAACTTTTAAAACAGAAGTTTTTTCATAATTTTAATTAAATCCTATGAAAGGGTATCTTCTTGCTAAGCTGAAATATGCTAAATTTTCAGAAGGAATCTGTGGAATGGATGGTTACCTGCTTCAGGCCTTCATCAGTGAGTCTGTCTTGATTGCCCACATGCACCTTCTGAAGAAGAGGACACTGAGAGGCAACTGCAATAATAGAGGTGTCAGAAAGCTGTTTACACCTGTAGGCAGTATATCTTAAGAGCCCAGGACATTTAATTGCTAATATGCATACTCCTGTATCAGATACATTGCGGCAATCAGAAATATTGATTTCAGTAATATTCTGGCTTCTTGATGCTATTTTTTCCAACAGCTCATCAGTGACCTGCAAATAAAAAACAAATACTCACATATAACTTTTTCCATAAAAATATTTAATGTCACTACAACAAAAATAGCTGTTTGTAAGATGCATCTCCATGAGCTATAGGAAAAATGAAACTACACCTCCTTTACAAATACTACCTATGGCTGAATATTTTACTGCAACTGGTTTGTTTCGGGGGCAGGGAGGGGCTGATGGTTTTGATGGAATACGGTCAGTTGGGGGAAAGCCAGTTCTGACATATTACGTAGGTTCTAGCTAGATGGCTTCATGATAAAGCTCACAGAGGGAGAGACAACAGCTGGACAAGTACAGAAAATATGGGCAGCTGCAGGAACTTATGTCACCACAAAAAGAATCCCAAATGGCTGCCCAGCTTGACAGAAGTTCTCAAGCACCACACTGAGCTCCAGAGTTAGAAGGGTAACCACAGACCTACTTCTCTTTTTAGCCATGAACAGACCATCTGAGATGCCCAGGTATTTAGAAAGATAAATAACTTGTTCGTAGATTTGCCTTATTAAAGTTTAGGGCTTGATGTGCCTCAGTGACCTCAGCTCCTAGGAAAGGTTAAAGGTCGGACAGAGTAATGTACTACTGATAGTGGACACAAAGAATGCAGCATTCATAGCCCACAAGAACATTTGGCAGAACTTCTTAGATGAGGAAGAAACTAACAAAGCAAACTCAGCAACTGTGTTGAATCAACTCCAACTGAGTTGTTCGAGTAAAAGGCAATTCTGGCAAGGGGATATGGCAAACACCACAGACCACCAAACCAAGAAACCCACCAATCCAAAAGACCAGAAAGACTGAGTATATGGACTAATTCGCATAAGAAGTGCAGGAATCATTTAACCAACAGAATACCAACTAATAACAAAACTATGTAACTTGTAGCCACCAAACGTTACTGCCTTTGTTTATTGAAATACATGCGATTTCATACTGATAATCATTTGTGCCCTATGGCAATTGTGTTAGCCTTCATTCTATTATATTTTTTCCTTGTAGTAATGCTGTATGGAAGGGCAGTGTTTCAATGCCTTACAACTTTTGTTTTTTCATTTTAATGTACTAGCAGGTATGCTCCATTTAATCAAAGGGAGAACTGTTGAGGAATACACTCAGTGCAAATAGCTCAGGGTGTAGCTGAGCTGTGGCACAGCCAGCTAGGTGGCACAGCCATCAGCAAAAGGCCATGAACTGGTGCCAGCCCTTTGTACAACAAAGGGCACAAGAGACCTGTGGCACAGTCAGGTGACGGACACTTGGAAATGCAGCAAGAGCCAAGAGCCCCCAGATGTACCCATGCACAGACTGTATGGGTATAAAAGACAGGGACCCTTTGCTGGGATCCCTCCTCCTCCAGCCTGAGGTGTTATTCTGCTCTTGCACAATGACTATGTTGTTTTAAGGACCCTGAGGTCTGAGACTCTGCTCTGAGAAATCTGAAGGCAGTGAGGAAAGTGGTCTGACTGTATGGGGTGTGCAGTAGCCAAGCAGGGAATCCATCACCTCCCAGGGGCCTTGCCCTGCTGGGGATGCCTGCTGAAGGAGCAAATTAATTCTTTGTCTTGTTCTTAATTCTTATTTTGTATATGTGTGTATAATTTTGCTTTCATTATTAAACTCTTTAAACTCATGAATTATGTAGCTTTTATTCTTCCAGTTCTCTCCTCAACCCTACTGGTGGAGGAGTGAGGAAGGGGCTGCCTGTCTGGGATTAAACCACAACAAAGCCAAATTGCAATGAAAAAAAAAAAATCCTTCTTCAAATGCAACCGTCCAGTTGTTATTTCTCTGCACTTTGTATTTTCATTAAACGCTCAAGGTGCAGTTTATAAACCCCCGTAAGTCACTACTCAACAAGAAACCCGAGGGCAGTAGCCAAACAGTACTGGCATCCCTAAAGCTTTCCAATGAGGGAAGTTACCCTGTACAACTTAAGGCTAGTCTCCTAGAGATCTCACTAATTTAAACCCACAAATATTTAATTCTAGGATCAGCTAAAAGCCAAAAAAAAAGAAATACTGAAAACAAAATAACAAACACAGTCTCATTTCTAGTGAGTAGGAGCCATACCAGCTGAAGAATAAAATAAATTTTTTTAAAACAAACGGAGCAAGCACTACATATGTGACCGCTCTTCCAACTAGAGCATCCTCAGAAATGCTCATGTTTGTCTTTGAATTAATAAGACGTCTCACAGCTCTAGACTACCCGATGCAGAATTGAGACAGATAACCCACAGCCCATTTCAAACAGCACTTGTGCTCACACTGTTTAATAACTGATCTCAGATAAAATATACTATATTTAAAGGAACCCATCTAAAGGTCCAGACATTTTCAGCGAATAACAGAAAAATCTGCGCAACTATACATATCACCATTTTATGTATTTCTTTTGTTGACCCCTGGTCAAAAGTACAAGTTCCAAGAACAAATTCTGAATCATGAAAACAATAATTCCACAATGATATTTTCATACCTGCTGACGACTGCTGAGATCCAGTTGCTTCCAAAACTGAAAATCTAAACAGAGATCACGCCAATATTTACAGACTAATGACACTGAAAGGCAACGTTCATTCAGAGATAAGTTGGAAAATATCTGTAAAGAAAGAAAAAATAAATTTGTCACATGTAATCATATTTTAGAGACAGAAATATTTTATTATGAATACATCTTGTAAAAGACAGAAAAGTATTAGCATGCATTATAATACACAATTTACAACTTGCCCCCTGATTGATTAGTCAGAAACAATAACAACAAAACCTACATCCCACAAGAACTGACAATATTAGTAAGTCATATTAGCATAAGCAACAATAGAATATATCCTAAGTACTCATCTCATAGACTAAGTTTCAGAAGTGCTTCTGAGATGGCACACCTAAAGAATTACAAATTAGCTCAGTGTTATTTGCAAGCCATTTAAAAAGTGCTTTCATTCCCATCCTGAAAGGGATGGGAAACCTTTCTTTTTATTTTCTATTTTTTAACTGAACCGGTAAGAAGGGTCTTAAAGGTATTACAGCATCAGGTCTTGTGGGAAGGGGGCATGGGATGCTAGAGTAAATTAGCAGAGTAAATCAGCATCATAGAAGAGAACTGAAACACAAAATTATCCTTTTATACCCCAAGGTTTTGAGCACTAGAGCAGCTGGCAAAAAAAGAATAAACTATAACTTTACAGCAAGACCATAAATTGCCCTAGCATGTATTACATTCATCCCTTTCTTAAAACACTGTTGTTTATTAATAAATAGAAAAAGAGGGTCTGTCAAGAGTTCACATGAAGGTACCCTGTCAGCACAAATGAACCTAAATCTATATGTGATCCTATAATGAGAAAAGGCAGTAGTGGCATTATGCCTAGACAGGAGCACAGACTGCAAAACATGAAAAAGTCCTCCCGCTGATCTGAGGACATCAAGTACTAAATAAAAGTACTACTGCCCATCTCAAAGTCAATTTTCTCAAGAAAATATGAAAACACTGAAGAGTGTCCATAGGAAAGCACTGAAGTCTAGCAAATATGAGAACATTCAAGGAAACTACTAGTACTATTTAGCCAAGGAAAACGGATGACAAAGAGGGGGGAAAAAAAGAAGGAATAATGAAGCATTGAACTATAATGGTAATTTAAGAACTTTGTTCATTGGGTGGTCTTTGGAACAGACAAGACAACGAACTGCCAAGAATAACAACCATAAACTGTACCCCCTGTTCAAGGGGATGGCTTATCCCAGGATTTTAAATACGTATATCCCAACAAGACCCCTTGATGAAGCAGAGCTCTAATAAGAGAGGAGGAGGTCAAATTTATGATGCTCTGTACATGCTTGTAAGATTTATCATTCTCCTCTTTTTCTAGCTATGAGAAACTTGCAATCTCTTATGCGAGACTCCTCAGTGCTGAAAAATTGTGCGTGAACCCCATTTCCCCACAGGCCTTTGCTTGGCCATTACCAGAGTCAGTGTCTGCAGTTAAACACAGCAGACAGAAGAGCAAACAATCACTGCCTCCTTTCTCCCTGCAGTTCTTGTCTGTACTCGTGAAACCAGGCACAGGACCAGGAGGTGGCTGCAATCAGCACTAAAAAAAAATACCATCACCTTCAGTCAAGCAGAAAGAAAGCACTGAATAGTAAGTGGTAATTTGGCATCTGACATTTCCCGCAGAAGTGTAATTCTAAACATGAGAAAAGGTGACAGTCTGATGATGCTCAGTAATTTTAAGTTAGTAAGAGCAGTAGAAAACTTGAATTCCTGCTACTGGCATGAAACAGAAGACTGAATCTTTTAACAGTTATGAAAACCTTAAATTGGAACAAAGCAACATGATCCACATTATGTTTAGACAAACATTTGACTGACTCCAATTAATATTAACAAAAGATACCAAGCTTGGCATTATACAATACTTCAATTAATCTTTACTCAAGTGGGAAAGAAATATGTTTATTTGCGGATATACCACCTTTGAGAAACCAAAGCTTGCAGTACTGAAGAACATAGTACGCCTGGTAAAGGCCATTGCTAATACAGCTGCCACTATTAAAATGAAAGCCGATAAATCATTTCTGTATTTTATTTTGTTTATCCTGGGTTGGCATGGCTAGGTTTTGAGATCTGGGGGGCTACAAAGGCAGCACCTCTGAAAAGCTGCTAGAACCTTCCCTCCAGTGTCAGCTGGCACCCAAGATGGACCCACAGTGGCTGAGGCTAAGACGGTCAGTGATGGTAGTAGCATCTCTGGAAAAACGTAAGAAGGAGAAAAAAAATGTCATTGAGAAGAAGCAAGTCGCAACCAGAGACAGAGTGATGAAGAAGGAGCAGCAGAAACAAGGTATGATGAACTGAGTGTAATTCCTACTCTGGTCGTCCTGTACAGCTGGGGGAAGGAGGGAGAAAACTGTGAGTGCAGTTGAGCCAAGGAAGGATAGAACAGTTAGGAAATATGTAGGTTTTACTTCTCATTATCCTACTCTGATTTGATTGGTAATAAATTAACCCAATTTCCCTGTGGGATTCACATTCTCTGAACCTGAGAGAAGCAGTGAGAGAAGCAGAGAAAAGAATTATCAAAACAATTCTTATCTCACTTGCTGCTCCTGTGTTGTGCCAAAGTAGAATGCAATATGGAGATTGTTTACCTAAAGTGATGGTGTTTTGTTTCCTTGGCCTATCAGGGCCAAGTGCGTGTCCAGACTGTTGTCAGGAGACAGTCACAAAATTCAGTGGAGTTGGGTGCTTGCACAGTTTCAGTTCAGCTGTAGTGTAATATACAATAGAATAACATAGTATAATAAAGTAATTAATTAGCCTTCTGATATCATGGAGTCAGATGCATCATTCTTCCCTGCATCAGGGGACCCTTCATAATCCAATATTTCCCCAAGTTCAGTCTGTTTTGCCCATGACAGTAATGACTGAGTGATCCCTCCCTGCCCTTAATTCCTTACCCTTTCCTCATGTTTTCTCTAACCAGTCAAGGAGGGAAGTGCCGGGGTTTTGGAGGGGAACCTGGTGTCCAGCCAGGATCAACCCACCATGCCACCATCCCACTAAAAGCTGAAAACCCATACAAATCACAGACCTACTGCTAACCTGTTTCTCCTGCATGAAGCAACTGTAGCAACAACAAAACAAAAAAGAAACAAGTTTGATTAAGTACTTGACACAAACAGTACTGCTGCATAGAAAATATTCTTTAAAATGTCCAAAAGCATTTGTAGTAATGCTTTACTTCATGTTGTACTTAAGTCTAGAAGCAGAGACAATTAAGGAGTACAAGTAATGCAAACTGACTTCTTAGAAAACAGTGAGGCTACCAGGATGAGAAGAGAGACCCAAATCATTGCAGAAGTTCCAGCATGTATAGGAGAAGCTATGTAAGTTACACAACCGGTATGTGCTCAAAAACAAGGCCTTTGCCAGTTTTATTATCTGCAGTAGCTCTAAAAGTTCCAGCTACAAAAGGATTCTGAATAATGCCATGTAAAACAACAGCTTATCTTCAGAACTTGCAATTGCTAAAAGATGACATATTGAATTGCAAAAAATGACATATTGAATTACACTAAATGGAATTTACAAACAAGGACTATACACATCCCAGGTGGTGGCACATCACCCTTGTATTAAGCGATTAGCTGAGCTACTGATTAAAATACTACACTAGTGCATAAAACACTTCTACTCACTTTGATGACTTCACCACCCTTTAATTCAGTATTGTTCTCTAGACACACACTGATATTGTGCCTTAAATTTTCTAATTCCCAAGGATGTATAAATACAGCTGAAAGCTAAAACCATTCCTACCCACAGGCCTGTTAATTTAACTCCCACTTATGACAGATAATTTGGACGGCAATGGTTCTACTAGTCAGCACATTTAATTCCTGAGGATTGTACTCAAACATCTTTCATATCGACCATTCAGTTTGCTCCCCCCTCAACTGTCTGATCCCTCTTCCAAACACCAGAATATCCTTCAGCACAGTAAAGAAAAAAAAATTAATAGCTTTTTATAGAATCATTTTACATTCTTTTCCCTGTTGGCAAAAGGCAGAGGTAGAGGAAGCAGAGCTCTGGAAAAGGAGCTCCTTCTCTCTCATCTCACCTTCTTTCAGCTCAAATTCCTAATGTAGATGTCAGTTTCTCCTGGTTCACTCTTTCATGTCATTGTTAAGATTAGCGGTTTTATCTTTCCCTTCAATGGCTGCAAGAGACTCTATGAGCCTTCAGGCTACATCCCATTTAAGGATACCTGATCTCCCCCACTGACAGCCTTATCATACCTTCCAGAGAGAGTAAATTCTTCAACCACAAGCTCTTGCTTTGAAATAAAACTGTTCACACAGTCTCATTAAAGACCAGTAAATACCTTCCTTGCCTCAGTCTTCAACAGCAAGACTGGCTGCTCTCCAGGCACCCAGCCCACTGAACTTGAAGACAGGGACAGGGAGAAGAATGAAGTTGTCCATAATCTACGGGGGAACAGTCAGTGACCCACCACACCACTTAAGACCCACACAAGTCTACAGGGCAAAATGAGATCCGCGGGCCCTGAGGGAGCTCATGGAAGTGCTCACCGAGCCACTTTCCATCATTTATAAGCAGTCCTAGCTGGTAACAGGGGTGTTTCCAGTTGACTGAATGCTACAACATGTGATGTTCATCTACGCAAAAGGCTTGAAGGAAGATCCAGGGAACTACAATGCTGTCATCAGACCTTGGTCCTGGATAAGGGTATGGAGCAGATCATCTCAAGTGTTGTTATGTATAGGACAACCAGGAGTAAGGCCCAGCCAGCACGGGTTTGTGAAAGGCAGGTCCTGCTTGATCAACCTGGTCTCCTCCCATGACCTGGCAACCTGTGTGGTTGGGTTTCACCTGAGTGAAAGGCTGTGAATTTTGTCTGCCACAGTTTGCTTTGACACAGCACTCTCCTGGAGAAAGGGAGACTGGGAAAGCCATGTCTGCTTATGGCTTGCATCATGGTACTCCAGGGCAGTGACCATTCCCCTGTGCTGGGCACTGGTGAAGCCACACCTCAACCCTGTGGTCAGTTTTGGATCCCTCATTACAACAAAAACCCTGAGGCGCTGGTGTGTGTCCAGAGGGCACTGGAGCTGGTGAAGGGTCTGGAGCACGAGTCTGATGGGGAGCAGCTGAGAGTTTTCAACCATGAGAACAGGAGGCTCAGGGGGAACCTTACTGCTGTCTACAACTGCCTGTAAGGAGGGAGGATTCAGGGGGATTCATGGTCTTCTCCCAGGCAAAAACTGACAGGACAACAAGAAATGGCCACAAGTTGAGACAGGGGAGGTTTAGTTTAGACATCAGGAAAAATTTATTCACTGAAAGGGTTATCCAGCACTGGAACAGGCTGCCCAAGGCAGTGGTGAAGACACCATCCCCGAAGGTATTTAAAAGACATGTAGATGTGGCACTTAGGGGCATGGATTATTGGTGGACTTGACAGTACCAGGTTAATGGATGGATTTAATGATCTTAGAGATGTTTTCCAACCTAAGTGATCCTACATCAAAAGAAAATACAAAAATGCAATGCCCATGACAGCAAGTCAACTAACATATACAGGAAGTTTTCAGCCAAATCACATTCCATCTGCTTCATTCAATTCAAACAGTCTAATTTTATGTTGATAGATACACCCACACAAATCCTTTAGAAGAGAAAAGCCACAGTGTTTTACCTTTAAACAACAAACCACAGCTAATTCCACAGCACCCCACATGAATCAATCCACCATTCTGAATCAAGTGATGTCCAATTGATTTTAAATCAACTAAACCAAGTCCTTGCACAGCACAATTCAGACCACCAAAAATGTGCCTGATGAAGTTTTCCTGTTTTCTTCAACTTTTTAGAATATTTTGTAAGACAATGGATTAGAAAGGGAGAAAGCAAATGCTGATTAATATTAGTGAAGGGTCCAACCAGAAAAACTAGAAATAAAGTTATTAATTTCATTTTCTCCTTTACCACTAAGTCCTTGCATAATGGTCCTCAGACATTATACCCTCAACAGTTCCCCACTGTTTCTATATTAAATGTATGCTAGAGAGTTCAGACTGTATATTTAAAAAAGACTATTTTGAACACTTGTGTCAAATGTTAAAAGTATTTCAGCAGAAACAGAGGAGAAAAAAACAAAACAAAACAAGAAATCAAAAAAACACCACAAAGCATCCTATAAATATATTTTTTTGAAATAATAAAGATCAGTTTTAAAAAATCAGGAATCCATGTACTAAATTCATTTAGTGTGTCTTTAACTATTTGGTAATTGTGGCCTTAAATAAAGTTCCACAAAGTGATAAAGTGAAGAAGAAAACCTGCACTTTTAATCAAAGGATATAATGAAAAGTCAACCATAACCATTAATGTTACTATGAATGGAAGTTTGGTAGTAGAAAATTGTTTATGTGGTTGCCAACACAATATCATCAGCATGAAGTTCTCTAAGAAGTAATTCACATCACCAAGACCAAATATAAAAATGACCATAATTCGAGAAATAATTTTAACTTATCAACAGACAATCTCAATATAAAAAAAAATTTTAAATCGTAATCAAGGAGTTAGAATTATTGATTGCATATTCTAAAGAAACTTTTGCCACAGGAAAGGATGCAAGAGAATTCAGTTGATTGCTAATACCATTCAAAGATACTGCTAATGTTAAAAAACAGGTATACTTCTATGGACATGAACAAAATATAGGCCCCACAGCAGAAGGGACTGTAAAAGGTGAATCTAAACACCCTCTATTTCTGTCCATCATTTTTATACGAAAGAAATAATTTCATTTCTGTGAATGAAGCTCTCTATCAATAAGAAGTTTTTGTATTCAAGAACAGGTATCTACAAAATTGTTTTCATTACACTGCATCAGGTAGATTTGTTTGAAACCAAAAATCTTAAGAAATTAACAACAAAGGAACAATAAAATGCACACTCAAACATTTCATGGTGCCTAAGTAACTTGAAACATTCATTCTTGGAAAACTGCTCCTTTGTTTCATCAATTTTTTCAGCAACTAACTACAATTTCTTTAACAAAAATATTTCTCAAGTACCATTTGACAAATAGAATGTGCTTAGCACATGACATTTTACTATGAACAGTAAAACACAATATTTGCTAATTGCAGGCATAGAGCAGTTAAACTACCAGATTAAGATTTATGTTTATTAAAGGCTGCTTCATTCTGTTTCAGAAAACTCAAGAATCATACATAAGAGAATAGGAAGGAAGAACAAGTATGTCCTTTGTTTTCAAGATATTTCTTCACTTTGTTCACACATAACTTAAAAAGAACAAGGGAAATACAAATAATTCTGAGTTTATGAAAGTGATGTGAGCATTGAACTCACACACCTCTGAAAGGAGCCTCAGTACACCTATGAAGGAAATCAAGTTCAAACTGTACTTGTGATTAAGAAAAATGTGCCAGCCAGGGAAAGTGATGATGTGAGTTCACATCACAGCCAGGATTCTCTTGGCAAGTTGCCATTCACAGCAACCAGTCCCCTACTTCAAGTCACTTGAATTTTAGCACTGGATTTAGTGACTGTGCTTAGAGAAAGTCCTAAGCAGGACTTGGAATCAGGCAGCTGATTCTAAGGAAAAGTTTTGCAATATTAGATTTGGTGTCAGATTAGCCAGATGAATTTACTCCCCCAGCAATTGCACAATCACTCTACAGAGGACAAACTGAGTGGCAGGAGCACACAGCCAGAAGTTACAAAAGGAGACAGACACTGCCCTTACCAGCCGCTTACTCACAGACTGCCTTAGCTTCAAGGTAAACCACAATATTAGCTTCTGTCTGTAAGAAATGCCTGTCCTCCTAATGGAAAGGAAGAGTCCTGACCAATAAGCAGAGTCTCTTTACTTGCTGACCATGTTTTTACTCTCAGAAACCCAACTGTCCTCACTAAAAGACACCAGGTAGTACTTCTGAGTGACCATGCCAGTTTAAAAACAAAGACATTAAAACAAAGCAAAATCTGTGAAAGATCAAACATGGGTTAGGCAAACTAAACAAAATAAACAAATAAATTATTTGGGAATGAAAGCAGATCTTACATTTAATTTACTTTACATTTCAACACTGCAAAACTTGTAACCTCTTCGTTTTCTCCACGCAATAATATGTTGGTTTGGAGATGCTGAACAAGCCAAGCCAACACCTGAACAACATCAAGGAAACTTTTACTGGCCATGAGTGTTAAGGCATCTATCCCTGTCAAAGAAACCAGAAATTTCATTCCACAGCATTTCTTCTTCATCGCACAGCTCATTCTGTGATGTTAAAGCCTACATGCTTGAACAAAAAACACCTTTTCAAACACACCTCTGCAAAGGAAAACAATTGTTTTTGTAATTCTGCAATCAATTATAAAATTCACAACATCTTTCAGAAATTTATCATTGAGATAATAAGCATTTAGTTACTAGTCTACTGGCACCCTTCCCTTCACAATTTTTCCCCTCAACTGCATTCCAGAAGCTCAGTAACACCACAGTGAACCAAGGGAAGCCAGGATCCCTTTCTCTCTGGGAGCGGCTTTTAATGAGTGTCAGAGAGAGGTTTGTCCACAGGGAGAGAATGCAGGAGCACCACCATAGAATGCGTTGGAAGACCCTGGAGGAAGAGGAGTCCTATGAGGCAAAGAGAGACTCCTCTCTCCCTGATGGATTTGAGGGTTGATAATTTGAGGGGTGGTGAATCTGTGGAGAAAAAGGAGGGGGAGGAGGAAGGTATCTGGAAGGGTTTTATTTTTAGCTTGGTATGTGCTCCTTTTTAGATTTGTAATAAATAAAGTGTGTTTTTTCCCTCCATCCCCGAATGGGAGCCTGCTTTGTTCTGTTCCCGGGTCACATCTCACAGCAACCATTTTAGAAATATACCCTTCATGGGGGCCCTGGCATTGTACCAGGGTCAAACCATGACAATCTCAGACAAGTTCATTTCCCCACTATAATCATAGGGTAACAGTAAGCTTCATGGGAAAAACAAAAAACAGTCAAGAAGCCAAAAAACCAAAATAAATCCATAACAAACCATACGGCTGTGCTGATTATTGCTAAAGAAAAATTAATTCAGGCAAATTAATAGGGAAACTAAAGGACATTCTACCTCCCAGCATCAGTCATAAAGGTTTAAAACCCGTTCCATATCTCTTAGTGCTACACTTAAAAGTAAGACTCAACATGAACTTTAGACAGAATAATAAGCTGGAACACTAGCATAAATAGGAAAGAAAGCTAGTATTACAAAAGTGACTCAATGACCTCGCAGCTAAAGTCCAATACAAATGATATATTTTGACGCCTCTTCCTCCTGACTAGCCAAAAGAAATTTAAAAAAAAAATTAAAAAAAGAAAATCACAGTGTAATTATAAAATGCACATGCAGTCTTTTCAGGTATAAATTCATAAAATCAGAAGAAAAAATTAAAGGTCTACCAAACCCACTTCACATCACTCAGATTACCTTAAATTCAGTGCTAGCAGTTTAATGACAGCAGCAATGCATCTTGTTTCAATCAGCATTATTATAAAAATACATGTTATCATTGCAACAAAAGAAAACCTGTAACTTATTTCAATAAGGGAAGAATGAGAAAAATAAGTAAAAACCATTGAGTAAAGAGAAAAGGAGTCAATAGTGATTCAAATAACACTAATAATATACTTATGAAAACCCTACATTAAAAAATACCCACATATATGCTCACATACACACTTATCTTCCCTTTATAGTGCACTAGCTCTAAGCCAGAACTGACAGGGTTAGTGGTATAAGCACATGTTCATGCTTTATTAAAAAAAAAACCTGCAAACTGAGAAAGAGGATCTCAAAAAGAAGACATCATCTATTCTAGACCCTCTTGTTTTGTAGCAATTTCAAGCATACCCCAAACATTCCTGATAAGGGCATTCCCCTTGATGTTAAGAACAGAATCAATAAATAGAAATCCCATTTTGCCATGATACCTTCGGTTTTAGCTTTCACATTTTTCAGATTCTCTGCTGTCTAGTATGTAACTCTGAAACTTCATATTGGTGTAGGTAAGCTCTCTTCACAGGGTAGTCAGCCGAAACAATCCCTTCCCAGCTACAGAATCAACGACAGCCATTACCCAAAAAGCATAAACAATGGTGGAGAGAAGGGGGCAAGCCAGGGGGTTGAGACTTCATGACCTGGAGCTGTAACTGGACAATTGAACCCACTATGTAGACGAACCCAAACTTATAAAAGTGTAAAAACTTGTGACCAGGATCCATCTTGGATTCAATTTTTGTACAGCCCTGGCCAGGCTCTTGTGCTGCCCAAGGTCTTTTAAGGCCTTTCAATAAATACCTATTTTGTCCATTTAGCGCTGTCTAGTCTCTGTTCCTAATCAGCCTTTCTAGGCATCAGTCAGATAACCTTAGACAGGAAACCACTGTTGCCAAGGTCTGTAAAATGATAGAGTGAAAGAACATTAAAGTATCTCACCCAAATTAAGCTTATTATTTCCTTCTATTCAACAAGGGACAGAAACACAGTTGAACTTTCTATCAATTTTCTCTTAACTAAAGATTGCATCTCAGTCTTCTTTCTAACTGTCATTCAGTTTGTCCAGAATCTTTCAACAACTGCAATAAGCCATATTTTTCATGACCTCTAGCTCATCTCTGATGCCTTTCACATTTGTGTGTGTATTTCCCAGAGACCCCAGTGCCCACAACCTACTTCAGTACTCTAACAGAGGCTTTAAAAGCACCAAGCACAGGAGAATTTCCTTTCTGTGTTTTACATGCAGAACTCCTGTTAATATACCTCAAAAGGAAATCTGAAGTATTTGAACTGGCATTCTCTCATAAGTTCATGGCTCAGCCTGCAGACCATTTTACACCTTTTTTGATTAAACAGCAGCACTGCAAAAAGGTAACGGACACATCAGGAAGATTTATTTTTCTCTTTTATTTTCCAGGAATAAGCAGCAGTGACTCTTCAATAGGCACAAATTTGTGACATACAACTCAAAGTTGCATGCAGCAGATTTTGTAATTTTCTGAAGTGCTTAGAAACAGTTTTGTTTTTTTGGGTATTTTTTTTTCATTCACACATATCATGGTCACAATCAAGCTATCTATAGCTGACTGATCTATAATTCCTTAAATCTCCTCAAGTTTTAACCGGAATGGCTTTAAATTATCCTTTAGTCAAACATAATCACCCTCCTCTACCAAGACTAAAGATGACATTTTGCCCACTGTATAACATTCCTTTCTCATAGAGGTTTCAGCAGCAAAATGAAAAGCAAAACCCTGAATCTGGAAGCACCATCCTTTTATCACTTCATATCGACCAGAATACCTCTTCACCAGCCAGGGAAACAGGATCAACTGGCACACTGCACCATGAACATCCCAATCCAGCAGGGCCTATCTAATGATCTGCTGGCCAGCTTCAGTCTGGCAAATCCTTCCACCCATCCCAAACCCTTGGCTTAGAGGTGACAGAATCACTGTAAACAGCTAAACAGCATCTGAGCAGACAAAGTGGCAAGCTCGTCATAAAAGAGTTTCTGACATATTTCCTTGGGCTTGTCTTGAGCCCATCTACAGACACTGGTGACAGCCACTACTGCACCAGCACCACTGTATCAGAAAGTCACAGACACAGAAATCAAGGAAAAAACCATCAGGATCTGTCTCCTGATGTTTCCCAGGATGAAATCTCTTGTCCTTGTATTAAGATTTGTGTGTCCTACACCTACTGTAAAAAGCTCAGTAAAGATTTTGGGTATATTTGTCTTCCACCTTATCAAAATAAAATGACACCTTTGGAGAAAGAATATCCTAAATATAAACCTATATGTATCAAAATCCATCATAAGAAAGGCAGATGTAAATCCAGTTGACAGGACACCTGGTTATACATGTGAAGCTAAAAGTTCTATAACAGAGTAGTATATTTTGGAAGCAACCAAAAAACCCAAAACAACTGAATAGTTAAGAGACAGATATATAGATAAAGATACACATATCTTGTGTACATATATATATGTGTGTGTATATATATATATATAAATATAAAATCTCAAAAAACCCAAACCACAAACCCAACTCATTAGTACAGCTATGGACTGAAGGGCAAATTTGGGGGTGAGTAGGTTGGCTCCTACCACAATGCTGGAAAAAGTGGCCTATTTTTTCAGACACTGCAGAAGGAACTGACTACAGGACAACTGTAGAGACAAAATCACTGAGGAAGGTAGATGTCTGCCCTGATTTCAGCTAGGAAAAAGTTCTTCCCAGCTGCCAGTAACAGTGCTTTGTAGCTCATACAAAATAAATGTTTAGTACATCAATTCGATCTCTCTTTCTTGCTCTCCTTTTTATACAAACATTGTTAGTAGCATACTTTATTTTTCATCACTTATTAAACTGTTCTTATCACAACCCACAAGGTACACTTTTTTCCCTTGAATTCTCCATTCAACCAGTCTGTGGATGCGGTGTGTGCGTGGCTACCTGCGGTTAAAACAAAACCCCTTGTTTGTAAAAAAAAAGCAACCAAACATAAAACCCCCACAAGGGTAAGAATGAAATAGACACTAAATAACATTTAAACTAGTCCACAGGTAAAATGGACATGACATCTTCACTATTAAAATTATAGCACAGTTATATATAGATATTTTTCAAAAAGTGAAACTGAGTACTAAAAGTAACCACAGAAAAGTATTCATGCTATTGATCAAAAAGTACTTCAGCTATACTAATCAGATGAGTCCAGTTTCAAATCCTAAAACCAAGAATCAAAGAAAACAGTTATCTTCCAAAAACAGTAGCTAACAAATGGATTCCCTTCTAGAAGAACTACAAGACAAAGTTTCAATTTTGTAATCACAGATGAAATTAATTCAGATGATAGCTCATGGATTTTTATTTGCCTAGAGTTAATTTGCATAGCACATCTATAAAACATGCTTATCATTACTAACACACTTTTGAGTATAAAAAAAAAACCAGACAAAACCAACAAACAACAACAACAAAACCTTAAACCAACTAAACCTCCCACAGAACCAGTGTTAAGTGCAAGACAGACAGATAAGTAGATTGTTACTGTCTGACAACAAGAGAGTAAAGGAAGTACTTTCTACACTGGATGTACAACTAGCAAAATATGAACACCAATAGTAATGTCTCTCACTCCTCCATTACTATATCATGCTTTAAGTTCAGCCATCTAACCTCTGAGAACTCCTGCAATCCTGAAAACTTATTCCCAAAATTTAAAGGCACACTCACATCAGAATATGGAAAACATCAGCGGCTCAGTTCCAGCTAGACTCGTCTTTTTAGCTAATGTTTAGTTGAAGGGAAGTCACACAGAAGTCAAAAGTGTAGCTTAAAAAGGGAAAGTAGTTCCAAAGGAGAACAGCATTAAAGGAACAGAAAGAGAACAAAAGGGACAGAAGTGAGACTGTTGCTTGGATATACAGCGTAAGAGGTTATGAAAGCATGTAATTTAAGAAGGCTGCAAACACTGTGGAACTACTAAGGCCAAAACTGATCCACAATACACTGCAATACAAACTGTTTAATAACCACCACTGAAAACTGATCCACAATACACTGCAATACAAACTGTTTAATAACCACCACTGAAAACTTGTCTATGTAGCTCCAACACCCAGGGAAGCACTAAATACAGTGACATGCCCTCTTGGCCAGTACTACAACACTGATGCAAGTAAAAGTCGACTTGTAAAAAAGGCCATCTTACGAAGTTAATGGGTACAGTCAAAACATTTACAGAGACAGCTTCTGGAGCTGATTTGTGTGTCTGCATCTCCAGGTAATGCCTTACAATGTCGTTTCAAATGACAAACAAAGAAAGTCGCGGAACGGGACACAACATCCCAGAACCCTATCCGTCTCCAAAAGCCAGGCGCTGAGCCAGCTCCGAAGTGGCCCGGCCTCCTCCGGCTTCCCCCTACACTGAGTCCGCCCGGCGACACCGGCACCTCGGGGGCTGGCACAGCCCCTTCCCAGATCCTTAAGGAGAGGGCTAGCCTGCCCGTCCATCCCCCATCCCGACCCACCTTGAGGAGGATGGAAGGCGGCAGTTGGTTTATATCCGGGGTGGGCGGCGGCGGCAACTCTCGGCAGCTGTCGCCGGGGTACTCCAGAGGCTCCTCGCAGCCCGCCTCGCCGCCCCGCTCCTTCTCCTCCTCCCGGCCCTGCTCCTTCTCGTCCTGGGCAGTGGGAGGCGGCGGCGAGGCGGGCTGTCCCGCACCGCTCTGCTCGGCGGTGCCCCCGCCGCTCTCCCCCGCGCCGCCGGGCAGGGCGAGCAGCTGCGGCTCCGCCGGGCACTGGCAGGCGCCGGGCTCGGGCTCGGCGGCGGCGCAGCGCGGCTGCTTGCAGGGCGGGCAGGCGGGCAGCCCGGCCCCCTTGCGCTTGCACACCATCTCGGAGGAGACCTCGCTGGGCGGCCCCAGGAGGCCCCGCACCGGCGAGGGCAGCAGGCCGGAGAGGAAGAGGCGGTGGCAGCGGCCCGGAGGCTCCCAGGCGGCGGGCGCCAGGCGCAGGAGGCGGCGGGCGACGCGCTGCTCCGCGGCGGTCAGCGACACGTAGGGCGGCGGCGGCGGAAGCAGCGGGTCCCCGGCGGGCAGCGGCTGCTCCGGGGCGGGCGGGCTGGCGCCGTGCACGATGAAGCAGAGCATGCAGGGCCCGCGCAGTAAGCAGCTCCTGCTGCGCGGCGGAGGCACCTTCCCCCGTGGGCGGCGGCGATCCCGGCTTAGGCTCCTTGTCTCCTTCGAGAGCAGGTGGCCCATATAGGAGGGGAAGCAGCGGCAGCGGAAGGGCGGGTGTCACCTGCGGGAGGCGGCGCCGGGAGCTGACATGCTGCCGGCGGGCCGGGGCAGGAGGCGGTGGCGACGGCAGGGTTGGTTCCGGGACGCCGGGAGGGAGGGAGAAGCTTCCGCTACCGCCGGCCTGACCTCCCCCGAGGAGCAGGGGCGGCGCTCCTTGGACCGGTGCTGCTGCCGCCAGCGGCCGATCTGGGCCCGGGGAGGCTCGGCCGCGGGTGCGTGCGGGTACGTGCGCGCCGTGTGTCACATCGGTGCGCTCGCTGTGTGAACGCGGGTCTACAGACCGCCTACGGCACATACACCTGTAATATGTGCGTGTATGCATTACTACAGAATCGTTAGGGCTTGGAAGGCACCTCTGGAGATCATCTCGACCTACCATTCCGCCAAGACAGGGTCACCTGAATCAGGTAATACAGGAAGGCGTCCAGGTGGGTTTGGAATGTCCTCACAAAGGGAGACGCCACGGCTCACCTATTCCAGTGCTCTGCCACCCTCAACGTGGCGTTCTTTTTGAGGTGGAACTTACTGTGTTTTAGTTTATGCTAGTTATAGTTTAGTTATACTGCCCCTTGTCATGTCATTGGGCAGCACTGAAGACATCCTGTTGGCACCGGCCTTGAAGATATTTATACACATTACTGAGAGCTCTTTCACTTCTCTCCAAACTAAACGGGCCCAGCTCCTGCAGTCTTTCCTTACAAGAGAGATGCTCCAGACCCATCATCATCTTTTTGGCATCTGCTGGACCGCCTCCCTTAGGTCATTGCCTTATATATGTACACATAAAACATTTTAAATATGTGCATATTTTTGGGGAATTGATATACAATTTTTTTGTGCTACACTTTTGTGGAAACCCAGAGCACTGGGAATATTTCTCTGTCTGCTCTGGGGTGCCCTGATCCCCAGAGGAGCACTGACTTTGACCCTCATTCATGGGGAAAGATTCCTAGATTCCAAGATAGACTAGAATCCACAAAAGTGTGACATAGATTATAGAGAGCAGTGTAGGTGTATCACTTGGTGAGAAATTTAGGTTTTGGGTTTTTTAGTATATTGTGGATGGAAGCAAGGTGAAGGGCGCAGGGTTTCTTCTTCATGCTTCTTTCTTCCTCTTCATGGGTTTGGGTGGCAGTTTGTAGTCGGGCAGAAAAGTCCACATTGCGGGCTCTTCGGGATCTGTTTTTGGGTTAAAAGGGAAAATCATCTAGGTGTTTGTTCTTAATTGGATAATTTAGTCTTAAAAGACCTTGTAACAAGAGATTATTAGCCATCTTGTGCCTTCTAATGAAAAGCTGCTGAACTCACAATAGTGAGTGTTTTTCTGATAAGAAATAATAAACACCTGAGTCCAAACATGAATTACTGTCTCAAGTGCTTTCAATCCAGACCCAGAGAAACCAACACACTTTGTAGGCAAATGTGAGAAGACGCCTTCCCATTGGTCTCAGATTATATGTAGGACAGTGGCTGAGGTTTTGCAGTGGCAAACCAACACAAGCTTGGAGACCACCAAGAGCAGTATTCCAAGTTTTCTTCTGTCAATATCATCCTCTCACCAGCACTTTCCAGAAACTACTTGTTTTCTCCTGTTTTAATTCGTTATACATCTCAAAACAGGGTTCATATGGGACCTCTGACCCTCTATGCCCTCCTGCAGACACTCATCTCTAACTGCAGTGTGTTGAACCTCAATAGAGGTACCCTGGTTTGTAAATCCTTGCTGGAGGCTGCACTGCTTTAATTAAGACTCTGCTTAGTGCCTAGCAAAAGCAATTTGTTTCAGCATTCAGTTCTAAACAGTTGACTTAGCTATATAGTCTTAGATATGTAGTTTAAATATATGTGCAATTTTGTCTTTAGTAAAAGGTGTCTGGGGAAGGAGAAGGCAAGCTATAGCTAGAGTATATATGACTCAGTACTAATATTAAACAACAAAGGGCAGGAAAAGAAATGCACAGTATTTTATATCGTGTAGCACGTGTTTTGGCCTTTTGCCCAGGAACGAGTTATGTTAGGATTAAAATACCCATGCTGCTATTATTTTTGTTTGCTACCTCTATTATTAGTCTTCAGCAGCTCTGTAAAAATGTTTCCTATGAGAAAAGTACTAAATATGCCTTTGGATAAAAGCAGAGCAATAGAATATTTTGTTTGGATTTATACTTCAGTGAGCTTCATCAATATAAACCACAGCAAATCTTAGCAAAAAAAATGGCAAGGCCTTTTCTGCTCTGGTGGGAGAATCTTGTTTCCATTGGGAGAATGGGTTGAAAAGCAGAAGACAGCTGGGAGTAAGTCTTGGCCAGTCATCCTCGTATATGGACTGAGTTTAACAGTGCCTTCTCTGCACATGTGTAGCCCAGGTGTTGCTTCAGGACTCCTCCAGTTAGCATAATGGACATAAATTCACTCTTTGTGCCTTAGCCATTGGTTTGTGCCTGTCCCAGCTGCCTGCCAGTGGCGGCTCACACACTCCCTCCTCCCAGAGACTGCAAAATTTTATTTCAGTAAGGAAAAACAAAAACAACATTAAAAGAAGATGAAAGTCCAAGTCAAATCTTCAAACCAATCTGAACTCAGAATAAATGCTGGGTGCCTTCAACTTCTCCAATGTGCTTCCTTCCCACACAGTCTGTAGTACTTCAAGAACCCCTCCAGAGTGGAGCCCTTCCATGAGTCCAGATCTCATGCTAGGAGCCTGCTCCAGAGCAGGATTCTGATTGGATCACGTGTGCCTTTGGACATTCACTTGCCCCATCATGGGATCCTCCATGGGTCATCAGTGGTTCTGTGCTCTACAGTGGACTCCTCCACAGGTCACAGTCTCTTAGACTCAAGTTCACATTGGAGTTCCAGCCTGTCCAGTATGGCAGCACAGGAGCACAGATTGCCCTGGGCACCTTCCAGCCCAGGCACTTTGCCATGGCTGTCACCAAAGTGTTCCAGGTACAATATGCTGAGGTGACCAGCAGTGCAGCCAGCAGCAAAATCAAAGCAGCCACTAACAAGCACTGGGTTCCAACCGACAGACAGGAAAACAAGCCCCTTGGCAAGCACAGTAGCCTGCCAATTAATAGCTAAACAGCAGTAACGGGTACAAATTCATTGCAGCACATTCAGTCAAATCTGCCATTATTTCAACCCTTCATGCAGTACACTAAGTGCCAAAACAACTGACATGGTATAACTGCAGCTGTTCTTTTTTTTCATTTTGATCACTTGCTTTTCTTGAGTTTTATTTCTTATTTCCTTGTTTTGTCTTAATTTCTGTCTTTTCCTTGCAATTTTCCTATTGCTACTGCTATAAATTATTAAACTGCTGTTAGTTATCTCAGCCCATGAGTTTGTTTCTCAGTTTCATGCTTCCATTTCTTTCCCTACCCACTATGATGGGGGAATGAGAGGTACTAAGCGGCTGTGTTTTTCTTAGTTGTCAGCTAAGGTTAAACCACAAGAAGTGTGTTTGTTGTAATTATATTTGGTATGATTATAGAATTTTTCCTTCAAGTAGATTACACAATCACAGAATCCATTAGTTTGGAAAAGACCTCTGAGATCATCAAATCCAACTTTTTACCAAACACCACTGTATCAACTAGACCATGGCACTAAGTGCCACATCCAGCTTTCCCTTAAACACCTTCAGGAATAGTGACTCCACCACCTGCCTGGACAGCTCATTCCAAGGTCTAATCACCCTTTTTTTGAAGGAATTCTTCCTAGTGTCCAGTCTAAATCTCCCCTGAAGCAGCTTAAGACTATGTCCTCTTGTCCTGTAACTGGTTGCTTTGGAGAAGAGACCCCACCTCCCAGCCTCAGGTCAGGTAGTTGCAGGGAGTGATGAGATATCCCCCAAACCTCCTTTTTTCCAGTCTAAATGCACCTATATTCTTCAGCTGCTTGTAATCAGATTTGTGCTCCAGACCCTTTGCCAAGCTTTTTTCCCTTCTCTGGACACACTCCAGCCCCTCAATGTCCTTCCTTGAATGGAGGAACCCAGAGCTGGACACAGTGCTTGAGCTGTGGTCTCACCAGTGCCCAGCACAGGGGATGGTCACTGCCCCGCTCCTGCTGCCCCACTGTTGCTGACACAGGCCAAGATGTCCTTGGGCCTTCTTGACCGTGTGGGCACAGCTGGGTCATGTCCAGCTGCTGTCAACCATCACCCCCAGATGCTTTACAAACAGGCAGCTCTGCCCCAGCCTGCAGCAATGCAGGGGTTTTTGTGGTCTTGTTGAACCTCAGACCACTGGCCTCAACCCATCAATCCAGCTTTCCAGATCCCTCTGCAGAGACTTCCTGCCTTGTAGCAGACCAACATACTCACCTAAACTGGTGTTGTCCATGAATTTGCTAATGGTGGATTCAATCCACTCATCCAGATCATCAGTGAAGATAGTAAACAGAATTGGGCCCAGCACTGATTGTGGGGGACAGCACCAATGACCAGAGGCCAGCTGGATAGCACCATTCACCACCATTCTCTGGGCCCAGCCATCCAAACAGTTTTTAACCCAGCAAAGAGTGCTCCTGTCTAAGCCCTGGGCTGCCAGCTTTTCTGGGGAGATCAAAGGCATTGCTGAAGTCCAGGCAGACCACAGCCTTTCTCTCCTCCCCCTGGTGATCACCTGGTTATAGCAGGAGATTTTTATGCCACTGGTGTCTAAGAATTACTTTGTACAGCTGGATCATCAATAGCAGACATAATGTGTATCAGAAGTTACAGAATTTCTGAAGTTGCTGCATGTATAAAATTTTTATCACTGTAGTAGACAAGTTCCAAGGCAATTATGCTTTCAGACTGCCATGGGGGGTCAGGGCAGCAGGCAGGGCAGGACAGGGCTTCACCAGCTGTGACCAGAGACAAACTTTATCACATCCCAGTTGTTCACAAATGTCTTTATTACCTAAACCTACAAATTTATGTCTAGCTGCTTCAAGTAGATCTTCAAAGTTCCCCAAAGATTTGCAATATCTGTAGGCAGAAGGAGAAATTATTTCTATTGGTTTCAGTCTTCCATCTGAAGTCGAAACATACTTCTCCCAAAACACCACCTGCTTCAATTTCTGAACCTTGCAATCCAGTCTAATCAAGATCTCATTCAAAAAGTGAATTTTGTAAGTACCATAACAAAGCTTTGGGTTTTGTTGTTTTTTGGGTTTTTTTTTAAATAATCTAGGCATAACTTTTTAGATACAAACATAAAGAGAGAGTTTAGCTTATTTTTCAAGATGGTGGACTGGTTTTTCTCTAATAGCCTGCAAGAGCTAAACAAATTTTAAATTACTATGGTAATTTAAATGAGATTTAAATGAATGATGAGAAATACAGAGGAGCAGAGGGTGCTTCCGGTCTATGTAAGCATTTTAACACTGAGTGTCACTGTTGCTTCATGAAAGGCAAGCATAGTAACCACCTGTTGTAGAGTAAAAGCAGAGTGGAATATTACATGACCAAATATCAGCTGTGAAATCTTCACTACATAATGTCAGAAGGCAGATGTAACTAACAGTTTATTTCTTCATTAGCACTACTTATATTTCATGAAATTAGAAGTCATAAAACCAGTAATCTGAGATGCCTGAAAGCTACTACAATTTAGTCTTGGAATTAACCAGTAAAATCCCCTCTATTTATGATAGTAAGGGTTTATAACACACATAGCAATAGATTATGACACTTTTAATTGTTATCTCTGTGCATATTTAAATAGGCCACAAAGACTGGTGACCCAAGGTAGGTATGATATTTAAGTTTGAGCTTCAAGGGACCACAAGAAATTTTTGAGTTACCGTGTTGTATCTAGTCCTGATACCCCTTAAGTGTATGTTCATCTGTATTTCAGGACTGACCTTTAGAAAACTGGGTCTGTAATCTTTGGCCATATTGCCAATGTTGAGAGATAATAGTTAGTTAACTGAAAAAGTAAGTTTAACATAGAATTAGTTTCATTGAGTTATAAAGTTATAACACTATATTGTTTAGTTATTCCCTTTGCCTATCTTTACTTGCTTAGCATCAGTTGCTTTGAAGTGGTGTGATAGGAATGCCATTATGAAATAGATGGAAGGAAATAGCAGAGTTTCTATCTTGAGTATAGAAAGAGATTTCAAGTTCTTTTGTAAAATCCTAGTTGTTTCATGATTTGTGCTTGTTTTAGCTGAAATATACTTTAATTTCTTCACAGTAGTTTGTAAGGGGCTGTGTTTTGATTGGTGACTGAAACATGTACATGGATATTTTGGTTTTTGCTGAGAAGGGCTTGCAGAGATCCAAAGGCTTTTTCTGCTTCTCTCTCCATCCAACTAGTGAACAAGAAAGGAACTGAGATGGGACTCAGCAGGGACAGGATACTCCAGACCAGATGACGTCACATTCAGCAGTTAAGTGGGGGGAAGATGAAGGCAGACAAGAGGGACATTCAGAGGGGTGGCATTTTCCTCCCAAGTCACCATTGTGTGATGGAGCCTTGTTTTCCTGGGAATGGCTTACCCATGGGAAGGGAACAAATTCCTTGTTTTGCTTTGCTTGTACATTTACCTATTAAACTGTTTTTATCTTCTCAGCATTACTCATCTGATTCATCTCCCATCCTGCAGGGAGCAGTGAATGAGGGGCTGTGTGGGGTTCAGCTGCTGGCTGGGGTTGCACCTGGGCAGTGCCCTTGGTCTGTGTGGGTATGAATGAAGTTTCCTCAGTTCTCCATTCCCAAAGACCTACAATTTTTAGCAAGCTCAAAAGTGGCACCACTATGGAACAGTAAGGTATTGTTAGTGGAGAGTAGATCTTCTCACTTAAAAGACTGGATTAGGTTAACCCAGTCCCTCGATTATTCTCACTTCTGCACAGGCAGGGCATTGGAGATGGAGAAGGTAGTCTTCCTCCTGGCTGAATTTGGCACAGAGAAGAATAAGTGGTTGCTCACAACAATAAAGAGAGAGAGAGTGCCCACCGTGCTGCACTGGATGAGCAGTGATAAAGAACTTCAGGTATAGGAGTGAGGAAAAGGGGAAGGAAGAAAAGCTAAAAAAGGAGAGAGCAGATAACTTCCATCAGCTTTAAATCTGCATTTGAAAAACAGTAAGACAGGCTACCTCTCACAGTAAGCCCAGAGATAAAACAGTTTAAGGGGACTGATGCCTTATGGCCATTATCCTGAAAACATAATAGAAGCTCTTAGTCTGTGCAGTGTTGGAGGTTTGTATTTTTGAGGATTCGGTGGAAACGTTGGCAAGATTTCTTAAGTCATATATTTGATAAATTATATAATAAAACTAAAAATACTGTTCTGGAAAAAACTGATTCTTTGGAGGACTTGAGGAATACTTTAAAGGATAAGTTCCCTCAACACCAAGGCTGTATATGACAATAAAGAAGAATTTTCCAGCATAGAGATGAGGTAAGGAGTTATTTGAAATCAGAGTTCCAACCTAGTAACAGATTACAATTTTAGACACAGCACAAGCAAAAAGTGAAACATCATGGAATCTGTAAGGACATAGTCTAGAATTTGAGTCTAGTCAAATTAATTAGAATTAATATCCTTTTCCTTTATAGGATAGTAAGGAATAGAAAAAGTCTATCTAATTTTAACTGACTTGCATACTTATTTGAAAATGGCAGTCAGGAGCTGGCTGTTCTTGATTTGGTTTTTTTTGGCTGGTGTTCTGTTGTGTTTGCACTATAGTAAAGTATTTATGTATTATCAAATACCGTATCCTGCCAGTACAGTAAGATAGCAACAGCAGTTCCCATTATGAAAAAAAAAATTAAATAGAAGTACCTGCTTTTGTACTCTAATAAGAAATTCTAAAAAATATGTTTCAGTGTTTGTCATGGTTCAGTCCCACCAACATCCCAGCCCCATGGACACAGTTCCTAACTGCCCCACCAAAAGGATCAGGGAGAGAATTGAAAACTATCAGAGCTACAAAGCTCATGGGTTGAGATGCAGACAGTTTAATAGGGAAAGCAAAAGCCACGCACCCAAGTGAAACAAACCAAGGAATGAATTTCCTGCTTCCCATGGTGTTCAGCCATTTCTAGAAGAGCACAGCCCATCACACAAGGGTGACTTGGAAGACAAACATCATCAGCTGAAACATCCCATCCTTCCTTCTCCTTCTCCCATTTTATACACTGAGCCTGATGTCACATGGTCTGGAATATCCCTTTGGTCAGTTTGGGGTCACCTGTCCTGGCTGTGTCCCCTCCCAGCCACCCACACACCCCCAGGCACTTTGCCAGCATGGCAGTGTGAAAAGCAGAAAGGGCCCTGACTGTGCAATCCCTGCTCAGCAATAACTAAAACATCTTTGTAATATCAACTCTGTACTGAGCATAAATCCCAAACACAGTCCCATACCGGTCACTGTGAAGAAAATTTACTCTACCTTGGCTAAAATCAGTAGTCTTTAAATGAAACTTAACTTATTACTTATTTATTAATACCTTGCAAGTCACAGTCCTCATTGCAACCACTGTATTATTTAATTCTTCATGTGATTCTCACGGTTGAATGGAGGCTGTGATTCTCATGACTAAATCTCAATTTCAGGGCACATCAAGAGGAAAAGGAAGATTAATGTCATTACTCTGATCAATATTTGTGTAGTATATACTGTGAATAATCTGTTTGCAGGGGTAGTTTGCCTTTTGTTATTTGTTCTGCAGGTATAATCATCTGATGCTCAAATGTCACCTTCAAGTTCTACTTTGCGGGAAGGAAAAAAGTATAAATATGACACATAATTTCAATCCATTGAATTGCAACAGTTTAGATTCTTCTTCCACAATGACCTGCCTGTGTATTGACAACGCACAGTATGTATATGTGGAAGTTCTTAGCAGTCAGGGTCGTGTATGGCTGTAATCTTAACTGCCTATCTCTCATTACAACAAGGGAAATAATTGAATTTTTTCATTCATGTTTTGCCGAAAATAACATCTAGGTGTGTTTAGGTAGTGATAACAAAAGGGAGAAGGCAAAATTTGGAGATTCCCTTCCCTATCTCCTATAAGGTATCAATCTGAAAGATCTTCAAAATAACCAGTTTTTTGTTTGTGTGAGGTGATGACCCCCTCAGTAGTGAATAAACCCTCGGACTTGTAAACTTGAAGTATGGTCTGCCTGAAGATGGCAGTGTTTGGTTTGTAAGAATAAATCCTGGAGAGAAATGCAGCTTGGATCCTGTTTTATTATTCATCATACCATGGCACCTAAGTGACAGGCTGTCAATAATTAAAGGGAGGGTAGGAGAAGAGAGGGCACATGTTTCACAGTCTTCTGACCTGCCATAATTTTTCCTTCTCTTTTCGCATAAAGATTCTCTAGTAAGTGTGTAGTAATAATCTATTTTCAGGCATTACAACACTTGCATTCCAGCCTCCAGAAATCCTTACATAGGAAATCCCTAATTTCTTTTTTTTTTCTTTTTAATAAATTTTCAATTAAGATTTGCCCTTCATGAAGTGATGAAGGTAAAAATATCAGCACTATAAAGTTTCCATTTCACAGTTTTTCTGTTTGAGCATACATTGAATTTACAGTACTTAAAAAACATTTTGTATCCAGGTATTTCAAGGTTAGCTATGAACCACCATATTTAAGTTAAAATTTTATGCAGCTACAAAAGGGCTGCAATCTTAGGACAAAAAAAAAAGAAGATAACTTACTCATTATTCTCTCTAGATTTCTTTCATTAATTCACAGAATAATTACAGTTGTCTTGTTGAAAATTTCTTTACAGGAGCATTATGTTAAAAATCACGTGCAAATAAACAATCCAGCACAAATAAAAAGAGAAGTTATCTTAAACAGAAATCTTGGGGGAGTCTTATTTTCTATATATTTATGGAAATCCTGTTTTTATTATGCATGTATTCTTTTTTCACCATTCCATATAATTACTTTAAAAGGGTCACATGAGTGTAAGAACCAATTTTTTGTTGCTTTGATTAAAGACTGCACAATATTCCCAAGGTCAGTACGACTTGTAAGTGGACATAATAACTACAATGCTCCTGGCTGCTAACATACTTGAGAAATTAGTTTCTGGTAGTATGATAACCTTTTACTATTTATGATAGTTGCATCCAAAGTAGAATTGTGATTGTTAAGCTGGAGTTTGAGTCTTGCAAGACCAGAAGAATGGTAACTAGTGGGGTTCCACAGGGCTCCATCTTAAATTCTGTGTTCTTCAACATCTTGATAAATTACTTGCACAAAGGATTTGAAGGTACACTAAGTTTGCAGATGATACAAAATAGGGAGGAACTTCTGACTTCCTCAGAGGTGGTGACGCCCTGCAGAGACACCTCAACAAATTGGAGAGATGGGCAATCACCAATTTGGTGAAATTTAATGAGGACAAGTACTGGGTTCTATACCTGGGATGGGGCAACCCTGGCTGTACAGACAGACTGAAGAATGAGAGGCTGGAGAGCAGCACTGTGGAGAGGGACTTGGGTGTCCTAGTCAATGGCAAGCTGGATGTGAGCCAGCAGTGCCCTGGCAGCCAGGAGGGCCAACTCTGTCCTAGGGGCATCAGGCACCGCATCACCAGCTGGGAGAGGGAGGGGATTGTCCTGCTCTGCTCTGGGATGGGGTGGCCTCCCCTTGAGTCCTGAGGGCAGTTTTGGGTGTATCAATGTGGAAAGGTTATAAAGCTATTAAAGTGTCCAAAAGAGAGTCATGAAGATAGTGTTCTAGAGGGGAAGGCACAGGAGGAGCAGCTGAGGTCACTTGCTCTGTTCATCCTGGAGGAGACTGCAAGGAGACCTCACTGAGGCTTTCAACATGCTCACAAAGGGGTAGAGAAGGAGCGGACACTGATCTCTCCTCTCGGGTGCTCAGTGACAGTACCCGAGAGAATGGCCTGAAGTTGTGCTGGGGGAAATTTACAATAGACACGAGAAAAAAGTTTTTCACCCGGAGGGTGTTTGGGCACTGGAACAGTAATTTAGAGGTTATTGAAGTAATCTAAAAGCACTAGAAAAGATGGGAGGAATTTTTTAAAACTGTGAAGTTTTTCAGGGGATGGCTACCAAGCAGGATTCATACATGTACTTATAAGAACAAGCAAACAAACCAACCACATCACACCCATGCCATTGCTCTTTCTGCCATATTCTTCTAAGGAAGAGGGGCAGGAAAATTACATTGTAGAAAAATTAGATTGCAGGCAGGCACAGACAGAGAATACAATCTATCTAGGTATAGGATGTTTGAATATGGAAGTAGATGATAAAACTTTCTGAGAACAACACCTTCCAATGTAACGTTCTCTGGGGTTTTTAAAAAGAAAATAAGTGGGAAAAGTTAGAGGATTCTATTTTGATAGCCTCTAAGATAGGAAGTAAACAGTCCATGCTACCTTTCCATTAAAATGGATGCTTGAGTAATCACTTACAGAGAAAATTTGTAAGAAATCTTTATGATAAATTTATAAATTAATAACATCATTCAGGTAATGATATATTTTTTTCATATCTGGACTGTTCTTCTCTGTCCTTCCCATAAATGTTTGTTTCAAGCAGCCAAACAATAGAATGGCTGAAAATAGATGACTCACACTGCCATATTTTTCTGCATAGTTAAAGTCTGTCTATTAGGCTGATGGAATAAACTTAAAACCTTGGCAGATGTATGTATATATATTAAATATAATCAAAATTTGATTAAATATTTTTGAAAAGGTAGTCTTTGTAGCAACATTTTCTGAGCAGTGCCAACTCCCTTCTGTCTTTTTCTTTGAAGAGAAATTGGGGCCTTTGCCAGAATTTGTGTTAACTACTGCTGGCAGAAACCTGCAGGCAAACTTGCTCTTTATCTGGAAGTGGCAGCTGCAGCACCAACATTTCAGAGGAGCCATATCCCTCAGTAACCTCTCAAGGTTTCATCACCTTGCTCCCATAAGAGGAATTCCGTTAAATGTTAGTACTCCTGCAAAATGCATATCCCTAAAATTAAACAAATATATAACAGGCAAATATAAAAAGTTGGGGAAGATGAGAGGCACCTTGGCAGATTATATTAATGCTATTGTTAGGACAGTTTCTGCATTTTGCACCTGTTAATAAGATGAGACATAATGCTAAAGAGTTGACCTATACTGAATGAAATGTACAATCTTTCCCATCAGTATGCCAGGGAAATGCATATGATATGTATTATGAGATCAGCTAGCCTAACACGAAAAAAAGAATGCATTTCTCTTTGGATTCCATGGTGTCCCATGGCTGAGGGATGGTAGAGAACAAAACTAGTTGAATTAAAAAGTGCACAAAGCAAGCTTTGTATATTTCATGTGCACCTTTTAGCCTTTCCTACCAGTGTGTTTCTGTAGAGATTGTCTGAAGGCAACAAGGCCTTGCCTTAGCACAGAACTGTCCCAGTTGTTGCCATACTGCACTCAGTTTGTTGAGTGTTGGATAGATGTTCCCGACTCATCAGGTTTTATGCATGTACAAGGTCCAGCAGAGCTCTGTGGGACTTTGGGTTGTAAGGTCAAGTCCTGAATTATGTACTGCAACAATACTCCTGCACTAGAAGTTTAAATGAGGGACCTTGCCACAAAACTACCTCAAGTATGTAGGACCAACAGAGACAGCTGTGGACAGCTGCTACCTCCTGTGCTGCACGTGGGACTGATAGAATTGGCTGCTGATTTGCTTTCTGGATAGATTTGTCTAACAATATCTGTCACGTGGGCATGGAGTAAAAAGAGCCTGTGATGCAGCTGGCTGGCATTAGCTGTTGGCTGTATGTGCCTGGTGAATGGGATCCCAGGCTGGGAGAAAGCCTATAATGCTGCTTTCAAGGAACTGAACAGGGCCACAGCCCTCTCTCCTGCCTGTGCATCAATACACTGTAAAAGATGTGCTCTTTTTGCTGCTTAGGTTCTACTTCTCTGTCAGAGATGTACTGTGCAGTTTGTGCAGTCATGGAGAATCTGTAGAGGAAAAAAAAAAGATTGTGAGGCTTCAAATAGACTAAAGGAACAATGAGAAGTAAGTGATAGAAATAATGAGTGAGAAGCTTTTCTCCATGTATTAAAACAGGAAAAGTTTAGCTTGTTCATTTAGACTTCTTCATAAGAAAAAAAAAACCACAAAGCAACTGTCTGAAATGTTATATAGAAAATGTGATTCTTGTTTTAACTGCTCAGGGTGTTGCAGACACCTTGAAAAGTTCTTTAGGTGCTTCAGAGGATTTTTGAAAACTGTTGTCCATTGTAGATCTTGATCACTTGGGAAAAACATTTAGCCTTGAGTCTAACTCAGATTTTGAAAGTGTGTCTTGGGCATACAAACCCAGACCATCAAAGTACCTAAGAAAATAAGTAAATCTGTTATTTCACTTTCCATATAAATTAAAAAGTGCTCTTTTGCCTAACTGAACCCTGCTAGGCAATGTCTGCTTTCTTCTAAATGTACATTTAATACTCTTGTTGCAATCCATAAAGTAGAGTATATTGCTCTTCTACCAGTATGTGTTGCAGGAAACTGTCCACTCTGCAGGCAAATATCATTCAGAGGATTCAGAGAGAGATGATTCAATTCTGCAATACAAGGGAAAATCAGTGTGGCATGGCTGTGGTGGTTGCAGGAAGTGTCATGCTATTGTAGAAAATCAGTACCAAAATAACTTCATGTCAGTTTTTGCAAGAACTAGGGCTACCTAATTTTTCAGAATGACATGACTTATGAAATTTAGCATTTATTCATCTTCTTCTCAGAAACAAACACACTGTCTTGTTGCAAAGTGGGATTATTTAGAAGTAATTGCACAAATTGTCACATACAATATTCCTTTACTGCTTGGGAAGAACTCTCTCAGCTGCAGTTAATTTGGACAGTAGTACCTAATATTTGTTAGTTTTTTTGTTAAAAATCTGTATTCCCAATTGATTTTTCCTGTGTCTTATTTTTCACTTTGTACCTCAATGTAAATTTGTGTTGGTTGTGATTATGTTTTCTGGTAAATCTTCAGACTGAAGTTCTTTACTCATGTAAATGCTTTCATCATTATATATGTGTTTAAAATTAGCTATATCACTTTGAGTATAATTAACATATAATTTAAATGGCCCTGTAGTGCCTTATGCTCTTCCAGAACAGACACTGACAAGTCTTTGAAAAGAAAACATATTATTTAACATCTAAGGTGCCTTAGATGTATCATGACAATTTCTGTGCAGGATCTAGCAGTAGATGTTGGAAATTATCAGTATGAAATCAAGTTGTATCAGTTGGATGAAGTGTAGTTATGTTGAATGATGTACAAATGATGGAGAGTCTGGTGAGAAAACCTGCATGAAACTGTGGTTTCAAAAAGAAGAGAACCATAACCTAGGATAAAGATCAAAATAGAGGTGCACTTGGCCTGTGTCGCTTTACTGTTTTTCTGCATTGCCTTCTGTGTGTTTAGATTTAGGATTGTCAGTACTAAGGTGAGGTACATAGTGCAGTACAAGTTGAAGCATGATTATTAGGAAAGTTCTGCTCCTGTGGGAACCTCTACTGGTTAATTAGTCAATTAGTCCTACCTGCAACTCTTCAAGTCCTCAGGTGTAGTAATAGGTCATGCACAAAGTAATCCTGTGTTTCTTCCTTAAGACATGTGCATTTCATATTCAAAGCACTTTTGCACTTTTTTTCTAAGAGGAATAGCATTTCAAGTTAAGGGAAAAAAACACTTTTTCTTTTAAAGTTTTTTAAATATAATTAAAATCAGAGGCTGCATATTAAAGCTTTGATCTGAATGCAAGAGAACAGTGAAATAGCATCATTTGACTTTGCTTTTTCTCATTTGAGCTGGTGCACCAATTACAGGTATATCACCACAGGAACACAGTAAGCCATGAAACTTGGATTTTTTGTCAATAACAGTATTTCAATTTTTCTTCACAAATCAGACATTTCAATGTGTTGTATGCTCATCATTTGACTTGCCTGTTCATGAGATAAACCACTTTTCCTATTTACTGTAAAGAATTTTCATACACATCAGTGGAGCACTTTTTGTAACAAATAGATGAGCTGAAAAAGGTATTCCTCAGTAGTGGTTATCTAATATTTCTTTTTGGGAGTTAAGTGAAAAGGTAAGCCTCCCCTTCTCTTCTTTGTGTCCATAGTTCTCAAACAGCTTTGCTTAAGGAAAAGGTTTAATGTTGGCACTGGCACTCATGGCCACAAGTAAGAGAAGGACAGAGGGCTTTTCTGCTGTCCTGACCATTTGGAAATCTTAGCCAACACTGAAATATCAATGGCTTCAAAAGTGCAGGGAAGAAGAAAAAAGAATCATGTGAGCCCTTCCTGAGTTTACTGAGTGAGCTATACATAGCAAGTATGACTCTTGCAGGACAAGGTGACTTCTAAAGATTAATGAACTCAGATTCACGTTACCATGAAGAGAGAAAAAAACCTGTTATCTAAATGCACAGAAGGTGAATATGAAGCACAGACAGGATAAGGCAGCCTACAGTCACACAGGAAATCTGTGGCAGAATAAGAAATAGGATACAAAATTTATCAGTCATTTCCCACTATCTACTTGCTTATTTCGTTGCCCTCTTAATGGCGGCTGAGAATTAATTTAGTTCCACATCTTAATACTCATAGAACTTCATGTGGGGGAAGAGAGGTGAAGTGTTCAGGACTGTCTTACTTCCCTGAATAACACAGTCTCTGAGACAAATCCTAAAATGCTGGAGTGTCTTAAAATGTGTGAGATGATTCTACTTCATTAGGATTAAATGTTCTGAAGACTTCATGATGCCATGTGTGTGAAATAATTTGGAGATGAAAAGAGAACAACTTCCAGTTTAAAGAGATTTATTTTGAGACTTCAGACAATTTTATATTACTTTTTGACACACAACTTGTGATCTATCAGCCTGAAAGGCTTCAGACTATAAAAAAATCAAGTCTTAATTAGTATGTAGATAGAAAATTATAAACCCATCCTCCTTCCTCATCTGCACTGTATTTGATTTGACAGCATTTTAAAGTCATTGCTGGATTTTTTTTTCCTTTTGTGGTGTTTTATCAGTATTTCCCAGCTTTTGATTCACAATCAATGTATTACTCACAAGCTCTGAAAATAGACTTTGTGAACAAACGTATCATCTCTCCTTACAGCTCACACTGACTGGAACAGCAATTAGTGTGTTGCCATTATAATGTTACTTGCTCCACAGTTTGCTAAGGATCAGGCAAAAGTTGAAGGCAACTTACTCATGAGAGTAAAACTGTTTGAAGAACTACCTCTAGTCTGGCCTTGGAGACAGTAATTGTGGGGTTTGACTTTGGCTGGCTGCCGGATGATCACCCAGCTGCTCTCTCACTTCCTCCACACACAGGAGAGAAAATAAGATGTTAAAGCTCAAGAGATAAGATTAAAGACAAGGATATTATTTGCCAGTCACCATCATGGGCAAAACTGATGGCTCCAGTGCCTGGGTGTGAACATCCAATGCAATAATGGATTGCTTGGTGGAGAACCTTTTTGTTTCTCTGTGAGAAGTTAGAGGCTGCTTTATGCAGTTTGTGGAAATAATGCATGAAACTGCCATAAATGCCCATTTAGAATACAATAGAATAGAACAGAATGGAACAGAACAAAATAGAAGAGTGTATTTTGGTTGGAAGATATGTACAACCAATCCAATTTTCTAACCACCTCAGGGGTCACCAGAACTTTAGATGCATTATGAAGCGCATTGTGCAAATACCTATTCAGCACTGGCAGACTTGGGGCATTGACCACTTCCTTAAAAAGCCTGTTCCAGGGTCTGACCACTCTGTCAGTAAAGAATTGCATCCTAATGTCAAGTCTAAACTTCTAGTGAAGCTTTGAGCCATTTCCGGGCATCCTGTCACTGGATCATAGGGGGAAGACATCAGCACCTCCCTCTTCACTTCCCCACCTTAAGAAGCTGCAGAGAGCAGTTTGGTCACCCATCAGTCTCCTTTGCTCCAAACTGGAAAAACCCAGTCTCCTCAGCTGCTCCTCAATGAACAGCCCTTCCAGCCCTTCCACTGGTTCCATTGCTCTCCTCTGGGTGCATCCCAGTGCCTTCACATCCTTCCTAAATTTTGGTGCCAGAACTACACACTGTGCAATCCTCTCTGTTGGCTGTTGGGCTGTGCTGTGTCTGACACACCCCAGGATGGGGTTGCTCTCCTACTGACTGAGGTGGAGCCTGCTGTCCACCAGCACCCCCAGGTCCCTTTCTGCAGATCTGCTGTCAATCAAGCTCGTGCCTGGTGCTATTCTTTCCCAGATGCAAAATCAGACACTTGTTAAATTGCACACTGGTGATGATTAGCCAATGTTTAATCTATTTAGGTACTTCTACAAAGCCTTTTGTCCCTCAAGAGACTCAATAGCATTTTCCAGCAAATCAGCTTGTGATGCATCCAGCCTCTGCATTCAGATGATTGATAAATGTATGGAATAGTACTGTCTCTAGTACTGAGCCCTAAGGGGAACAGCTGGTGACAGGTCTTCAGCCAGGTGTTGCCCCATTTGCTATAACACTTGAGTTCTGCATTTCAGCCACTTCTTCACCCAGCTCACCACAGAGCAGCTCATCTCACAGTTTGATCACTTCTACAGAAGGATGCTGTGAGCAACACAATAAAAGTCTTTACACAGAAAAAGTCTTTACACAGCAAAAGGTATCATATGACTGTATGCATTCTTTAATGAATACTTCTTCAGTATCTGTAGTACTCATATCCTTCAGGACAGACAGACATTTTGCATATCAAGAAAGTTACACCTGAGTACCTTACTGTTTTGCAGTCCTCACAGCTTCTTGCTCTGATGGCAAGCTTTTCTTTTAAAGAAATTTGTGCAGTTGCTGATTCATTCAGAGTCTGCTGTATCTTGACAGATGGGCATGTTCAGTGGGGTGGCTGAGCCACAAAGGAGAAGGCTCCTCTTTTCTCTGCCTGAGGTTGCTTTTTCTCTTAGGGGAAAAGATCATACTCTCCCTGTGGGTCTCTGCACATGTTCTTTGCATAACATGTATTTATTATTTGTAGTCTTTTCCTGAGTATTTTGTAAAACATTTTGAAGGGACTTTCAGTAGTGACTGGGATAGGGATATCATTAGTGAACAAAGCAGCTGAACATAACTGAATAGGATGATTTCATTTTATTTATATCTTCACAGATGATAGAAATGAACACCATAGGCCAGGGGTTAACACCAAATTATTTTCTGCTACATTCAGTAACTCACAGAGAATTGAAGTAGGGATCTATAGATGAGGAAAAAAACCCAACCCACCATCCTTCTACCACATCAAACCATCTCCTTGTATTACAGCTTTTAAAAAGCTTAATCTATCTTTAGAAAACAAATAAGGGGTGGAAAGAGAGCAAGAATTTAAAAGCTGAATCCCACTCCAGATCCCATTTTCCATAGGTGCTTGGTAGGTCTATTGCAGTACATACAGCGCAGCAGTTTTTTGGGGTTTTTTTCCCCCTCTTCTGAGATGTCATTACTGTATTGTTTACAGTGCTTTCTTCCTTGCTGATGTGAACTATCTGTGATGCTTGTGTCTGCTGCCCCTGCTGCCCTCTTTTCCTCTTATTTTTTGCTGATGAGGCCCCAGTGACTCCAGGAAGACATCACAGAGGATACTGGAGTACCAAAAAGGAGTGCTAAATGAAATCCAAACTTTGCAATTGCAGAGGGCTCCTAGGCCAAATGTGCTTGTGTGGGCTTACCTAGCAAGGTCTGTCTCCTGCTGTGAAAGGAAGGTCCAAAATACTTATTTTTTAATTTTCCTTTAATAAGGAAAAGTCTGGAAATATTACTAAATCTAAAACACAATCTGGGACTTCGTTTCCTCTCCCTACACAAGTTTGATAGAACCACCAGAAGTACGAGTATGTCACATGGGATGCAAACATTTAGTCAAGGAAGTGATTTCAACTGAACAACTTGATATAGTTGATTCACTAGCTCTGATCAGAGCTTTATAGAGATTTGGCTTCCACTGAGTTATTAAGAAAAATATCAAAATTCTGGGCCAAAGTTTTTTTTTTCAGAGAAATCTTTGTGGCCTATTTAGTGTCCTTGCACATCTGACATCATTTTAAATTCTGCCAGAAAGAATTTTTAATCCAACTGAGTACTTCTTGCACTATTAGTAGTTCATACAAAAAGGAATTATAAAATATCATGGACAAATGTAATGTTGTGCCAAGCAACTGAAGATAAAGAAGATACTATATAAAGTGTCTACAAAAATCTGGGTCTGCAATCATCAATACATTGTCAATCTTTTGGATAATTTTTATTTTTGTTTGTCCAAAAGGTTGACAGTTTGTCCAAACTTCTTTTGTTTGTCCAAAGCACAGGGCTTTCCTTACAGTGAAATTATTTTGAACATATTTGTTTGGTTCTTGGCCTCTTCCTTTGCATTCCTCTATCATACTGTCCTACCTCTCAAGGCTACCAGTCTTGGGGCTAGGAGGAATTCTATATTTAATTGCCTTTTGTATTCTTAAGGAATAGTACTATTGTGATTACCTCAAATTAAAACAGCTATTTTTTAAATAAAAAAGGATATTGGATGGATCCATCTGTCCACAATACCATTCTTCACAGCCATCCATTCTTTACAGCTATATTCTCCAAGAGTGTTTCAAATACGACACAGAAATTTGTACATTTTCTAGACTGCCATTTGCAGTTTCTCTGTCTGCGTTTCAAATATGTGTTATCAAAGAAATACTGTCATTGACATAGTCATGCTTCTGGAGGCATATATAGTACAATAGTTGACCCAACAGTTTTATTTTGTGGTGTCTGTCCATCGTGCTGAGAAATTCAGAGATACATCATCAAAATGTTACAAGATTACTGGAAAATCTTCAGCTCTTTGATATTCCCATTGAAAAATTTTGGTGTAATATCCCACGACACCTGCAGGGGATAGTGTGCCCTTTACAGCCAGTGCTTAAGGTCAAGGGCACATTTGTGCCCTGTAGTGTCAGAGGGGCTAGGTACTGGATAAAATGTATTTTCTACCTTTTGCAGCCAGTGTCCAGCAAGTTACACTGATATTTCCTCCAGTTACGCTATGCAAGTCAAATATTCACAAAATTAAATGACAAGGATTTCTGTTATTTTTTTAAAAATAGGACTTAAGGAGACCTATATTTTTTCCTTATTTGCAGTGGCCATTGTTTTGCATTTAGTTTTCCACATGTAACAGGTGCTTGCATATTAAGTGTATATTTGCTGACATTTTGTTTCCATATTTTATTTAAAAGCACATTCACCTGAATGAAAATGCTTTATCACCATGTCTGCCTTAAATGAGTGTTAACTTCTCTTTGAAGAATAGCGGGTTTTCATATTGAGTAAAGTATCATCCAAGAGAATTTCTAGACTGTTGTAGTTTAACCCCAGCCAACAATGAAGTGGGATGGGAAGAGACAGTTGGAAAAGTGAGACAAAACATGGATTGGGATACAGGCTGTCTAATAGGGAGAGCAAAAGCTTTACACACAAGCAGAGCAAAACAAGGAATTCATTCACCCCTTCTCATGGCTGGATAGATGTTCAACCATGCCCAAGAGAGCAGGGCTGCATCACAGCAGTAACTTGAGAAAACAAACACCATCATTCTGATCATTCTCACCTTACTTCCTCTCCCCTAGCTTTACATGCTGTGAGTGTCTGTCCGAAACTTCCCTCATTTTTTGCCTCTCAATCATCATGAAAGCCAAGACCACCGGGGAAAGGAAAAGATCCTGTTCTGAAAATCCAGGTCTGACTGGTCCACCAAGACAAATTATTGTCTACGGGTGTGTTTGCTCAACTCATGGAACACTGCACCCAAGAAGGGGCAGTGTGCTCTCCTTTGCCTGCATCACCTAGCAACACTAGTCCTGGAATTTCTCCACCCTTCTGACTTGGCTGGACTTTCTCTCTGGAATGACTTTATCATCTCCACTGAAAGACCCTCCATTCACCATACATCAACCACCATGACAGATGGACTGAGATGGGAGAAGGTTCTCCCCTCAAGGACTGAGACATGCGACCCCTAGGACTGAGACTGAAATCCCTACCGTAGGGTGAGGGAAGGTATGCGTGCGGACCGAAGCAAATTTTGCAAGCGACCACTGGACCGAGAAGACAATGGTTCTTGCCTACGACGTCTGCAGCTGACAACGTCTGCTGCTGATGGACTACTGATGGACTTTTTGTACCCTTTATCAATAGACTATTTTGAAATGTGTCCCCTTCCCCCATTCAAAAGGACTACAAAAGAGGTTAGAGTTGACTGATACCTTTGAGATCTCCCCTGACGTGAAGACAACAGGCTCTTCATCGACTGGACTTCGAGGGACTTTGTCATCTGCACGTCTGGTAGCTATACACCTCCTTGCCTTTCCTCTCTTCTTTTCCTTATTCTTTCCCTTTTCTTCATTCCCCTTCTTTCTAACGCATCTTTGCTGTGGCTATTCAATAAAAGTACGTCTGTACCTTTTTCACTGCAAAATCCCCTTGTCGTGTCAGTTATTGCACCTTGAGATCAGTGAAAAAGAACCTTCACGAATCACGTCCTTAGTACAGATCGTGTCACATGCAGAGCATGAAGTGACGTGGTCTGGAATATCCCTCTGGTCTGTTGGGGTCAGCTCTCCTGGCTGTGTCTCCTCCCAATTCCTTGTGCACCCCCATCCTGCTCGCAGAGGGGGTGAGGAGCAGAAAAGGGCTTGGTGCAGTGCAAGCCCTGCCCAGCAATAACAAAAACATCCCTGTGTTATCAACACTTTCCAGCACAAATTCAAAACACAGGCCCACACTAACTACTGTGAGGAAAATAAACTCTATGCCAGCCTAAACTAGCACAGTACTTTTAATTTTTTCTTTCACTTTTTTAGTTTACAAGTGTTTCAAATAATTAGAATAATAGTTGCTTTAAGCTTAGTTGTCTTTTTAGAAGATTCAGACTTGGGGTTTGCATGCCGGCACTGCATTTTTTATATAAGGAATATATAAAATTAAATTATGATCATTCCCCCTATAGGCAGCCACTAATTTTTAGCTTCAGTGCTTCATTTCTGCATATATCTGATAGGTGTTACCACATGCAAAACAAGAGACTTTGATGTTTAAAAGGAAAAAACCTTTATATAATTTGAAACTCTCAGACACCTTTGTTAATGACTGCATAAGAATATTTGAGAAGAACCAGAAGTTTAAATGGTCAGCTTTGAACTATGAGAAATATCATATATGTGTGTCTGGGAATGAATCTCAACCTTGCTGAACTGAATAAAAAAATTGTTGGTAATTAATTTAAAAATGTATTTATTTTCTGGGAGTTTGTTGCCTGAAATCTAACAGATTCATCTCGAACAAATGCTGCTTATCATTTTAGAGGAAAACAATTTGCACTTGTAAACTTACACATAAATACAGATTCTATACTTAAAATTCAATTAGAGCAACAGCTTCAGATATGGTGAGCTCAAGGTTAAAGCCATATTGCATTGTCTGAAGCATTTGGATGAGCCATTTGCTGCTGGAAAAATGTGAGAGAACATATAAAGTACAAGTTCCAAGTTATAATAATATTGAGCTTTATTCCCTGGTGATAACCATACTGGAGATTATAATTCAAATCTGAGTGAGTTTGCATATTGAGTGAGACCACTTTGAAGTGATTATGGATAAAAAAGAGATATCAGTGGGAGAATTTAGGCAATTTGAATTGCAGGATCAAGATACATTCTTATCTGAGTAAATTCCTTGTATGGAAATTTATTGTAATAGCTTTTGCCTTAGAGGCATGCATCCTATAGCATTATGTAACCCAGCAACCCCAAGTTTTCAAAAAGAAAGCCATTCAACAATTAATCTGTGGGGACAAAGAATTTTCCCCTTTTTCCTCCTTCCAGAAAGGGAAGCCTAGCATTTTATATGAATACAACTTCTGCTGTTCACACAGCCATTACCTTTCTGAAAGAACACCAGCCCAATACTTGTATTTAAGCAACTGTAATGCCATTTTCCACTTCACTTAATATGGAATATTTTTATAGGAAAAGGTGCAGAAAGTACTGCTGCATAACCAACACAGTTTCAAAATACCTGTCCCTCAAGTGTGCAGAACTCCATGGGTATCAAATGGCTGAAGCAATACAAGAGTGACTTACTAAGATTAAACATGGAAGATATAACCTAAATATTGTGCCATATCAGTTCCCTCAGAGGTCACCGGCATGCTGATGTCCTGAAGTGGAAGTGCAGCTCCACAACAGCAAAAGGCAGTGGAGCTCAGCAAGAGCTGCCAGCAGCAATAGGTGCTGATGCTACACCACAGTGAAATCCGCCCTAAAACGCACAACAATGACAGAATCACTATACCATCTACAGACATTGTGTGTGAGGGTAGTATGTACATTTAAAAAAGATTGCAAAGTGTTAATAGATTCTCGCTCAATGCCAAAGTATTGTACAGTCAACATGGAGAGCAGAAATGTTGTTCTCCAGCTGCCTTTACTGACTTGAGCAAAGCAATTGACATAGTAACTGCTATGAGCATTCCCTTTGCCTTAGCATGTTAGTACTTTAAGAAATATTTCTAAAATATCCATGTTATTTCACAAATTAAAATCCAAATACATTAAACAAGTTTGCTTCCTTTGTTAAGGGGTCCCTCTCTCTATTCAGTTGACAGTAGATACTAATAGCTTCTCTTCATTTACTTCAAATTCCATACTTAACACTGTTTTGATTCTTTTCCAGAAATAAAAAATTGTGTTTTGTTCTATTCACTCTACCCTGCATTATTAAACAGCAGGTTATATATCGACCTCTGTTTCTCCACATGTATAATTCTATTGGTTAATGGCTCCAAGTGGAGGGACTGCTGGGCTACTGTAAGTGGTTTGATACAGTTTACTGCATGCTGACTTGTCAGCATCAGTGCGCCTTTGCATTAGACTGAAGTATCAAGTAATAAACTGTTTACATTCTGCTCTCATCCTATCCCCTAAGGGGTGTTGCCTTGAAGAGATGAAAGAATTGATTTTTCTCTGTCCAGTAGTTTTCATCTTATACTTGGGTTGCTTTAGTACCATTCTGTACCAAAGTTTCCATTGAAACAAGAATCGTTGAAAATGAAAGAGCTTTTGCTTTTCCTTATATGTTTTGATTTAAAGTTTATTCTGTTTCCACAGCATATTTGAGCAGTTGGTCTTAAAGCAAGACTACAAATTCAATCAAAGGACCATTTGGGAAACTTATTTGAGCTTAGGCAAGTGAGGAAGGCCCGTAATTTCTCATTAAAGCTGTGATGAGCTCTAGTAAGAATTACCTTGAATACACTGACAAGTTTTTAAATATCAGAATGATTTTCCAAAGCTGGATTGAGTTAGGCTATGTATGTAAAGTTATACAGAGGGGAAAAACAGGTGCATTCTGAACAGGGACTCTTTTCTGCTCTTAGACATGACAAGTTGTATCTTCATGAAATAAGGAGGCTCTAGCTTCCATTTCACTAGTGTGAAATAATTTCAGTGAATTTGATTTTCAATCAATTTCAGAATTGACACAATTATTTTCACAGAACTTATTTTCTTCTTCCAAATGTAAACTCACAGGGAGATTGTCCATGTAGATTTAACAAACATTGTTCAAATACATTTGTTAGATCAGTTTCCTTTTTAAAGCTAAACTTTAAAGCAGCAGGGCAGAAAGCCCTGTCAAATACATATTTTTTAATATAGCTAAACCTATATTTTCTCTCACTGCGCTTTGCTTTGATTTTCAATTAACTCTCTTCCAAACTTTTTTTTAAAGTTATTCCTGCATGCAACTGTCCCAAGGAGAAAGGAATGAAACTAGCTAATCTTACTCATTTTTACACTTGAAAAATTATTCAGCAATAACAACTAAGCCAAAACAAGTTCCCATTCTCTGCTTTAGTCTTTGTTTAGACCCTAGCTTTTGTCTATAGCTGCTTTGATATCTGTTCATACCTTTTCTTTTTTTTTTTTTGTAGATAAATCTTAAATAAGATAAAAAGAGAAGTAGAGAAGTATCATGGGTTTGAGGTAGTGGAATGTACTAGGATTTGAATTATTTAAATTATGTGAAGTAATAAATGTATAAAATAACTTTAAAATATTTTAATTGCAGAGTATTGAATAAAAAATTGCACTCCTGAAATTTGTCCTACACAGCCTTTTCTCTGGCATAGTTTATATTGATTTTTCTGTAGAGAAAAAATATAGATTACAGGGAAAAATAATAATCACAACAAGGTGGCTAGTATTTAACCTTTATCTAGCACATACATCAGAACAAGATGTGAAAAGTAAGACTATGTGTACATCGAACATTTTGTATTTGTTGCCGTCTTTTTCTCATTGGCAAAGTTAATTATTGTTCAATTAACATCATCCTCAAAATCATTATTAAATACATTAATTACACTTGTATATCCTGTCCTTGTATCAGGATATTAATTTCTATGCATTTTCCTAACATGAAAAAATGTATTCACTATTTTTCTATACTGCTAATGAGGCTGTATTTTCTTTCTGTTTCCATGAATTCCCTATACTGCATAGTTAAACGAGTTTTGTTCAGATAGACTTTTCTTTCTGCATGTCAGAAGGGACATACAAACTTAGTTTGGTGTTCTCTGCTTGACTAATCTCTGCCAGCTTTTTTTCTTGGATACTTTCTGTAGGGGCTGGAGAACCAGCAAAGGGAAAGCCTGTTGCACTCCTCTGGAGGGCCAATCCCTGAGCTAAAACCCTTGCGGTTAGAGAGAGCAAGAAAATTGCCCCCAGAGCCCTTTGCGACTGCATGTTGATTTCTTCTACCCCTCTGGTCCTAGTGTTCTGTCCTGCCCCTCAACATCCCTATATAAACCCCTGCTTTTCCTGCCTGAGTGGCTCTTCGAGGAAGAAGCTCAATAAAGGCTCTCCTTGGAACTCCACATGCAGTCCCTGTCTCTCCTGTGTTTCCCGGATCACAGAAGAGATGAAATCGCTTGGTGTGAGCACAGACATGCATGTGCCCCCAAGGTGTCTTTTTCAAGATGCTTCTTCAGGAAGGTTGCAGCACTCTGAACAACGCCCGCCGCAACAACTTTCAGTCAGAAAGAGAGAAAATTGTTTCAAAAATCTAGCAAATCTGGATAGGTTTTTCAGTAGTCCCTTTACTCTTATCAGCTGTTCTTTTGGATTTGGGCTTTAGGCATTCATTGTTCAGATAATTTAATCATATCCAATCCTCAACTATTTTAGACAAGAATGCTATACCATCACTTTTGTAAATAAGCACAAACCATTGCTATTCCTACTGAAAAGCTATTTCAGAATACTTTCAATATTCAGAATACTTTCAGTAGTCAGGAACAATCCTCTAGTTTATAACCCAGATATACCATTAAGCATTTTATAACCACTGGTTATTCTGACAGCATTATCTACAGGGCTTTTCCCTTGCTTATTCTAATAATCTTCCTCTACAACTTCCCAGTTTTCTGTCTTAAATCACTGTATTGACTCTTCTAATATATTAAGTAATTTTAATTCTATACAAAGAATACAAAGTATTCTTAACTCAAGCATTTAGGGCTTGATTCTAGTATTGACCCAAGTGTGATATTTTGGGGGAAAAAAGGGGAAAAAAAGGGAAAAAAAAGAAAAAATGCTAATATGTACTAGTGTTAGTGAAACGGAAATGGGAGAATCAAATCTGGTAAGAAAATTAAGTGATAGTGTGTTTGGAGAATTATAATTTTGAACAAAGTCTGGGATTCTTCTTATATGACAAACTGTGGTAAGCAAAAAACTCTGCAGAGAAAAACCTTCATAAAACAAGAATTTGGAAGGAAAGTAATCAAAAGGCAGGATAAAAAAGGCAGAATGAAATGTGTAATAAAAGCACTTGCTTTCAATCTTAATTCTTTCTCAGTTTTCTCATCAAAACTCTAAATTTTTCAACTTTTCAACCATCACTTTATTTTCATGAAAATAATTTCTTACCTTTAAATTCTAGAAAGCTGGAACAGAAAATGCGTGACTATACAAATGAACAAAGGACTTTGAAATTATGCTCGGAGTCAGTCAGAGCAGGGAGATTACAGTGATCAGTTTAGCAAGATGCACATTTTCCTTTTAGCTAGGGAAATAATAACACAGCCATTATGCAAATCAGTGACTTAGAACCACTCAGAGCACAGACAGGGGACAGTGTGAGAAGTGCTTGCACTGATATGGAGAAGTAAACAGGTCAGCATTTTAAAGTGAATTCACTGGGGAATGATTTTCAGAAACGGAGCTGTGAATGTTACTTCATAAAAAAAAATGTTTTGGACTGTTATTTTCAAACTTTATCTGCCGTACCATATTTAAAATGCAGATGTATCCCAAGAAGGTTGCATAAAAAGAAGACACAAGGAAAAAAAATTGCAGAAAACCAAGGACCTCTTGCAAAACCACCGGCAGCTAACATGTTACAGCCTTTGTGTACAACCAGAGATAATCTAGTGTAAACATGCAAGGTCTTGCAACATGTTTCCATCCACAGCCGTGTTAGTTTCTCTTCATTAGGTTACACGTGGAATAAGAAAACTGTGATGAATACAGTTACAGTTATTGTTTGGTAGAGAGTGTTGGGTTTGTGGATTTTTTGGGAGTGGGGGGGTTGTTGTTTGGGGTTCTTTTTTATTTGGTTATGGTTTTGTTTTTGTTTTGTTTTTTGGGTTTTTTTTTTTTTTGGTGGGGGTTGGTTTTTTTTTGTTTTTTTTAATTTGGTTATGGTTTTGTTTTTGTTTTGGTTTTTGTTGGTTTTTTTTTTTTGGTGGGGGTTGGTTTTTTTTTAGGACAGATCCATTGTCTTTTTGAGTTTACTTTCTTTAAGGTGAAAAGAGAAAATTGAACACAAAGAAAAAAAATTAAAAATATAGCAGTCCCCATTCTTAGCAGCCTGGCTGGCGCAATATCTCCTCAGCATGTTGGGTGGCTTCCCTTGTCTGCTGAAGCACTCTCCTCTATGCAAGCAATAAAAAGGGATCTTAAGCCAGATTGTGTCTCTTCTCCCAAGAGCAAGATAAGAGGAAAACTATAGGGGGAATGACTGGGAGTGCAAGGGGATCCCTTGAATACAGAAGCTCTACTGAAATTATGAAGCAGATCTATTTGTACTCTTGTTTCACCAGAGGGCTAATGGCTGTGTTTTCTGTAGTTACCAGGGGTTTCCATCCCTCTCAGCACACCTTCATCACACTGGAGAACTCCATTTATATTCATACTTCAGTGTTTATGCGTTTAATAAATGAAACCAGAAGTTACAGCAGATGTTAAAGCTTTGTTTTCTTGCTTTTCACTTTTTCTTCCTATTTTTAGCAATCTCTTTTGTCAGTCTATTCTTCAGAGAGTCTAGCTTTGCACGCAGTTTGTGTTACTTTTAAACACAACCCCAGTGAGAAGCAGTTGAAGGCAGCAAGGCATGACTGCTTACAGAGAGTCTAGCTTTGCACGCAGGTTACTTTTAAACACAACCCCAGTGAGAAGCAGTTGAAGGGAGCAAGGCATGACTGCTTATCTGTACTGGAAGAAAGGTAATTTTTGTACTCTTAGGTCAGATCTAACCACCAGTTCCCTTTCTCTCTCCTTCTGGTTATGACCCAGGGAGAGGGGTTGTTTCAAAATTACTTTTTAAGTGGAAATTTTTGGGGCCTGGAGGAAAATGCCTCCTGTAGATGTAAGACTTGAGTTCAAATTTCAAAGGTGAAGCATAAACACACAAAACCCAGAAGGGAGCTCCACTAATCTGCCAGATTTTAGGGAGTTGTTATCAAAAAAGTGGTAACTAAGACATTTTCAATATAAACCCCATTTATCTCATTAGGAATTATAACTCTAACTCAGCCAGTCAGAGCTATATTTCCCACATATTTTTTTCCCCTACTCATTTGCATGGTTTTATGGGAGGCAGAACAGATACCTGCTGATAAAATAAAAAATGCATAAGAGCTGCATTCTCAAAATCTCACTGCCATTTTAAAAGTTGTTTCACTTTAACTCATTCTCTCAGGAACTGATTCTCTGAGAGAGGAAAAAGCAAGGCAGGTATCCATAATGTTTTGGGTATTGAAAATGATTTTTGAGTAATGGTTCCTACTCACATATGTCCTGAGATATTTACAAATTCTTTAAAAACAATCACAAAAGAGCTAGTACTCTTGTCATATGTTGTTAACCTCTTTAAAATTTGGTCATGTATATAAGACAAGAAAAAATAACAGAGATAAAAATTAAAATATTAAATTTAGAGCAAAGATCTGTTCAACTGATTGTAATCAACATTGTTTTGTGTCACTAGCAATCACCAGACATCTAGGCATGTACTTCAAGGTATTAAAAAATGACTGGGGGCTCATTGCATTAATCTTGTCCATGAAGTGAAAACTGTATTTTAGCTGACAGAGGGTAACCCATGAAAACATGGGCACCAGATTAAAGATACTGTAGCAGTGTAGCTTGACAGTAGAAAGGCCTGCAGACAGTATATTGACTTCCAGAACTGAGGAATGCATAGTCAGGATCTCTTTGCCATAGAAGATAAGACAGAGTTGTTTCAAAATCCCAAACCAAACATAGCAGATGTATTTTCTCATTAATTGGTGCCCTCAGCTAATCTACAACCCATTTGCATTTGTCTTGCAGAGTGCACCACAAATGTTTCCAGGAAGTTAACTGAAAAGAGCCCAAAAAACTTCTGGGCAAACACTGGCACTAGGTGCTTCTTACTTCTGTACTCATCCCACCAAGTTCTATTTTCCTAATGTTTTGGTACCCTGTCAGAAATGTCAAGGGTCACTTTCTGCAGCCATTGTAATTGTTTTCAGTGTTTAATACAAAGCATGCTATTGAAGATACATGGTGTATTATCACAAACTGCCATGGATGCCAGATATCACTTGCTATCTGAAATCACAGGGTGACTCCAGAAGTCCTCAGGCACGATCAGTTCCTGTTATTACATTGCAGAATAAACTTCTATGTTCCCCCTTTTGTATCATTCATGCTCAGTGCAATTATATTGCAGGATTTTCTAAGTGGAAAACAGTGAATGTTAGGATTTAGGACAGAAAAGTAATTCAGATTTCAAAGACTTTTCAATTCTTTTCTTTTTTTTTTTTTTTTTTTTTTTCCGAGGGGTGAGGGGGCAAGAGAATGTGTGCAAATAAACCTGTGAAATGAACCAAATTCTGTAAAACTTGGCAAGGAATTGCTATTTTAGTGAGGTTTTGAACACATTTTAAACCACAGTGCTCTGCTCTGAGGAGATAGTGGATTTGTAATAACTCATTCCTACCACTTTTTCTCTTAAGCATGATACCTGAATATTGCAGCCCAACCAAAGTTTGATAACAGTGCCATCAGTGTCAGTGTCAGTGCACTAAACAGGGGAATGTGATAAACATGCACACAAGACTCTGATGGCACTGTCAGTCTAGTCCTGAACCGCTGAAGCCTTCTGGAACCAGAATTAGGCAGATGTCTCAGAAAGAGTATTCTCATGTTCTTTTGTTGCTAAGCCAGGCCAGACTGGCACCATTCAGAGCCAACTCGGATATTTTTTATCACTGACAATAGATACAGTAGAATAGTTGGGAAGCAAAGCCCATAATCTTCTGGTTTTGTAGGCAGTAGAGATTTCTCTCAAACTAAATCTCTATCCTCATCCATTACATTAAGGCTTGAAGGTAGAGGTAGGTTCTCTACACATTCTGGAAGACTGTGAGGGGTTATACACATTTCCCAAAAAGTCATGCATAATTCCATAGATTATTTAGATGCAGGCACTTCCTCCTCATGCATGACCTCAACCACTGGACCATTCATTTCTGCAGTGGTTAGTTTTGGGAAGTTACAGAAGATAATGGGAATGCTAGAGTATTTTAAGATGTAGGAAAATGCTGGTAAAATACAGCTAGGAGTTGGGGCTTTTTGAGATTAGTGGGGAGGGTGGCAGGGGAAGTAACCAGCCTTTTTAGTCCTTATGGGAATCTTTACTGAGAGGGTGAGTTTGCATTAAACTTGAGCCTCCCAAAAGAAAATTGTTTGAATATGAGCAAGATAATTCATCAACAATAAAAGACAAATGTGGGAACTGCATATATGCCTCCCTGTTCATTGAGTTCCTGGATTTGAGTAAAAAAATCTGATTTTAATGAAAAAATGAATTTTCTTGCATATGGGAATGTAAATTTGACCACAAGTAATTAAAATATTGAAATTAATATTCTCTATTTCCTGATGCACATGTGCAAGATCAATATGTGACATCTAATATACGCCTAGCCAGGCAGATATTCATAGAGGGCATTTTAATTTCTAACCTTTACTTTTGCCTCTCATGTGGTTTTACTAAGCTATGTGGAAAAATGTTAATCATTGTTTTTGCATAAGATTCCACTAACAAAGATCTAACTAAATTATATCCAAAAAATAGAACATTCAGATTAACATTACCATACATCATGTCCTCCCTTTTCCACACTCATATTAATTAAAATTTTTCCAGGCATTTACAGAAGGAGAAAGCTCTACACTAGGAAAAAACAAGTACTTACAAATAAACCTCACTCTTAAAATTGAAGAGCAGAAAAATAATTTCATGTATTAGGTTCTGCCCAACCCATTATGTTGACAATGTAGACAAAATTTAGAATTTCCTCCTGGCATAATCTTGTTTTAAAATGTATTATGTAGTTCTTAGATTGTACTTTCTGATACTATCTTTTTCTAAATGTAACTATTCACTATTGTCTAGTCAATTTTTAGAGCAATTGGCATGAATTCTAGAAAAACGAGTACTACCCATGGGTTTTTGACTAAGTGAAAAAGCATTTGAAGTCTATTGCTATTCCTTTCTGACATTTCAGGTTTATCAGGAGGTTGATTAGACATAGTTCCAGCATTGCTTTAGGGCACAGCACAACAGACCAGTTTTTTTATCTACTTGCAGACTTGAAAGCCTTAGAAGACACCAGTTTAAGACCTATGGCAGATTTAAATTGTCTTTTCTCCTGCACACTTAGTAAATGTAGTGAAATTCTGTTCATCAGCATAAACTACTTGGACAAAATTGTGTCAGTGGTATTCTGCTTATGGCCAAAATGGAGACAATGATCATCTCTTTTATGTGATGATTTTTAGTCACAGTAAAAATTGTAACATCCAAATGTCTGTATCCAGCAGGTAGAGTTGTGCAGTGTTCTGTCTCAGCTTGGTCACTGCCGGCCTTCTACTGCATTGATACCTGGACAGACACAAAGGCAAGAGCAAGGATCAATTTACAAAACTTCTTTGCTCTAGTAATTCTTCTTAAGACATGGAAAGCTAACCTTTCCTCACAAAAAAAAAAAAAAAAAAAAAGAAAAAAAAAAAAAGAGGAGAGTCTTTGCTTCACAAACCCTGTGGCAGTCGATCCCGGTACCCCAGCAGGACTCCGAGGAGCACCAAGCTGGAATGGCAGGAATGAGCAAAAATCCCGGGCTGGACGAGATGTATCAGAAGCTCCACTGCAGTAGCTAGATACTAGCACATCCCAGCAGGGCAGGGAATTCAGGGCCCAGCAGCAGAAGAAAGGCAGCTCCCGGATGGGTTATGGCAGTGGCAGAGAATTCCTTCCCCCAAGCCACTGGTCTGACCATTCTCCTCCAAAGCCCAAGAGACCATCCCCAACTCCCCAGCCCTCCTCTTTCTCCTGCCTCAGTTCTTGTGGTATATCTGTCCCTCCAAGAGAAACTCCGAAAACACAGAGGAGTTCCCCCTCCCCACCTCTCATGCACCCAGCCATCAGTGCTTCTTAGCAACATAATGGAAAAAAATTCCACAAACAGAAAGGAAAAGGAAAAGGAAAAGGAAAAGGAAAAGGAAAAGGAAAAGGAAAAGGAAAAGGAAAAGGAAAAGGAAAAGGAAAAGGAAAAAAACCCAACCCCCAACTGTCAGTAATTTGTCTATGAAATTATAATCCTGCTTGGCACTACTGAGTGCATGAGGGACAGGTGAAAAGCACATTTATATATTAACTTTTATGTACAATGATCCTACGACAACTCTTACTTGAGGTGATAGGGATACAAAAGGATGTTTTTCATCCCAGGCATCCAGTTAGTGTCTTATATGTTATGCTGAATGTTAGTAAATCCAGATACCATGCCACTACTTTCATTTGTATGTTTTTTGTTTCTTCATTGTGTTCTTTTTTTGTGGCCATTCCTCTCTTTCAGTGACAGACTGCAGATAACTGATATTTTGATGCCTGGAATAGAGGTGATACCTTAAAGAATGTAGAAATATAACAACATTCTTTTCAGATAATATTGGTATAGGGGGTAATGTAAAGGCTGGTATTTGTTGGAGGCCTCCAGGGGCAGATATGGAAAATGTCCAGAAAAGCCCACCAACACGGGGTGAAAACAGTTTTTGTAAGTTTAGCAAATTAGCATATTTGACAAAAATCACCAATTAGGAGCTCTAGGGATGACCTAATTCCCCCTCCAGGCCAAGCCCCTTCTAAGTCCTTCTTCCTCAGATGGAAACTGAACTTGGTGATGAAAATGTGTCTTGAAGATCTGTTTTTCAGCCTTGGGTTCTAAGGAGAATCAAGATAGGATAGGGGCTTTGGAATATGCTTGGTCTTTCTGCCTATCAAGGCAGGGAAAAGTACAGGTAAAACTAGCCATGAATCCAGTAATAGGCTACAAAGCTATGAATATATGTGTAAGAATACAGAGAATACATAAAACAAAAAAAAGGCAAAAATCAACAGGCATCAGAAGTACAATGTATAAGACCTTTGTGGAAAAGCTCTTCTGTGCAATATCATTTGGTAAATAAAATGGAAGAAGAATCTCTGAAATTAAAACTGATCTGACCTCTTTAGTATTAAGATTTCATTTGCTCATGTTTCACTGCATTAATGTCCCAATAGATATTGCAGAAATTAGGTTAGTAAGGCTTCAATCAACATCATGGGGCAGAGACAGTGCTAAACAGTAGTAATAAAAATTAGTTATTTTTGTAGGACAAGTTAGATAGCTTTTCTTTTGAATAAACCTTTATTTTAAAGAAGTCGTCTACCAAAATAAGTGCAGAGTCTAATCTTCCTTATTTTTAGAGAACCAAGATTGGAGATAAAATATTTCCCAGAGGTTTTTTTTTTGGATTTTCTATTTTGGGGTTGTTTTTTTTTTTTTGGTTGTGGGGTTTTTGTGGTTTTTTTTTTGTTGTTGTTGTTGTTGTTGTTTTTGTTGTTGTTGTTTGGTTGGTTTTTTTCCTTTGGGAGGGAGCAGAGTTAGGGTTTTTTTGGATTTTTTTTTTGGTTTGGAGTTTTTTTTTTGTTTGGTGGTGGTGGTGGTGGTTTTTTTTGTCTCAGCATACATCAAGAATATCATACAGACCTCCATTTCAGGTGGGACTATTTGTGTGACAGCAATTTTATTGAAAAAACAGGCTAGCACACAGGAATTCAGAGCAATATGTCTTATGTGCCACAAGATAGGATAAGATATGGACCATGGGTTACAGATTTAACAAAACTCAGTTCAGTAGAACTACAGAGGGGAGGCATCAATTCTGTTAGGAGGGCATCCACTCCTGTCACTTCTATGGATGCTTAGAGGAAAAGTACGTGGTTCCCTGGTCATCATTTACTGCAAGAACAAAGCTTTGTGGGTCCCCTGAGTGCACTGAACAAGCACAGTGGTGCCGCAAAAAAGCCTGAATTTGGCACTGCTATTTCATGATCCAGGGCATTTGCTCTGATTGAGATGGTGTGTACTCCCAAGTAAGACACAAGTCCATGAATGTCACAGGGCAGGTTAAGCTCTCTCCATCCTGAACCTCTTCACAGAACAGCTACTGAAAATATTAAAGGCAAAACTTTGGTGCAACATGAAATACATGAAAGTTGCCCCACGATGAAGGTGTTTGCTCCCAGGGCTGTTTACTCACTCAAGAAGTGCTTACAGGTGTGGCTGCCACACCCCTCAGGTTTTCTCAAGAGGAAAAGGAACTGCCCCATGTTCATGCTGGTCTCCTTGGAGAAGATACAGAGGGTTTTCAAAAGAGCAGTGAAAGTTTTCCTTCTCTCAGGCCCCTGCCTTCCTGAAAGGTACCCACTTGTCCAGATGATTCCCTCTCATCCATCTCTGTTCTCCAGCATATCCCCATTATGTTGTATTCGTAAAAATACCTATGGTTTTAAATACTACAATAAGGCTAAACAATTACATTTTTAAGAATGCATCATTGCAAGTCCTTCTTAAAGAACGTGTTTATTCTGCTTAAAGGGTTTATAATTTCTGTTTGCTTCAAAAAAAACAAAATCAGACTAGCATTTTAAAAACCTCTTTAAAAATATGTTTTAAGATCTGCATAAATTTAAATATCTAGAAAAATGTAATATTACTGACTAGGTTAAGATGCTTTACTGATTAGCAGTTATAGCTTTGAAAATAGAAATAGAGAAAACAAAAAGAATTAACAAAATAATGTTTTCAAAATAAGAAGGTAAAAACCCCCAAGGCCTGTAACTTCATTATATTTCTTATTTCTTCTAATTTTTATTAGATCAGCAACTTGAAATATATATATATATATATATATATATATAAAGTTGCTGATCTAATAAAAATTAGAAGAAACAAGAAATATAATGAAGTTACAGGCCTTGGGGGTTTTTACCTTCTTATTTTGAAAACATTATTTTGTTAATTCTTTTTGTTTTCTCTATTTCTATTTTCAAAGCTATATATATATATATATGTGTGTGTGTGTATATATAAATTCAGGAATGCTGCTCTGAACAATATTATCTGTTTTACATGCATGAGTTAGGACACAGCTGAAGTGATTCAAACAAAGGGATGTCCAGTTCTACTCCTGAATCAAATTGTGACAGATGACTTTCAAAGTCTTCACGTTGTCTCAAAAGAAACACTAGAGCACAATCCATATTTTTTAAATTATTTTGAAAGCCAGTAATAGTATAACCTTGATGTTCTCCATGATCCAAAATTCTGTTTGAAAAGTAGATTAATTCTAAACCAAGTGGTTTTTATTTCTATTCTTTCTTATGCTTTTTTAAAATTGTCTTTGAAAATGTTAATTTTTAAATCTTATAATGCCTTAATTAGGTTACTAGCACTTACCATACTGGCACAAGACTATAAGGATGCTTTTTCTGCATTGAATCCTCTTTTTAAAAAATTTATTTGAAACTTTCTTACTTCTTTTTTTTTCTTTCTTTTTTTTTGGGGGGGGGGTGGTGTGTTAAAATCTCTTTTTTGTGTTTTGTTTTCTATTTCTTTCACAAGCTCTACCTACAGTTTTACTTAAGAACAATGACAATAAAGGAATAATTACATTTTTGGCTTAAGAATTAGAACTGAATTACCTACACTATTGCCTTAAATCTGTATCATAACTTTAGTTTCATTTTTAAGGTAATTTGCAATATTTATGTTATCTGGATTACATTAAGCAAAAAATAGACAGTAAATAGTGGCTGTAATTATAAAGAAATGAAATCCACATCCTGTAGTCTTGGTTAGCCCATGCTTGTGTATCAGTAGCAAGGCTGTCAGTGTATCCTTCTGAATACGTATATACAAAATTGCTGGATGTATTAAGACACATCTGAGATGCAAAGAATTTTACTTTCTTTGAAGTGGGATATGTATGTGCAAACTACCTTAATCTGAGAAAAAAAAAAAGTTAAAAATATAGAAGAGAAGAGTTTTCCCATGAAAACACAATTGCAATTATTTCTGTGTTCTATACAGTTTCAGGACTGATTCCTAGCAATTAACAGAGATCTTGTTTTCTTGCACAAATATGCTGAAAGTGGGGGTTTTTTTTGTTTATGTCCCATGTAGTTTTTTCTCTCCAAATTGCCTATGCTTCCTGGTATGACAAGTAGACCAGAGAAAAGGTGTATTTCATGCAAGGCGATGTGATGGATTGTACTGTCCTAAATGTTCCCTGGTGGCATTCCAGCATCACAGAAATATTACTTTCTCTCAGTCCTCTGTGATGGGGGAAACAAGGTTGGAACTGATGCTTAACAATTAGATTTTTGAGACATCAGAGCTATTTTCCAGCTTGACCTTGGCTGACACAATATTCAAGACAGTATAACAGATACCACAAATTTGAATTGTTTCAATTTCTCCATTTTTTTTAATGAAGTCTACTATTAATCATTAGTCAATTTTAAATTAAGCTATATGATACAGTTTATTTAACACAAATTAAAAAAAATTTATAAATATTTGGATTTTGGAAGTTGTTTCCTCTTGCGCGCAAATTAGGTATACGTTGTTGTTTTCACATATAAGGAATTTATGTATAAAAATGGAATGATTTGTAAAGTTCTTCAAGAATTTGTTACTCTATGACCCACTTGCATTATCAAGCTGAGATAAAGACATCTGAAAACCTATCTTCTGTAAGGATCCTATTTTCTTTGTAGGGCCTTGAAATTCTGTCTTCTGCTTCCAATTTTACCTGTACCTTTTTTTTATAATAATAATGAGCTTTTCCAATGTTGATAACTTCTCTATATTTTCCTTCCTTCTCCTCTTCCCCCCAAGTTCTGATTTTTTTGTTGCCTACTCCTTCAGAAATTACTGAGTACCCTTAAATCAATGTGGGGAGTTTTCTAGTAATGGGTTTAATCATCTCTTCTTCTGAATAAGTTTTATGGAAGAGATTCTTTTTCTAAGACAGGTAACCCTAGTTGCAAAGCTGCCTTCACTGGAATATTTATGTTATACAAGGGGGTGCAAAGAGTCTGGACATTCCTGATTTTTCCTGATCCCGCTACATTCTCAATAGCTCAGCTCTGTAATCTCAAATAGCTTAGTAAACAAGTTCCTCATTTACAAAGACAACAAAACTTTTGTTTTATTGTGGGCTTTTGGTAACTTTAATCAGTGTTGTCTCCCTTCTGGCACGAAACATTTCCATAGTATTGACATCATATTAGGGGGAAAAAAACCACAAAGAGAAAAAAAGTTCATTTAGTATATTCTGTTCAGCACTTGAAAACTCTACTTTCACTTGTTAGCATCAACACATTGAGGATATGTTGTGAGCACGAGTATCTATGAGAAACCTGTATTTCCAATTCCTCAGTGCAGGTCCTTATTACTTTTTCAGTGAGCCATGCAGGATCCTCTGCTGCCAGTAAATAACAGGTCAAATGCTCTTTATTTTCCTCTTCAACAGGATCTTTGTGATGAGGTGGTGCCAGTAGATACAGATCTTCAAACTCCGTGCTGTGCCTGTTGCACAGATGTGATAGTCCACATAGCCAGAAGCGATTACTCAAGTAAGAGGATAAAGAAAAGAGAGTTGTAATCACCATTCATTGGTTTAGAAATGTCATGCCAGTCGCATTTCAGTCATCATGTGATATTAATACTAATCAGCATATATTAGCAGCCAGACATGTTAACAACTGTTCTAACAGCTGAGTGCCTCCAAGCTAAATTGATTTCATCCCTTAGACACCCATTAACACCTCTCCTTCCCATTTGGATAATAGAACACAGTTGTTCAGGGGTGTTTATGAAATGACATGCATTTGATTGATAAGTGACATTGACTGAATGAGAATATGTGCTTGCTGAAATTTAAACAATCACCTTCCTTTTCAATAACCTTGTCAGAGTTACAGACCTCCAAAGCCTCAAAGAATTTAAGTAATCACAATCAGTAAGTACTGCTTTTTTTCACTGGGAAATGTGTTTGGGAGAATCAAGCTTTAAATTAGGTTTTACATACTAATATTCTAATTGTAGAAGGTGCTGAAGTAATCTGAGAATGATCATCTGCTTTTAAAAATAAATCAGTGTTTAATTATTTGGGTTTTGTACCTTAATCCATTTTGAATGACTCAGTGGCTCAAGTAGTCCATTTTTACTAAGATGAAATGAAATATTGAAGCTTCATATATTGTTAATATTATAGTGAGATAATCTAGCCATGATTAATTAAGAATATTGGAAACCAGAATGCCAGAAAAAAAAATCAGTTCAGTATACGAAGCTTTTCTAGAGCAGCATTATGAGCGTTTTTCAATAATAGATTAAACAGACTAAATAATTAAAATGTCATTTGATTGAAATCAGACCATTCTCCTTGTATTTCAGCATTACATCCTTTAACAGGCAAGACTGTCTTTTCAGCTCCAGATATAGAGGCAGTCCTTCTTTTTCTGTACCTAAATTTAAAAAATGCGTTAGAATTTAAAAGCAAATGACAGACACTGACTAAAATATTTATCTTAAGAATATAAATAAAAATTTAAGGTTAGGGTTTTCAGGGATGCCTGAATGTAGTTAAAACCAAAATTACTAGGGAAAATTACTCATAGATGCAGCCACTATGAGTTTTACCCTGCATGCAATCCCCTGGGGGATGCACTTGAGGGCTGGAGCCCTGATCATTTTCATTGTGCAGCTGCTGTTTTTCATGCTGTTGTCCTCAAGGATAGAAGGACATCTGAGCAGCATCACCTCCGTTATAGCAGCCCCAGTCACATCATTTTTTCAAGTTTCTGAGGCACTTAGGTGCCTTTGAAGTGAGGCAGGATATAAGCAGCCTGTGGGCCAGATGTGGTTCACCAATCACAAGCTGGACAGTCAATTAGTTACTCTGTTGTGATTAACCATTTTAGCCTTTTCTACTAAAGCTGATTAACATATTTAAAAAAGAAATGCTACCTGAAATAGAAGTTTTCAGGTAAGAGCTCTCAAGTGACAAGGTTTCATGTATAGCTGGAAAGCTTCAGCAGTGGGAAGCCCATCCCAGCATATTCCACAGAACTGGAAGATTCTAATCCTGGCTGAAAGTTACCAATTACCTGATTCTGTTAGGCACTTGAATTGATGTCTTCCTCTTTGCAAGACATCACACCTAATAGATAAGCATTTGTTTCTCCTTTAAAATTTTTAAATGCAAATGCTAATTTAGAAATGTTTTCCCCAAATTTTACAGTAACTGATACAAGTTATTTCCATTTTATGAAACAGCTGCTTATACTCAACCTCATTTAAGTGGGAGACAAATGTAAGCAAAAGCACCCAAGAGTCAGTTCAAAGTTATTTGCATAGCTTAATTTAAAGGGGTTTTTTTTTGTAGCATATTTTCTCTATTCCCCTATTATACCTCTTTCAGTAATTTTCTCTCTGCTGCTAAAAGTGAAAAAATCAATCAAGAATTATTGTCAAGGTGCAGTGATCACACCACTGGCTCTAAACACAAAATCCAGTTGTTCCTTACACTAATCAAGGGTCTCACATAATTCACAGTTCAGCAGCCTCTGTATGAAGTAGAGAACTTCTCTTCTCTACCTAGTGAGCAGTGATCTGTAACCTACTTTCCAATGGCTAAACCAGTAAAAGTGAGAATCTGCCTTCGGGGACAAGCTGAGCCTGTGCTGCACTGGGATTCCCGTGGCTGCAGCACCAGTGTCACAGGTTTTTCAGTTTTGGGGTTTGCATACCCCAGGTGAGGGGAGAGATGCCAGTGCTGTTAAGATGGGCTGGGAAGAAGAAGCCAAAAGCATTTAATGTTCATGGTGTGAAACTTTGACAGCCTCAGGTAAAGCTGAAGTCTTACATGAAGACTAAAATGTAACCCTAAAAAATGGCTAAGAGAATAAGACCGTACATAGGTGCAGCTGACATAACATGAGATAGCAAACATGGAATAATAATTCTTATTCGGTTGTTCCAGTGTTCAAGAAACCAGGAGTTAATACAGGAAAGAATAAATTTCAGGCTACTTTTGAATAAAATAAATGCAGGTGCAGAAAGGGCATCACCACTCTTTGTCCTGATTAAGAAGAACTGGAAATACTCCAGGCTGTTGTCTAGTTGTCTAGTTTCTTGGGTCAAAAGAGTTGAAATTATTTGAATGTAATGCAAAATAAACATCACAGTCAATATCACAATGATTATTATCATAGTATTTTTACATGTAATGCAACATTATCTCTCACAGTATTTTTGAACTGGCATGGTACAAAAGACACAGGGTGTTGACATTGAGTTTAAAGATGGTCTTTGGGCTCACAGATTTTTCATTAATTCTTTAAAAATTGATCTTATATTATGGTATTTGTGCTTTCACCTTGATTGCTACAGGAACTGGCTTCTTTAAAGAATCTTTAGGAAAGAGTGATGGAAAACTAAATTATAACTTGACATGCAGGAATAGAATATTGTGCACTAGTTTGTTCACATGTATTATTGCCATGTATTATTCTCACTGATCATAAAGCCTTCAGGCTGATTTTCAGCTGCCAGATGCAAACTCATGTTTAATTACTCACATTAATAATTTTCCTGTTAGAATTTTTAAAAGGTTGACAGTTATTTGTCTAACTTGTGTTTATGAGATCTTCTAAGATACTGAATAGTACTTGAGTACCTATTGGATCACAACACAATCCAGGCTGCGGATGTTCAGGATGCCCTGCTTGCTTCTGCTGTGAACAATTTATTTTGGTTGTCCAGTCGAAGAAATGGATATCTGTATCTAATCCAACAACAGATGGCATCATTTTTATACTTTTGCCAGTACTGAGGTATCATAGCAGATCTATGAATAAAGCTTTTACATTGAAAGTATTGTGAGAGAAGACTGCTGGTGTCTTGAAAAATTAATCATTTTATTATTCTGAATGATCTCTGAGATGAGGAAAGAAAAAAAAAGCCAGTAGATTCTATAAACTCAATTTCACCATCAGAGCCTGAGGTATGCTTGAAATTCCATAGGCTGCACATATTTTGCTGAATGCCTTCTTCCTGAAAATAAAGGTCTGCACTCAGCACCGGTATGATTCTACTTTTGCCTCAGCTGTTCCTCATTTCTTAACTCTACCCCAGCCAGAGCCAGCGCACTGGGTCAGCCCTGCCTCTGCGTGATAAAATCCTCTCCTTGCTATGGCCAGCACAACTGCTTGGAGAGACATCCTGTGGATTAAATCCGGGGAGTAATCTGACAAAAAAAACATGGCAAAATAGAAGTTTCAGTATTCAGATTAATGTCTGTACATGCTGTCCTCCTTTCCCAGGTAGTTCTGTTAACACAACATATGGCTTTACACCACAGGGAGACAAAGGAATGAGCAGCATGAAAACAAACAGCTTATAGTAAAACACACATTTTTAATCTACTGCTGAGTAATAAACCAAGATTTAAACTTGCACTTAGTTTTCTGTAGTGATGATTAATTCCTAGAATATCTTTGAAGAGAAAAAACATTGCCCTCAGTTCATTTTCTCATGAATTTGTTCTTGTGTTGGCTTCTTGTGCAACAAATTTTCAAAGAGGCTGTAATATATGGAAGACTTAAGTAATTTTTATGGAGTCCTTCTCTCTTTTTTTCTGTGTTCCTGATTAATCAATGTTGTAATTTTTTGTGAAGATATAAAAGTCACACCAGAGGTCTGCTCAGTCAGACTGAAGGTCCACTAGCTCAGGATCTCATCTAAAATGGTAGCAGACAGACAGTGGAAAGTATAAATATATAGTAACATTTTTTGAAAGTGAACTCTTGCTGAAGGGCAGTACTGGCTTTATTTTGCCAAACTTATTAAACTGTGATTGTTTCCGCTGTTTTATCAGAGAGAAAAAATAAAGTTAGTTACCAAGAGACCAATTGTCCTAGACCTATACTGTAACACTTTTCTTCAGGTGCACAGCAATAACCTTCCTGCCAACTTCAGGCTGACTAAGCTGTGACTGGGATAAAAAAAAAAAAAAAAAAAAAAAAAAAGAAGGAGGAGTAAATTGGTACATGGTAGAAGCTTTGCATGACTTGGAAAGAAATTTGTTTGCCTGTGCTGATTGAGACTGAGCAGCTGGACCTGTCAAAGGTCAAAGCCAAGAGGGTGTGGTTGACAATTTGACCAAATAGTACTGGAGGCAACAAGATCATTTCACAGGTAGAATAACCACATTTGGAAATTAATACATTCCAAACTAGCAATATACTTATGAATGATGCACATCTCCAATGCAAGATTACAGAGGATCAGATTAGTGAGCAGAATGAAAGGACTGACTAGAAGAAAAAGCCACTCTGCTTTTGAATTTTCCTTAAATTCATCACTCTGAGGAAAGTGATGAATTCAAGTACCATTCCATTCACAAATTATCTCCTTTTTAGAGTTTCCATGGTCTGCAAGGACTCAATAGCCACAGGAAGTGATAGATATTGAACAAAATTCTGTGGTAAGGTGGATTATAATTTTTTTTCTTTAAGTCCTAGTGTCTTGCCACTGTAACCTTTCTGGGGATATATGATGCATACGAGGACCATGGTACTCGTGACATGCTCAACATATAATTTGATAGAAGAACATGTTTTCTGAGAAGTCTTTAAATTTCTATGTATATGATTCCAAAATGAATTAATCGAAGGCCCAAAATGTATCCAGGCCCTTCCCTCCATTTCATTCTTCAAATAAAAATTGCACAGCAAATTTAAGCAATTTCAGGTAGCCACCATCCTTTGTCTTTAACTCTCTCTCTTTTCTGAGACAAAATGAAGAGGCAGCCAGAAAATATTGCTTAATCCCTTCCAGCACTTTTCTCAGTCTGTTCCCTCTGTCTTGGGTCAAAGAAATGAATAAATTTAGTGTAAAGAGGCAAATTCATGTTGTTTGTTACACCTGTGTTCTCAGTTTTGTGGCTTGGTATTAGAGAAGTTCTATTCATAAATTTCTTGTGAAAACAACTCAGCATCTTCATTTGCTCTTCATCAATTCAAAAGGAGTTTCTATACGCAGCGTTCTCTCTGTCCCTGCTTTGATATTTCTTTAATTAATTTAAGCAATTGAATCTTTGGGCTAGAACAGGTGGTTAAAGACTCTTCATTTAACTTGGGGTATATGTCAAAAAGTAGAAAATTTATATTTTTTAGATAAACATATTTTCCTAGAATAAAAAATTACTGAAAACTAATTCTTCTTGCTATATCTATGCTGTAGTTCATCTCTACTTTAGGCGAAAGAGCAGCTCAGTCACTAAAATTATTGATTCCCTCAGTCAAAATTATTAACAAATATATCAGTTGTCTTTAATTTCAATGTTAAGGAGCTGTGTTGGTAGTGGGAAATGCACTACAAAGATGTTTCTCTCATGGGGAATAAGCTGAGTATCCCTGATACAGAAACGAGACCAGGAACTCTGAAACACATGATCAAACAGCTGTGGCTATCTATGATTCTACCAACTTGCAGCTATTTCCCACCACAATTCTGGTAGAAGTCACTTAGACATGGCAAAGTCAACACACTTCACAGTCAGCTGTACACAGATCAGGACTATAATACAGCTCTGCTTTGTCAGCCACATTTTACATTAAAGGTTTGGCTTACAGAGCAACTGAAGCTCAAACACTTGCTTCTGTTTTCCATCTCAGCTACTGGGGATAATCTTCAGAACAAGATCAGTTAGATAGCTGGGAAAAGAATGTTTTGAAGCACTTCATTAGGGTTTGCCGGAGTTCATCTGTCAAAGATCTTGAGGCAAGTAGAACACCTGCGCAAAATTATTTATAAAACTTAATAACTGAGCATTTTAGGGAAGGTTTCCTCTCCATAGACCTGTGCTAGACCAAACCTTGAAGAAGCTAGAGATTTCAAGATTCCTAGGCCAGTGGAAATTTGCTTTTGGATCTCTTTAGAGTAATCAATGGAAATTGTCATGGAATTAGAAAGAGTGCTTCCCAGCTGGTTATAACCATTTTCATATCTCAGCTGTTTTTAATACTATTGAACGAAAAGTTATACTTAGATCTTGACAATACTTAAATGAAAATTGCTCCTGTGTATTTTTGCTGTTTATAAGCAGAAATACAGATACACCTGGATTCAAATGTTTTTAGAAATAGAAGTAACATGCAACTGCTTGCAAACTCTTTTGTAAAGATGTATAATTGTGAACAGACTGGCTGACTGTTCTGTTCTTAAACCTGTGGGGAGCTTCCACATTCCTTCCTTTGAATACAGTATGCTAATTTGCCTGAAATTAAGCCATTCTCTGTTTTTATTAACTGATATGTGGGGGTAAGGGTAATGATGACATAATCTTCCAAGCAGGTACAAAGAACAGAGCAATGCTTTTGTAGCCAGCTCCTTTCACTAAGCCAAACCTGGTAAAAAGGGGATCCATCTGAATAATTTAACAGATGTGAAAAAAATACCTGTGTGCAAAGGATGCCTATTTGAAATGGCTTTCTAAAGCCCACTCATTTTTTATTGCAATTCTACATGTTGATTACAGACTAATAACTAAAAAGTGAAGCATTTGGTGAAAGGTAATATTGGACAGCAGATCTAAGACATACTTTGCAATTTCTACTGCTTAATGAATGTCCAATCCTGACCAAGAGGTTACTTAATTGCTTAAATGGAAGAAATTTTACTTTTCTTTAAAGCACATTCAGAATATGTTTTCCCAGTTCTATCTCTTTGACTAAATCAGATTGAAATCCCAGTGTCTCCAGCCTTCTTTCATACTGCAATAAAAATTAACAGGAAAGTGTTTGTCATTTGAATGTGATTGAACAAGAAGATGCTTTAAATGTTCAAGCATCACAGCTTCTATTAAATGTTAAACTAGTCTAAAAGCATCTTGGAGAATAATTCACAGGCTCTGGGTGAGCAAGATGCCTGGGTGTGTAACTTTTTAGAAAGATGGACAGTATAAACTATGGAGTCCAAGTGTGGTTTATGTAAGAGATTTTCTCTGTTTAAAGATATGATAGGCACTTCCCACTGGATAGGCATTCTATGCTTTACTAACTTGCAAGTCAGCAGCCCTATAAGAAAGACTAATTCAAGTTACTCCCAAAGTTAAATTGCAATACAATTATTGTAATTGCATTTCACCAATACACTTAGAATTAATTACTTTCATAAACCTATTATCGTGGATATAAATGAGTGAGAATTGGACATAAAACCTGGAGATATATCCTGCTTTCCTATCATTGGGAGCATTCTCTCTGAAGGCCTCCTGGAAACTCCCTGGTCTTTGACAGCATTGGGTGTCTCCTCTTTCTGAGGGAGAGCCAGGTTTGCGTCTACATATCAAGCAGATATAATGTATTTCATCATCAAACTCTACCACAAACTTAATGTTTAGGCAGTTTCAACTGTTTTTACTGTTCTTTTTTTGCTGTGCTTAAAGTTTGCATCTCTTTTTAGGTTGTGACTGTGTTTGGTGTGTAAATAGCTGGATTAGGCACCCACCAACCCTGCCAGGTTTGTGACATAGATCCAGAGAAAGCTGTGGTGGTGGCAATGAACTTCTCAGCACTGGAAAAGCTGAGCTTTATGAGGAGAATGTGCAGAAATCAATGTTAGGCACCCAGTGCGTGCTGGTGTCAGCAACTGATACCATTATAGACTTTATATTTCTCTTAGGCTGCAGGTTACTTGATATTTAGAAGGTCACAGTTTTGGGCTTAAGTGGCTTGGTATGACAACTACTAAGATATAAAAATGCATTGGTGAAGTCTTACGTGTATCTTGCAAGGCTGAGTTCTGTTTTCACACACAGGTAATCAGATATAATAAGCAATTATCCAGTTCAAAACTCATATTTCATCACAAATACACTTGTCATATTACAAAATAATGAATGATACAGAATGCTCTCTCCTCATCTTGAATTTTTTTCAAGATTTTATTCTTTAGGATTTTCAAAGTTTTTAAAGATGTTGGAGTAGTGGTAGAAAAGCTCCATGAATTTCATGTCATTCAGACATGAATGGTAATTCATGTGTTTCTTCTACCCTACATGTTATATACTGTTCGCCATGAGCTGCTTACCTAGAATTTCAGTGACATTTAGTGATATATGGTACTTATATGATATATAAAAGATGCTGCTCTGTGCTTTACCTGTTACAAAATTAGCTATATGCATTCAAGATAACTTTGTCTCAAGGTTATAAATAATTTGAAGCATGTATGACATTTAGACCACATCCTATTTCTTTCTGTACAATCAGCATTTTCTGAGTAGATTGTGACAATATCTTTTCATCTTGTACATTAATCATTCCACCATGTTTCATTAACAGACACATGATTATAGATTTAGGAACATGCTATACACAGATCCTTCTCAAAGTAGGAGCTAGTGCATATTTCTATCTTTAGATAACTAGTCATATAAAAAACAGAAGAGGTGTTTAAAAATTCTTTAGCATAATTTTGGCAATCTGGTTTTAATGTGAGATAATTTTTAAGAGTCTCAGAGACTCGGGTTCTCATCTGTGAAATTTTGCAAGTTCTACTCACGGTAAACGAACATTGATAAATCCATCCTGTTTTTCTTTTCAACAGAGCTTATCAGAAGAATGAAAAACTTGAGTATGAATGTCTTTGAGATTCAATAATACACTAAATAGTATTAGTCTTTTCAACAGTCTACCTTGTTTGATTCAATAACAGATCCAAAGGAAGTGCAAGGCAGCCAGATGGCCAGAATGCAGCATCTTAATGGGAAAAGAAAATCAATGTGAGAATATTACATAATAGAACAAGGTATTTCTTCTTCATTCAGAAAGTTTGGAGGTTTTTTTTCTGAAGGGTGGATAACTGCCAGACTGCCCATATTGCATTAGAAATGTCACTGTTTGCAGTAAATGTGAAATGTAGGCAGTTTCAATAGTCAATATTAGCCCATCAGTCACTCCAGACTCATCCTCTGTGAACTCAAAGAGACATACATCAATCTGCAAACTTTTTTCTCTTGTACTGAATTGTCCTAGCATTCCCTTTGTGAATTCCTACAAAAGTGCTCCTTTTCTGAGCTTTATAGACATATCACAGCAATTTCCCCTCACATCAAGCTGAATCATTTCATATTGTCTGGTTTAACCAGTCCCATCCATCTAGCATAAGATGTGACTGCTGGCTTAACTTATTTTTTTTTACCTCTAAATTACCTGCTGGTAATTTTAGAACTGAAAAAGTTTCCTAAAGAACAAAGTCTTGAACTTTATCCAAGATGAGGGGAAAGCATTCTATATCAGGCACTATTTTGCAGTACCCAATACCATGCACTAGTCTCCCCTCCAAGAAATAGACAAGAAAAATGTGTCTTGTCAACATAAGGAAAAACTGTAACAGTATTATACATACATTTTGTACCTTAATGGATTATAAAATAATTGCAAGTTATAAAAAGTAAACAGAAAGTACAATGTCATTTATTCCTCATCATACCATACCATGGCTGAGTTTGGGAGGGACCTTTGGAGGTCACCTGATGCAACTCCCTCTGCTCAAGCAGGGCCACCTAGAGCTGATTATCCAAGACCTTATCCAGATGGATTTTGTATACCTCCAAGGAGGGAGATTCTACCACATCCCTCAGCGACCTGTGCCAGTGCTCGGTCACCCTCAGAGTCTGAGCCCTTTGCCTCTTCTCCTGTCATTAAGCATCACTGGAAAGAACCTGGCTCTGTTCTCTTTATTCCCTCCCTGCAGATGAGATTCCCCTAGACCTTCTCTTGCCCACCATGAATAGTCCCAGCTTTCTCAGCCTTTTCTCCTAGAAGAGATACTCCAGTCCAACATATTAGTGACCCTTCATGGGACTCTCCCAGTATGTCCATGTCTGTCTTGTACTGGGGAACCAGCACTGGACACAACACTCCAGGTGTGGCTTCCCCAGTGCTGAATAGAGAGGATCATTTCCCTCGACCTGCTGGCAATACTCCTAAGGTGTCCATAACGCAGGATACCATTGGAGTTCTTTGCTGCAAGGGGACATTGCTGGTCCATATTCAACACTTGGTGCTCACTGGGATCCCCAGGTCCTCTTCTCCCGCTCAGCATGATCAACCAAAGATCACTGAGAGTGGCCTTGCAGTGACATCAGTGCCCTCAGCACTCGTGGGTCCATCCCACCACAGCCCATGGACTGATGGAGGTCCATTTTACTCTAAGTATTCACTGGCCAAATCTAAGGAATAGGATCTCCTTTATTTTATTTGCTTCCTCCTTTCTGACCAGCCTTGCTAGACAAGAAAGGCATTCAGTATCTCTGTCCTTACAACAGAGCTGCCCATTACAATCACTTCTTCTTGGTCATCCTGCACAGTCTGGGGGCCAGGTGGCCCAAACACTTCACTTGAAGGCATATCTGGCTCCTTTTGGCTCCTCTTTCCCTTTCAGGTTGGAGTCTGTGCTGTGGCTCTAAGACCTAAGGTAGGGCAGGAGCCTTCCTGCTGAAGTCAGGATCATGAACTCCCAGCCTTCACCTCACCCCCACCCAGCAGCAGCAGGAACCATCAGGTTTCTCAGAGATTTGTGGGTTTTCTGTAGTGATTTGGACCACATCGCTGCAGTTCAGAAGCTTCCAAAGCAGAATCCAGAGACTTCTGTGAAAACTAATGCCCCTTTTTGCTGTGCTTTCAGGACAGTCAAGTAAAGATTGAGGTACCTGCTTCCATATTGGAGGGAAAAGGCACAAACTCAGCAGTCAGCTTTTCCTACTTTACTGGTGCAGTGAAATTTCCTTCTTTCCTCTTAGTTTGAAATGAAACTGTGTAGGTTTTTTCATGGGAATTCTATTGTTTCTGATATTTTGATGGACTTTAAATCTGTATTTTTAATGACAATTTAAAAAGTTGTCATTAGCATTTAGAAATCAGGTATGTTTTCAAAAAATCTAACAAAACAGAGGTTTTTCTTCTGGCTCATATACTGGAATATGGAAAAGAACAAATTATTAATGAATGTTGCTAAGAAAGCATCTCTGCAGTTCCTTTAGGCTTACATTTGTTTTCAAACTATTTTTCACACAGGTTCTGGCATTTCTGAAGCTGAGCAGGGAGGCTTAACAAGGAATTTATTGCAATGGGAACTCACAGAGGAAAAAGGACACATTTCCAGGCCAATTTATTCCTTAATATTGTTTGCTTTGATTTCTCGTTTACTAGTATTTGGATAAGGAAGGATTTGAATATATTAGCTCCAGAATTAAAGCTACTGGTTATTAAATGCATCATAAAATGCACCAGGTTTTAAAAACCATATTTCAGGATATTTGCACATTGTTTCCCCTATCTTATTCTTATCATCACTGAGTGGGAGCACAGTCTTATATTTTGTCAATATGTTGTGGAGTGCCATAATGTCTGACCATGGAATTCTGTTAAATGCTCCATCAAACCAGATCTTGTTCAGATGAAGGTGATAAAGGTGATACAGGAGAGCTCACTGAATGATATAATCAAGTGGCTCCACAGAAAAAATTGCTATGATCAGCCCTGTTTTTATAAAGAAATAATTTCCAACCCAGAAAATGCATAGAGCCTTCCACTTAGTATGAGAAGTGCCACAATGAATAGCATTATTCCCATTTTAGAGCTGAATGGTCCTAAGGTTGCATGGCAAGGATGCCTTGCAATCTCCCTATTTCTTGTTTTATAGATGTCAAACCCTGTTCTACCAAAGCTTCAGTGCTCTGTATTACCAGCTTAAATCAGCACTCCTGCTCTATCTGGAACCAGCAGAAGCTGAGCACACACACCTTACAGAAAAGTGTTCATAGTATGATGCTGTGCTCTAGAAATAAGCATTTTAATTCTTCATCAGCTTCAAAACTCAAGAATTCATTGTAATATTGTGCTCTGATCTAGGGATAACAATAAAAAAAATGCCATCCAGATCCATGCATCTACACAATGATGCAAATGCTGTAGGAAATCTAGTAAGTTGCCCTCTAACTCAGAAGTCAGATGAAGTGGCAGCTGAAGGATGTACATGCTCAGGAAAAGGACTCACATCTTTTCTACATCTGGTTGCTTTCCCTGCTGTCATCTAGTATTACTATCCAGATCTTAAATCAATTTGCTCTCAGCCGCACCACAGTCTCTACCGAGCTTTTAATGAGATGCTTGATCACACTCTCTGTGCAGGATGCTGAAGATATAAAATTCCCTCACAGACTCCCCTAATTGCAATTGCCTGATCCTTCTATTGAGCAGAACCATGACAAGATCTCATCAAGTGTCCTTCATGCTAGAACAACTACAACTCATTTAATGATTATTCACTTGCTTATTTAATAACAAAAATCAATGCACAAATCCAAGCATCAAATAAAGCAGATTTTTAAAGGCTGTTTTAATGTCTCAAAATGTATTTAATTTAATTTTGTCTTCTTTTTTCTTTAGAGGATTCTTGCATTCCACTTTGTTACAGTAATAGGATTATTGAATTTAACTGCTTACATTGGAAAATAAAATACCTCCACACAACCAAGGATGATAAGATAGAATTGCTGCAGCCAGGTGGGGGTTAGTAAAAAGCATCTTCCATAGATTGATTCTTACTATGTGTGGGTTGGTGCAATAATCACCCCACCCTCCAGCAAAATAAAATCAAAAATATTACTGAAAAAGTAGTGAAAATGAAACATTCCTGGGTGCCTTTTTAACTAGATGCATTAATTCTCTGACATGTCTTCCTGTCCTCTCCTCTTCCAAATGATTTATAGTATTTTACCTTTGTGCTGTAGTGATTATGTCCCCCATTGCCACACAAAATCGTTCACATTTTGAAACCATAATGAATTGGTACTACAGTGGTGGCTGTGGGATTTCTCAGTGAATTTTATTTAAGAAGCCAGTAATAATATCTATCAGTAATGAATGTCTGCAAGACACAGTGACAGAATACATATGTATATATGCACAGACTTGTATTAATTATTATGTCCTTCTTTTATCTCTAAGTCTTATTTGCATTATTCCAAGAGACTAATTTTTCCTCTGTACCTTCTTCTCTTTTCTTTTTTCCCTAAGCAATTTGCCTTGTTTGAACAAGCTTTTAATTTTTGTGTTCTTCAGCAGTCCTATTTTTTCATATGTCTGCTGCTGTAGATAACACCATGACATAGTCAGAGGCAATATCAGATATGTACTCCTTCTCAAATAAAGACAATATTCTCCTTCTTGAATAAATGCTATAAATTCTTAAAATCCACTTATATAATGACTGTCTTATCAAACAGACTTTGAGATGAATAATTTCATATTTTTCCATGCAGGGTAGAAAGGCAATTTTGTTATAACTAATCTTTCACACAGTGCCATGTATGTTTTATGTGTTATGTAATAAGTCCTGTAACTTTGCTGTTATTTGCTGGAACTGTAATAGAGTTCAAAGGCCCTAACTGAGATCAGGATCCTATTACAATAGCACTGCCATGGGGTAAAAGCACTTCACCTTCTGACCCTGTGAAAAGAGTGGAATTAAACTCAGTAATAATCTTAAGCAGGTCCAGGCTAGAAATGGACAAGGAAATATGTGGATTAAAGAAAGAAAATATTGCTGCCCCTGTTTTTTCTGTGGGGTAGAAAGTGGCAGCAAATTTTCATGGTTTATCCAGGACACATAAGGAATTCATGACACAGACAGTATTTTTTCAGTAAATAATCTTATGGATCTTTATTCTTTGCTCCTTTTATAGGAGGACTAAGGTTTAAGCTGATACAGCATAGAAACAATAGTGTTCTGAATTGCAATGTGTTAAACAGAAGCATAAAAAATAGATTTGTGAGCACACAGGTATCACTTAAGGCACAGCACTATGACAAATCTGCACCCATGGGTAATTTAAAAGCCATTTTTTTCTGAGGCTTGTCTGTGGAGTCTGAGACTTGATTAGGATCTCCAGAGGTCAGCAAACTAAGCTAATAAGAACTGTGATAAATGGGGAGAAAGAGGCATCTACAGGAAGAAAGGACTCAAAGTGGGAATAAAGGAACAAAACTGGATTTGTCATAGACTGGAGGGAAAGGACTAGAAAGGACCAAATTTGCAAAAGGGGTGTGAACTCACAGTGACACAATCTTCTTTAGAAATTAGATTTAAACTACAAATTCCCAAGTCTCAGAGTCCCTAGACTATCAGCAAATCCTTCACAAATTTTCTTTTTATCACTCAATTTTTGAAGACACTATGCTGCAGCTCAGCTCAGAGCTGCATAAAGATCCACCATGATCCAGGTGGGTATCTGTATGGTGACATACAGTCCACGGCTTTGTTTTGTTGCTTGGGCATTTTAAAAAAACCTGCAAGATCACATGCAAAAACACATCTTAAAGCATTATCGATGTTTCCTATACAAACTTAATAAATCCCTCTTGTGTCTTTGCATTATAATTTGGAAATTTATTTTACACAAGGTTTGTTCCCCATCCAGTGCTGTCTGAATAGTCTTGCTCTAGGGACAAATCAGAATTATACAGCATAGGATGCTGTATAATCCTTCCATTAATTTTGCAGAAGTTAGAAGACATGTAGCAGAAACCTGATGAAAAAAAGGGATGATCTGAAAATTCAGGGAAATGGAATGGTGTCCTCAGTAAGTGTATCCCTCATTCTCTCATGGATCTATCACAACTACATCACCTAAATAGTACTTTTGGCAAGTGGCCACGTCTGTATTCCTCTTTGTTGCAACTCCAAGCCCTACCTGTGATCTCAAAACATTAGGTATCTATACCTGCAACACAGGCAACAGGCACTGAATGTATCCAGTACAATGTCTAAACTAAAACATATCCTGTATCTAAACCATCTGAAAAATCAGCTTGTAAGCATCTCAAATTGACTGCCAAAAATAGTGGATATTTTCTAATTTATGCTGTCTCAGTTCTCTCTCTGTCAAATTAGAATAATAATTCCTCTTCAGTGCACAGAAATGCTGGGAAGATAAATTCATTAAGATTTGTAAAGCAACTCAGACACTGTAGTGATGAGCACCACGGAAAAGCCCAAGAGAAAATTAAAATTCTGCATTCAGAGCAGAACTTAAAAATGTGACATGGGACCATACACTGAACAATAACAAAGAAACAAAATTATGAATAGTTCCTCATTCAGGGAGCATTATCTGTGTATTGTGCACCAAAGGAAACAGGAATTCAGGTGGGGACTGGGATGTATGTTATTAGTTAATTAAAAACAGGCTTCTAGTGCATGCCAGGAGATAGGAAAATAGAGGTTGGTGGACAATCCAAAGCCTGGGAATGCCAAGAATTGAGCTTTTAGCTATAAATACATGGTAATTTTTTTTCCAGAATAGTTTTTATGTTTAATATGTAGAAAGCTTAAAAGATCTCTATCTCCCTTAAATCCTTTCATCAAGACATGACAGCAGCCATAGTTTGTCTAATGTTACAGCTGATCTTCTAATTCAATAGATTTGAGGTAGTATTTCTCCTCCTTCTCCCAACTCAGCTTAATACCTTCTTTTAAAACAGTAGGATACTACCAGAGACAGATGAATTTTAATGTAACAGTGTCAAGTAAAATGAATGCTGTTAAAAGAATCTGAAGAAAAGTTAATTGTGCCAATCCGATACCTGTAAAATGAATGCAACCCAAAACTTGCTGGCTAAATTTTCTGGAAAACATTAATCCCACCTGAGAATAAGTTATCCCTAACTATATACGTTTCTTTTTAAATTTAAATCTCCGAAGTTGAACAAACAAAAGGCTGCTCTTGGCATCTGTAAGTATAGAAACTAGATTTAAAATTCACACTGACAGTTTGGTTTTGCCTTCAGAAAGTCACCTTTCTAATTATGTTGGCAGTGCTCTGATTGCCTTGATTGCAGTATCTTTCCTTAATAAGTCAATCAGGAAACTGTGCATGTTTCATGGTGTTCCAGTAGCCCATATCCCCTTGCTTCACAGAAAACTTTTAATCAAACATAGACTAATGATCCTTACACATATGGGACTCTGGATTTTTAGAAAGAAGTTATCTCTTTCTTCTTATTAAAAAATTATTTAGAAAGGGGAAAGGCTCTCAAGATCTCTACAAAAGCAGCAGAGATGGGTAAGTAATTTAAAATACTTTTTTTCCTAAATTTTTAGAATTCCTCCTCACAATACCAGGGGTTTGTTTTTGTTTTTGTTGTGTGTTTGTTTGTATGGTTTTCCCAGACAGTACTGAACAATCTTAATATTCCATAATTTTTCATAGATGTAAACAAGAAAGGAAGGGGAAAAAAGTTTAAAATTATATTTTTTTAGATAAAAGTACTTCTGTAGTAGTCTTGTACTTCATAAATAAAATAAACAACTTAATTTTAAAATGAAGGAGAATTCACAAGCTATAAAGTAAATTAAGACTGATACAGATAAAGTGTGTTTTAATTTATGAATTTAAGTCTTTTAGGCTTCCTTTCTATTTTCATATGGGTTTAAAGGTTAAAAGTTAAACAAAATTTTGAAGTGACAGAAAAGAACAGGGGTTCAATTTATCCCCTTTCAAAACCACTTTGAGTCCGTGTGTATGAGCAGTTACTTAGTACATATAATGAATGCTTCTGTGGTTGGCATCCAGTGATTGCTGGGTTTAGTGCTTTTCCATTTTTATCTTTTTCCTACATTGATAGGACTCTAGTGAAACATCAAATATTACTGTAACCTGTGAAGAAAAAAATTACAGAGGTTAAAACAGTAAGATTTTATGTTATGGAAATACAGATAATGGTGGAGTTAAGTAAGTCTGTCACACTTTACTGGATAAATGTTCCATTTTTGAAAGACATCAAGCAGTATTCCTAATATAGGACACTGTATTAACTTTATCTGAATCACTGGGCATCTTTCCAGAAGCAAGGCTAGAATGAGACAGGCGTAAGACCAGCCGTAATCATAAAGATTGAGATAAGAAGGATTCTCTGTGGAACCAAATGATGAATTCTCTGAACTCATCATGCCAGTCAAGTACAAACAGATGTGTCTAGGAAGACACATGTGACAATATATAGCATGTCATTTTGTTCTCCAGGCACCAATTACCATAATAGAGTGGGAAGTTCTCATACTTTATTGCCCTGACAATAGGTTTTAGATTTCCAATGAATTTTAGAAATCCTTTGCCCCAGGTAAATTTGAATGCTTTAGAGAGGTAGATGGAAAATTCAGCCCCTGGCAGATGTTTGCTAAGAAGCTTCAAGAAGTTGCCAGGCATAGCAAAGGAATTTCAGCATCCCTGAGTACTTCTGAAATCTCTTTTGGTCACTTGTAATGAAAGGCAAAATCATTTTCAATCTAATTCTGTAACAACTATTCAGATCTGAATTTGCACTTTGAGCAAAGGGGAAAAGGATGTTCAAGAGACCTGAGGGGAAACTCTAATATGTAATGTAATGCCATGTAAATGGCTGCAGATGTTAGGTCACAAGCTGCATTAGTAATACCTGCTGTACTTACTTTAATAGTTCTGTATATTCTGATATCTAGAAAACAATGAAGGGAACATGTAAAAAGATATTCTGTAAATATGTCTCGTATACCTGCATCTGACGTTACTGTTGGTAATTTCATTATCAAGCCAATCTGACAAACAAAAGTGCTGTTGTGATGAGATGCAGGACAGGCTTCAAAACAAAAGATTGGACTATTAGGTATTAAATTGCTCACCTAAATCCTAATGATGAAGGATTCCCAACTTTCTTTCACATCTATCTTGCATTATTTAGAAAAGCATTAGTTTTTCTAAATAATAAGAGGTCCTTGTTTTGCTGAAACAATGTGTTCCCTTGAAACCTGAGAATTAACGTTTCAGAAACAAGCAATTTACTAAGTACTGATCCAGTTTTTCACTCCTGCTTTGTTACATTTTTAATCAAAAGTGACTCTTGCCAAGCACACCTAAACTAGGAATATTGAAATACACCCCAAATTTATAAACCTTGATGAGCTTGTATCCAGCCCTGTGTAGCAACCAATGAGGAGCTGCCACAAACAGAAGTTGTCTAAGTAGTTGCGTCTCAGCCTCTAGAGTCTGCGTTACTCAGCCAGACTGACAAAGCAGCCTGGCTGACCTTAAGAGAGGAAACAAGTGCCAAACGGGCAGAACAGCCAGAATTTACTGTCACTCCATAAAATCCGAGTGGCAGGTCAAAACAAACAGAGAGGACCAGAATTCCTGTATGGGAAATTCTCGTACAGAAGGTTACAAGATTAAGCTCTGGTGAAGCAGATCTTAGGTAATAAGTTCCTCAGCAAATTTTCTTCCAGATATTTCTAATGGTTATAAAGCTGTAATAAGATACATGTCTCATTCATATGATGGTTCTGGGAAGCAGCACACAGATTATATTTTTATTCCAGTGGGATTAGCATGCATCCCTGCATGGAGGAATCAACAACAACAGCAGCTCTCTAAATTTGTCAGATCACAGGTGCTAGCCAAGGGAAAAAAATATAATTTGATTTCTGAAGTGTAACATGAGGCATACTGTCTTGACTTTATCTGATTTATCAATCAGATAAATCCAAATTTTGAAAACACATATTTATAAAACCAGAATACTTTCTGTTAACTATGGTTGAAAAGTACTTTTATTAAAAAAAAAAAGAGTCCATGAAGACCATGAGTGTCATGAAAACTGAAAATCCTCTAGGTACCATAAAATACTGTTAATTATAGTAAGGTGGTGAACCAACACCATCAGAATTAGAAGGCAAGCAAAAAAACTCAGTAATCATTTAGTAGAAATATCAAGCTTGAATAAAGCAAAGCAAAAGGTAAAAAAAAATAAATTCAATAATGCACCCCTACACAATACAATTGAAAATTAAGCAGAAAAAAGATTCTATAGAACAACAGTGTGTTGATAAGTCAGTGCATAGAAAGGTTGCATCAGCAAAAAACAACAGCGCAGTCTGGGTATGTTATGCCATCAATATGCACAGCCAAACAGAAAATAAATTACAGCAGAAAATTGCTCTTGCATAATTGACATTTAGTAATTATTTTCTGTTCCTTACCTTTGCAATATAACTTAAAATATTATCCTTATGTAGCAAAATTTAATCAGAATGTAATATTCTTTAGTAAACTTACCTGTGTGAAAAACAAGACTGGTTCTTCCTATCTTCAGAAATAAAAGGGATAAAACGAGTATGAAATAAAATACAGCCATATGCTGTACTTTTAAAGTAAGATACAGTTCAAGGATAAAATTTTTACAATATGGCACAATAATTTTATCTTACTGTCACTAAAGGATTTGTGACACTCTTTCAAGAGATCCATTATTAAAATTCACATTAACCAGATTCCAATTTGGAGTGCTTGTTTAAAGCAGATTGTGTTTACAATTTTGAATAAATTGATGTTAATTCTGTACCTCTCCTCTCCTCTCCCTCTCCTCTCCTCTCCTCATTACTGCCATGTGTAGGTAAACAGTTTTTGTTTAAAATGAGACATATACAACAAAGGACTAAATAATTCATAACTACAGACTTTATTCCCCAGGCGTAACACACCAAAACTTCTTGAATTGAATCTGTTAAGATGATCCTGGTTAATCTGATTGTACAAAGAAAGTTTAAATGTGCCCTTAGCAGATACTCTCAGTGTTATGACACCTTTCACCAGTCCCAGTATATGGCCACAAATAAAGAGTTTTTGTGTCCTGCTGATGGAGCTGTCCATTGGGACTGTGGCCCAGAGGCCTCATTAATAAAAGAGGGATGAAGGGTAAACACTTTGTCCAAGCAAAACAGCTTATAATCAACTCTGTGATCACAATCATATTGCCTGCCCTCGGTAGAGAGCCTGTAGCACAACAGAGACACTGAGCATCCCACAGCTGTTGCATGACTCATATTTTCTATAATATTTGATGCATGAAGTCAGCACTGGTCAGGAGGATTTCTGCTATCTGAGTGATGCCGACATGCTCTCATATTCTTCCCTTTCTGCAGTGTCAGGAAATAATGATAGAGGGCAATGTAGGCAAACTTTACGGGACTTGCAGATTGGGATTTAGGGAATCAGTAGCTGGGATATAATTTTATGGTATTCTGAAGTCATATGATGATGGGTAATTTTTAGGTCAGTTAAGCATGCACAAAGAGGTGTCCATTTTAGAAAAAACTCATTCTCTGTCCTGTAGATGTGAGAGCACCCAGAAACAGCACTGACGAAAACTGCAAGTCCTGTCAACCTGCTCAGAAGCACCAGTAAATAAAGGTACCAGGAAAATATTTGTGATAATGTAGGCCAACTGGTACAAAAGGACTGCAGGTCTTCTAGTCAAGTCTCTAGACACATCTCCAAGAGAGGAGCTGCAAGCAAGCTACCTGCCAGAGGTGGAAGTGCCTGATGAATTCTGACTCCCAAATCATGCTCAAGGATAATTCTAGGCAATGTTAAGCAATAGACAAAAAATATGCCAGGAAATATACTAGGATAGGCATATCCAAAGAGTTTAGCAGGTTTTGGATCTAATAGCTTTTAAAGGATCTTTTGTGGCTTATCAGAAATGACTTCACACACAGATCTTGACTGCATTGCTATTACTGCAAGCCAGGAATAGAAGACTGCTTGTTTTTATAGCATTGCTCCTTTCAGGGCTCTATAAATTTTGGAGATTTTATTAGTTGGCATTCCAATCTTAAAAGTATTTTAAAAATCATTGCATGATTTATGCAGTCTTAGTAAGAGATTTATGTCAGAATTCATAGCTATCACCCAGGAGCCTGGGAAGAAAGTTTAAAAATTTAATACACAGGTGGAATGTGGACATTTATCCTTCTGAAATAAGAGGTGGATTCAAGCTATATTTCACCTTTCTTTTTCTCATGTAAAGAACAGGTTATTTTATAAGAAAATTAGAAGAATGACTATCAATTAAATAAAGATAAGTAATTTTGGAGATGAACAATTGGAATTTGATAGCTGCCCAAGTTGGTGACCACTTTACAATTACAGAATCTTGTTGCCCATTAAATCTATACTCACTCTCACTTTATCAAGTTACAATTAGGACAAACAATTATGAGCCTTTTTTTTTTTATTAATCCAGTTCATCAGATAATAATTTTCAATAATTTTCAGCTGTCTACAAGTTTCTTCCAGAAAAAGTATAACGAAGTTAACATAAACCCCAAATGAATATGCCACAAACCTTGCAGGCCTTCTGAAGAAAAGCTACAGACTTTAACAATACTGAATTAATTTTTCAGCTTGCCCACCGGTGAGACTCGACATTCATTATCTTCAGAAGCTTATTTGTGCCAAGCAATGAAAGGAAGTAATTAGTTATTTCTGAATTAGACTATAGCTGCATCTCTAAGCTATCAAGAGAATTTAGATTTAAGGATGGATATGATTCCATAGCTTACTTCAAAGTTATACCAGATTCTCTGTCATGCTAAACTGTGACAGATGGCCATATGCAGGTTTGAAACTGGACTATTCATATGGCACTTGAAGATGAATATGAGGAGCATTTTTAAATACTGCTATTGTTTTTAAAAAGCAGAAAAAATACATACAGAATTTACTGCTTAAAGTCAAAGTCAGAAAGTTACTTCTGTGTTTCATAAAAACCAGAATCGCAGGGAAGAGAAGAACTTGATAAACTCAGATGTATTTTATTTAATTGCATATGAAGACCTATGTATGAGCTCACTACAGTTGACACATCAGGTACTCATCAAGTACATATCAAATACACCCCAAGACAAGGAGCCAGTGCTGAGGCAAATACTTTTTAATTCCTTCATCAATGGCATAACCAATGGTATTGAGTGCACACTCAGCAAGTTCTGAGATGACACCAAGCTGAGTGGTGCAGTTGGACACCAAGCTGAGGGACAGGATGCCATCCAGAAGGACCTGAACAAGCTCAAGCAGTGGCCCATGGGAATCTCATGAGGTTTTACAAGGCCAAATGCTGGTGCTGCACCTGGGTCAGAGCAATCCCTGGTGCCAGCCCAGGCTGGGCATGAACAGATGAAGAGCAGCCCTGCCCAGAAGGACTTGGGGGTGCTGTGGGTGAGAGCTGGACATGAGCCAGCCATGGGCACTCCCAGCCCAGAGAGCCAAGTGTGTCCTGGGCTGCACCCAGGGCCTGTGGGCAGCAGGGGAGGGATGGGATTCTGCCCCTCTGCTCCGCTTTGGTGAGACCCCACCTGCAGAGCTGCCTCCAGCCCTGGGCTCCCAGCACAGCAAGGACACAGAGCTGCTGAGAGAGTCCATGGGAAGCCACAAAAATTATCAGAGTCAGAACTGTTTAGCCTGGAGAGGAGAAGGCTCTGGGGAAGACCTTCATGTGGCATTTCAATACTTAAATGGGCTGTATAAGAAAAATAAGGAGAGAGTTTTTAACAGGGCCTGTAGTAATAGCACAGTGATGATTTAAACTATAAGAGGGTAGATTCAGGCTTGATAAGGAAGAAATTTTTTGTGATGGTGGTGAAACACTGGAACTGGTTCCTTAGGGAAGCTATAGATGACCCATGTATAGCCCATCTAACACTGAGCACTGCCCTGCTCCCGCCCTGGAAAGCTGAGATTGATTGCTGTGAGATTTCTGTCCTGAGAGAGATGGGTTCCCCTTGTCTCCCTGAGTCTGGGGAGATCCTGGTCCTCTCCTGTGCTATAGCACCTCGTCATGATAACAATTTCAGTTGGCTGGTTCTCTGCACTCACAACTCAAATGTTTAGACATAGGTGACTGGAAACAAGGCATTGTCACATGGTGACAAACACGTGTGGAGTTCACAGATATCCGTGTTACTACATACAGTTCAAGGTAACAACTCTGACATGTCTTGCTTGAATGGAGAAAAATTATGTGAGACATGGATAGTTAAAGATGTTTATTTGAATAATCCATAGAAAAGGTGCCAACAAAAATCTTGGATTAATGCAGCAAAACCAGTCTTGCTACATACACTCCTTTCAAGGTTAGATATCTTGTTGCATTTATAAATAATATAAGAAGACACTCAGATGAAGCACAGAGAATGCATCTTTTAAATATACTTCTCTCACCAGCTAGAAGTATAATAAATCAGATCAAAACAGAATTTCCTACAGTTGAAAAAGATTATTTTTTAACTAAGCACAAACAAACCAGATCTCTAGCCAAGAATTTTCTGTAATTTGATATTGAAAGTGAGGAATGCTCATGAGCTACAGATATTATATTCTGTGCACTTCCATCAGCAATTTAAGACCAGCTTCAACTAAAATGGTATAAACATGATCCTAGAATATCTACTGAGCAAGGAAAATCCCATGTTTTACAAGACACATGCTGCACAATTACATACAAAGTTAAAAAAGTAGATTATGTCATCATCTATGAAACAAAGCAAACTATTTTGATAAATGTTTAATTTAAAATATATTTTGTTGACTTTTTTATTTAAATAATGAAACAGAATCAAGTCAGAGCTTGTTTTATTCTGCTATGAATTCTAGAGGGCACAACTGATTTACTGCAGGTGATTAGACAAGGGCAAAAAAAAGTAAAAGCCTAGTAACCCATTTTTTACAGTTTCACCTACAGGTATTCAGAGCTGGAAGAGCAGAAGATGGATATCTGCCTATTTTTCATTTGTCGCATATTGCTGCAAGCTGCAGAATCCATAGTGCTGGCCTTTTGATGTGCTCCCACTCTGTCAGTGCCGATACAGTGGCTTCAATAGGCAGGGTATCAGCACCTCCCAGGAAAGGCTTCCTGCTGTGTGGAATAATGGATGCTGTTGCATAAAACCCTTGTTTGCAAATCCTACTGCTGGTTTCAGGGTGATTCACTTGCCAGAGGTCCATGGAACACTGTGTGTGTACTCACCCATCCTTAAAACATGGTGTAGGCCTCACAGCCCTAAACTGTATAAATATGATATAATCTACTAAATACTCATTATATGTCTAGTGGCACAACATATTGGATACACCAGCAAGCACCAGCTTAATTTCCAGGGCTAATATCTAGTCAGCTGGCCATAATTTTACCAGTAGCAGCTAGCAGTCGAGCTTGTATTAAAATCTGGGAAAACTGTTGGTCGGCATTCTCTCTCTCTCTCTCTCTCTCTCTCTCTTATTTTAAAATATTTTTTAAAAAATATTTTCCCCTAACCCACTTTTTGAGAGAATCTATTTGTTAATGTATGTATGCTTATTCACAGACCTGACTAGCTGGTCTTTCCAGGCAAGATGTATGACTTCTTACATAGTTAGAAGCAGTTTGGGATGGACTCTGAGAGTCAAAAACTGTATGGCAGATAGCTCTTTGTACCCAGTTATTATTGCTGTGCTGAGTAACACTTAAAAGACATTTTTAGCTGTGAAATACACTCTGCTTCAAAAAGAGCAATGCTGTGTAAAGTATTCCAGGCAACTGAGCTCCAGGAATCTAAAGCAGTTTCTGATAAGCAGAAATTCCACTTTAGAGAACTTCTAAAGAAATCCCTGTGTCTCTCCATAAACGCTTCAAAGTCAATAACAGCAAAATTGACATTTTTTGCCTTGGGAGCTCTACTGTTGTCTCTTCCTAAATTTTTCAGCTCCATGGTTTGCAATGACATGGTGTCCCTCCAGGTACTCTCTTTCGAATAGGTACTGAAAAAATATTACTGGACAGGACAGTTCTATTACAAAAAGACACAGGATTTTAATAACATGTTTCTGACATCAAGACAACAATAATACTTTGGCTTTTCCCTTGAGATCTATCTAGATAGCATAGCCAAAATTATAAAATATGGGGCAACTTATACCCCACTCAGAAAAAAACTCCCAAGTATGAAAATGAGGAAGTGAGAAAAATATTTTAACAAGTTTTAATACTGAAATTACCCTTGGCACCAGAGAAAGGTAAAAATAACAGTAGAGTAATCCAATTTCACAAATCAAATCCATGCAACTTTTTTTGTCACATCTAGGGAGAGGTTTAGAGGAAGAGCTGCATCTCTTTGTACACTGGCTATAGAAAACACCTCCATCACTTTCCTATAGAGTTGTCAAGTCACTTAATCAGACATGGTGCTGTGGAGACAAATTTATATAAATGCTTGACCCTATAAAAATCTTTGCCTTAAAGGAACAACACTTAAGAAATATGCAATCTTATAAACTCTGTTTCATGTCTGCTTTCTTGGGGATTTTAAAGTTAATAAAGTTTACCTTTATCTTCTGCTGCTGCTAACATTTTAGAAAGACTCCTTTTTTTTACTGTATTAGATATAATCTATCCAGAATGATTAAATCATCAACCTGTTCTGCTGTCTCAAGGCAAAGGCTGAGCTTTTGGATTAACAAGTTCTGTTTTGAAGGGTTTTTTATTGTTTGCTTACAGGATTTTATTTACTTTTATCAGTTTTCTTCACAATGTAATCCTACCAAAAGCTGTGTAAGCACAACCTAGGGTAGTAGCATATTGCAGCATGGGAAGAGGAATGTACATTGTCTGTGACATGCAGGAATACTTTAAGTTGGAATTTGTCCTTTTAAGGTGGGTTTTCTTAATACACTGAAAATTGTTTTATACAAAAATATTCACAGTGAAGGCCACTATTTATTTAATTATATAAAGTAGCTTAGCATGAGCATTACAATTCTGTCTTCTCAGAGTAGAAACATTTCTTTTCCCAGGTTTGGAGGGATCATAATGATGGTAAATTCAAACAGACAATTCAACCCTCTTGCTTCAGGAAAGGCATGCTTTAGTGGCAATAGTAGCCTGAAGAATTGCCACACTCATCCTCCTTCCATGACTCTTCACTGTGTGGCTGAGCTGTGCCGGCCCAACACCTTTATGGCTGTGGTGTTCAGCAGATAGCGAACATATTTTTTTGAAAAAACATAACAAGACTTACACAATGAAATCATGTACATTTTAAAATAACAATCTTTTTAAAAGCCTGGACATCTCCTTTATATCTTTTACAGAACAGGTGCATAAACTTATGATACACTTCTGGGAGCAGAAGTGAGGAAAATGCTGAAGATTGAGGAGGGAAATACCTCTAAGGTGGAAGGGTGGCAGAGGAATCAATGCTGACTTCAGGTATTGTATCCAAAGATTTAAAATCATTAACTGCAGTCTGCAATCAAAAGCAACAGAAAGCTCAGTGGGCTTTTATCTGTACATTCACATACAGCTGGCCTGCTTTACTGCAGCTGGAAAATGAATTTGCTTTAACACCACTGAAATATTTTAAGGTGGCTTCTGAATGTTAAACATTTACACTGTTCTCCAGTTGGAATAATTAAGTAACAAGATATAAATCCCATGATTTTCAAGGAGAGACATTTAGCTGAGAAATTATTATTCCTTTAGCTTAAGAGTAATAATGAGCTCTGGTTTTGTTGGTTTGGTTGTTTGGTTTTTTGTGTGTGTATTTTGTTTTTTTTTAAATTAGTCAGGAGCATAATAACATAGATTAGCAATGCTGCTTCACAGAGCTAGAGGTAGAAAAATTAAATCAGTGTGTCAGTCTGTAATGCCACCTGATGCACAGGATAAAACTTGGATAAAACTTTATCCCAGGATAAAACTTGGGCTTGTCATATCAGGAATGCGGGATCATTGTAATAACATTGCATGAACTCTGTAATTAATTTTCTAATTGATCTAAATGCTCAGAAACTTATCTATAGGTCTCCTCCCTCATCACAAGTTGGTGCAGGATGTTATTCAAACCCCCTGTTTGATTTCTGTGTGTTCCAGTACTTGAGCAGTGTATCTTTGACCATCTATTAGGCTGAAGCTTATTACTAATTAATGGTAACAGCAGTAAATTTATCAGGACTTTAGACAGTTTTAGGAAATCAGGTGTTTGAATGTAAAATCAGAAATTTGAATGTGTGTCTTTAGCTTTGGATTATGAATGGATACTCCACTGCATATTCGCTCTTTGTACTCAGGCATTAGCAAGGATCAGTAGCAGCTTTTAAGAAAAAAACCCATTGAATTCCCTCACACCACTGGGAATCTTTCCTTTTGTCTTCTGAGTTTTAATTATAAAATTAAACTGAACTTGCTGGCTTATTTGACTTCTCTGAGAAGTTCTGTGGCAGATTACAGTTTACACAGATGAAAAACAAATTCTGTATGCGCACATTGAGCCTGCTTTTTTGTATATGTATATACACATATATGTACATATATGTAAATATGTATGGAAATAAATAAAAGTATGCTTACTTCTGTTAATTCCACCATCATTTATTTAGGCACCATAGAGAAGAAAATAGTCAAATTAATGTGAATTGGGATGGAAAAGCACTGGCAAGTATTAGGATTCAGCAATGTGTATCTGCACTACAGCTTAGAGCTGGGAAAATCCTGTCAGGTTATTCTAAGGAAACCTCCAGGTCCCTTAAACACAAAATGTGTAGTTTTACATAGCACAGCATAGATTTGAAAAGGGTCTGAAGGCATCACTAGTCAGATTGTGGTGTTGCCATAGCAACAGGCATTGAAATTCAAAATATGGAGTACAAAATGGGGGTGGGAGAAAAAGAAGGGTAGAGAAGAGAAAAATAGCAAGTAATAATGAAAATCTCTAAAAAGAAAATGAAAATAAGACTTCTATTATCAGTGATAGAATAACCAAAATATCCTTACTCTGCTTACTATTATTTGCATTTTTTTCACCTTTTCCACACAAAAAATTTAAAATGCATTGTAAATATTAACAAGCTAAACCTAACATCCTGCAAGGAAAGTATTGATGTTGTTATTTACAGATAGGAATACTGAGGCAGGGAGTGCTTTGCATAAGTATAATACCTATGGCAGACGTAAAAAGATAATTCAGCTGTTTGCTTGGCTCTGTATTCACATGCTTTTTGCTTCATTGCTTTAACATGCCTCAGTTTTATGATGTTACTATCTGGATATGCAATAGAAGAACCAGAATAATTTTCAAGAGTGGTGGCAACATTGTTCTCTTTCTGACACAAAAGCTCTGCTGCTTTAATACACATTTTGTATAGTTATTTAAAGCTTTCTTGGTATTGCCTTACAATAATAGTGACAGAGAATGGTAAAAGAATGAGTGAAATTGTAAATTACAATTTTTTTTCAAAGATGTTCAATAGTTCAGAAAAAGACATTCATGCCTAACTCATAAAGGCACTGAAATCTAATTCAACAGGAAGGAATTAATATGCCTTTGTTGGGGATCAAGGAAACATATGGCAGGCTAAATGCCTGAGCTAATGTTTTTGTTGGGTTTTCTTTGAAAATTTATTATTTTATCTTTCACAGACATCTCTTTAAGAGTGTCTTTACTTCTGAGTATATATCTATATTAATCTTTCTGTATTGCTGATTTGTATATAATAGAATCCTTTAATATATCCAGGAGCTTTATTTAATCTTGAATTTTGCAGTGACTCTCATTTTACCTCAGCACTATGATGGAGTGATAATGAGGAACTTTCCATCTCTCTATTTCCTACATTTATATTTCCCTTCCAGGTATGTAATTTAGCTTACAGTCATTATTCTTGAAGGAATATAATGCTACAGTATGTCTCCTAAGAATAACTTTGAGGTTTTTCAACATCAGTATCAGCATTATAGAACAACAGATAACTTTGCATGTCACATCCAGGAATTTTAGGCAATGAGCCATAAACAAAGCAACTAGATAAAAGGTAGAAAAGAAGTGTTGCGGCGGACCATCCAAGTGTGAGGACACGAGGCTTGACTCCATTTTTCTCAGAAGGCTGATTTATTATGTTATATATTATATTAAAATACTACATTAAAACCACACTAAAAGAACAGAGAGAGAAGAAAGATCAGAAGGCTACAAAGAACAAGAACAGAACAGAATAGAATGCATAACAAAATCTTGTGACTGCTCACAGCCTTGGCACAAGTAGCTGTGATTGGTCACTAATTGAAAACAATCTACATGGACCAATGGAAGATGCACCTGTTGTATTCCACAGCAGCAGACAGTTATTGTTTACATTTCTTTCCTGAGGCTCACGGCTACTCAGGACGGGAAAAATCCTTTTTTTCATAAAATATTTTCATTTTTCATAAAATATCATGGCTACAAAGAAGTATTAAAAATTATGAAAATATGCTGACAGAATTACAGACTTGCAGTGTACCAGAGGAGTTGCAGCAAACAGAAGACCAAAGGGAAAAGAATTCTTGAAACCTATAGCTTACCTAAATAGGACCAGAATTTTACTGTTTAAGAAGCAACTCCCTGGTATTTCTAGGGTCACAATGGTGGGTGGATAGATAATGATAGACTGACCATTCTCCAGTAGCTAGAAAGCCAGAAGAAACTGAAGCATGAGCTTATAGAAAATGAGTAATGTGACAGGTGAAGAATGACCCTGGATACTGAACTAATTTCTTCAGGTATTTTTACCAGACAGCTGCTATTGTTTTAGGTGGTTGGGCCATGAAGTAATCTGCCTGGTAGCTGTTAAGGAGCTGCACCATGGAACCTGGCATGTGTTCAGGTTTTGCCAAGTTTCTTGGGAGGCAGTTTTGCAGTAAGGTCTGAAATAATGCTTCAATTCCACAGTAGTCCAAACCAGCAGGTTTTAAGTACTGATGCTGATCACCTGTGGTCCAGCATAAAGATATAATGTGTAGGAGTTAACGTTAGAAGCTGCTGAAGACAGAATTGAAAGTTTCAACGAGGTTTATGAGGAAAACCCTCCTGATGCATCATAAGGTTCAAAAAGGTTCTAGCTTTTGAATGTTCTCCTCAAAGAGGAAATTAGGCATGGCTGGATCCAAATCCAGTTCCAGACTTGGTCAAAAGCTTATGTCTGAAGATTTTTATAGGCACAATTGAACCTTAGTACACAGCTTTATCCTGCAGAGTTAAGGATAGCAAGCCAATATAGAAAAATTATTCATTTTAACTGATGATAAAAATGCTTAAACTAAGGGATTTTAATCAGAATTTGTTACTACACAGTGAAAATAGTTATAATTACTAGTATAATGCATGATTTATTGAATACTGAAGGAATAATATTAAAGCCAGCTTAATAATTATTAAGCAGAGATTGATGTTACCCATACCAACAACAGAGGACAAATCTCTTCTGGTCAGTCTTGAGGAGTGGCTTTGAGGGGCATCCCCACTCAAGGGTGGAATACCCACAGTTGCTCTGAGATGTGGTGTGTTAGAATTCTCTGCAATTAAAAAGAGGGGCTGGGCTTTTGTGGTACAAAGTGATTCACAGTCAGATGTCTCTGGGCCTGCAGCATCACCTCAGCAGCTTGAAATAAGTTATCAGTGCTATGACTTCATGGTGCCTCTAATACCAACTTCACCCGGCACATCCTCACCAGTGCCAGTTTCTGTCAGGAAATGTTCTTCACATTCTCACTTTGGGACTGATGATTCAGGCTGATTCTTCAACACCAAACACAGTATGAGGCCCCTTCCCCATTCACTACAGATAATTTTTGCAAATAGGATCAAGTTTGAGCTGTTTTACCCCCACTTAGGCAGAGCATCCTGCTACAGGAGCAAACGGGAGAGGCTGGAAGAAAGTACAGACAGGATGTGTTGAGGCAAGAACACATCCACTTCCCTGATCCTTTTCGTCTCTTCTGGATATTTGCAGGAAGCAACCTCTCCAATTTTGTACTTAGGCAGTTGGCCCTGGGTCAGGCTTGGGAGGAAAAGGGCAAAGGAAATATGTACTGGGCTGAGTGAATGAATATGTGCAGAACTGGAAGACTGGGATAGGGAGAATCCTTTTGCAAATAAACTTGCTAATTTGGATTTTAATTGCAAGTGGTGATAAACTTCTAAAGCTTTTTGTATTCAATTAATAACTGCACTTTCTATATAAAATAACTTAATTTTCAAAATATTTTGCATATGTCTACACTACACTGGAGTATAGTATAAAAACATCTCTTTTTCATCCTTATTTTAAAAATATATGAAAGCTTCAGGGGGAAAAAGCCAACACTGTTACATAAAAAAAGCACACAGAATCCTTTCTTCCTCAAAAAATCAAGTAGATTCTTCGATAAAGTTTAAAAATTTCTAATCAGAAAACAAACAAGGAAAGGTTTTTCTACCCTCATACCATTGTCTACCAGTTTTCACAAAGTTGAAGGGTCTCAAGGCCAGGTAAACTACTGGACTGTAGACAAAAACCATGCAACATCTTCTGCAGGCACATAAGACTGATAAGATACCTGCCCAATAAAATAGTCTGTGTTTGCATATAGCTGAACCAAGACTGGCTCATGTTGTTTGCACCAGCATTTGTCATAAAAGACTCCAACTGATGACTTACAGCAAATTCAGTATTGGAATATAAGATATTTATCCCACATCTAACACAGTTGGAAATCTACAAATGTAAATTACATCTTAAGCCCCCATTTTCTACAACTACATAATTTTTTTTTCTTCAGTAACATGCAAATTTGTTCATTATTGTAAATAGGTCTCAATTCGCCTCAAGGTGCATAGAGATGACGTACAAAGGAATGTAATTTTTTTCTTATTTGATAAACAGGTAAATAAAGGAAAATATTTTTATAAGCTGTTTGGGAAGAAAACCTGTGAATGGCTTAAACAGGGGTAGAAAACTGCACACACTAAAGTTTCATTAGTGTTCTTTAAACACTTCAGTCTAAAATGAAGCCATGAACTGGAATATGATTGCTCTGTTCACATCTCAGTTTTCAGAGTCCTGAATACCAATCTATACCAACCACTCAGACATAATTAAAATAAAAAAAAGGATACTTCTTTGTAAGTTTAATCTAAACTGTTAAGGGGCTCTTCAGTATCTGTGAAATAAGACTGTGCATATCTGTGAAATAAGACTGTGCAATCAGATTTTGTTACTGCTACTTCATTAAATTGATATTTTTTCATTTGCTTTGAGTATAATCTATTATAAAAGACTATATAAAAAGCTTAAATATTCATGGGTTTCCCTGAAAACTATGAAGGGTATTTTTCCCTTCTTTTTTAGTGGATTTTTTTCCTCCCTCTCTTTTTTGCTTTTCTTTTTTTCTCTTTTTTCCCCCTCCCCCCTTTTTCTTTCTGATCTTTTTTGCCCTTCATTTTTGCTTCTAGTTTTTCTTATCCCCTTTTTTCTTTTATTCCCTTCTTTTTCCTGCCACTTTTTCCCTTTTTTTATGCCATTTTTCTCTTCTTTTTTATTTCCATTACCCACCCTTCTTTTCTCTTCTGTATTCTTTTTCTTCCCCCTTTTTCTCTTTTTTTCCTTTCTCCCCCCTTTCCTTTTTAATTTTTGCCCCTTTAATTTCCCCCGCCTTTTTTTTTTCCTTTCCACACCCAATTCTCTCTTTCACCCCCTTTCTTTTTTCACTGCTCGCTGCCTCTCTCTGGCGCTGAGCTGCCGAAGCACCAATTCACAGGGACTCCTTGTCCACCTGTCCGGGCAGCCGCGGTGCGCAGAAGTTACTCTCCGCATCTCGCACCGCTGAGCTTCGCACGCCTCCCTCCCTGCCGGCGGCGCGGGCAGCAGGGACCCGCGGGGGTGTCCCCCGGCCTGTCCCCATGGGTGTCTCACCGGGCGTCCCCAGGGATGTGGCTGCGCGGGGGGCGGGGACAGTTGCCGGGAGACGAAGGCGCGCGGGATGCGGTGGCGCGGGAGCGCGCCCCCCCGCCGCGCGCGCGTCAGCGGGAGGCGGACCGCGCCGCCATTGGCCGGCCCGGCGGGGCAGGGGCAGCGCGGCGGGCGCGGATCCCGCCCCTTCCCCCGGTCCGCCGCCGAGGTCCGGCGGGGGGAGGGAGAGGGCGGGTTCGGCCCGGGTCCGGCGGTGCCGGGCGTGTCTGTTCCCCTCCCCTACTCCGGCCGTAATGGAAGTGCTGGGAGTAACGGGAGGACGCGCCGGCCGCCGCCAGGAGCTACCATGTGTGACCATCGCTGCTTCCCAATAAATGCAGCAGCCCCGGGGAGTCGGTTTGGGGGGTTTGAGTTCTCTTCCTCCTTGGTGCCGCCTGACAGTTCTGTACAGCACAGCGGCTGGCTGCGTGAACTTGTCCCTTAGTGTTGGAGCCTGCATGGTGAGGCCTGTCAATGTCGCTGCCCTGGCGCTTTTCGTGTTCGTTCTAGTGCGTTGTGTTTGAGATCTTGGTATTTGCACGTGTACTGAATACTCATTTTTGGTGTTCGAGTGGGTTACACAGAAGAACGTTAAACATCCCTTTTCATGTTGGAGTATGTTTCTGTTTGGTTAGACTTTACATGACTGAAATGACACATCCTGTGTGAACACCGGGGGTTTTGTAAGACCTTTAAAACAAGCCAGCTCATTTTCTCTTTGCAGGAGGGCATCACTGTTTTTCATGTAGGTGAAGTAACTTTTCCCTACTTTGAAACAGACCTGCTCAAAGTGGCTTTGGTGGTGTGCTCTGTTGTACTGCAGATGCTTGGAAGAAGTTGCAGTGTGCAAAAAGATGGGTGATGTGTGAAACTGGACAAACTGAAACTGGCCAAAAATGTTATTTGGTGTTAAAATAAGTTAATTTTACTTCCTAATAATACCTAACAAGGTGATTTCTTCTGCAGTTTATTTTATACAAGTGGTAGTCTTTGAGAATCTCAGAGGGATAGGACATTCACACATCATCTGCTCACAGTCAAAGCAAATTGCAAATGATGGACACATTGTAGGTTGAGTTAATGATTATTGTTGGTGAGACCAGTATATGTTCGCTCATCTTATAAATTCCTTGTAATGTGTTGACAGAAATTGACATTACAACCTTAAAATATACATGTGTGGAATGTTAACCCTAGTAAACTTGGGCTTTGGAAGTATTTCTTTGAGGGAGCAGATTAAGTCTCGTATGTACAATGTCACTTACTAGCTGAGCAAAAGCTCAGTTATCCATCAGATTTCCTGATTTTCTACAACTGTAACTTCAAGTCACAACTGAGTCCTTTGTCCTTTGTCAGTTGGTATTTGGATTGCCAGTGTATAAAGTGATGATGTAGAAATAATTCTGACATTTGAAAGCAAGAGAAGGCAATGGACAGTGTAGAGAATAGAAATTTTCAGTTCCTCTGGAGTTCTTTGATAGAGCTTAAAGATTAACTAGCAAAAAAGATAAAAAAATGTATCAGTGTGTGCACAGGATGTCAGGCCAATTTCGGTATCAAAGAACTTTAGTGATGCGAAGGTGAGATGGGCCTTTGTTAAGAGAGAAGTGACATTTGCTTCACTAGATTAGAGGTATTTAACTGAGAGCAAAAAAAGGAAGAAAGGTTTGGCTACAGGAGGTACACTGCGTTTAGCTAACATGGGATGTATTTCCGTACTTAGAATGTTCAGAGTTCAGTGTCATTTTTCCTGCCGTGGAGAGCAGAGGTGCTTTGGTGGTAGAGCAGGGCAGCATCTGGTGGTCATCCCCTCTCCCTGCCCGGTCTCATCTCCCACTTGCTGCCTGTCCTTGGTGTTCTCTCAGTTGGGAAGCAGCAGGGTGAAGGAAGATACGCTGGCCATGTCAGGCTGAAGGCAGAGAGAGCTGGCAGCAAGTCTGTAATTGCTCCATACAAGGAGATGGGCTGGGAGCATGAGGTCATCACTTCACAGGGAGGAGTTTTCTTTTGCAGTGTGTGGGAAGTAGCTCTAGGAAAAAGAGTCCTTTTTGCTTGCTGGCGGGGAGGAGAAGCAAAGCAATAAGAGAAGAAAGCCTAAATGCATCCTAAATGCATTCCAGTAGGAAGTAAACTGCATATATGCTCCTATTCTAAGATAAAACAGTCCACTTAGTCCTGGCCTAATAATATTGGTGCTATATTTGCCTTGTGAAAATGGATTTCAAAAACCTAGTGGAGAGCTTTATTCTGCAGTAGAGATTGTCCTGAAATTGTTAAGTATTCACCATTTTATTAGGGAGTTAAAGGATTTAAAATTTGGAGCATGAAAATATGCAGAAAATTTCTGCTGTTTAACATTTGTGTCAGGTAAATGTAGCATTTCTTTACAAAGGTTTATTTTTGAAACTTTTTCACAGTGGTGAATCAAACACCATAGCTTTGTTTCCAGGGTTTGAGAGAAGATAGTCATCTCTCATTTTAAGAGCCATGTGTATGCTCTCATACAGTACATAGGAAGTTCTGGTAAAGATTCTTAAAAACCAGCAAGAGTCCTTCTAAAATGGCTTTTATTTTTGTGTTTGGGATTATAATTTTTTTTTTTTCTTGTGGGACAGCTTCACTGGATGGAAGGCTTTGATTGCTTGCAGCTTATAGCATGAGATCATATTTGTGACCATTACTGTAATTGTTTTCTATTTTCTCCTGCAAGTTTAAGTGCAAAGTTCAGTTTGGTAAGGAGTCTGAAATAATAGGGAATTTTAAAATTTCTGTGTGTTTCCCTGATGATAATAAAAGAAAATTCCCAATAATTTAGGGCTTAATGCTGTTTTTAATCTGCATGAGTGAACTGTACTTCATGACATCATTCTGCTTTGGATTTCAGATTGCTGTTTGCTGTATACTAACCAGCTTCCCTTGCATTGTTGCTTTCTACATTTGAGAGAAAATGCCAGGTGTTTTAACCACATGTAATTTCAAACTTTCTTCTTCATATCTGGGTTTCTTACTAACCTGCTTACAAGACTCAGATGTGTGCCATAGCAGTTTGTAGAGACAACCCTCTGTACTCATAACTTTGCTGCTGTTCAATGTCTGATTTCTGTTGCCATATATATGTTTGACAGAATTACTGATCTTTGGAGCATACTAGTTGGTTCTTTAGAACGTTCTTGATGTTGTGGGCCTGCACCTTGAGCAAAAAGCGTATTTTGTTAGGATTTCTAATATGGCTGCTCTTATTTTCTGCTGAGGGGACAGTTACTGCTTGGACCAGATAATTCCTTTAGGCTGTTGACAGGGTGAATGTGGAGTAACAGCACTAATTGCATACAGTGAGAACTTTCTGCCATGTAGCTCTCTATTAAGACAAACACATGCTGTCAGCTGTTGAGGGGGAAATAGAAAAATCATGTGTATACAGTTAATCTGTTCTTTAGGTACGCTGTACAATACTGCCTGCAAAATACTGTAGTCCACTTTCAATCCTCTTAGTATGAACTAGGAAGAAAATACTTAATGAATAAGTACTTAATGGTTCTCACTTATTTGGCATTTTTCAATATGGCATTCAAATCATGGTCTGAAGACAGGTAGCTGTCTTGCAATTGTCATTACTTGATCTTAAGAATCTCACAACTTTTTTTTTGGTACTGTGACTCTGTGAGTGATTTATTTCAACATGAGGAGCCAAGACATTTAGAAATTACGCTTAAGCGTAAAACTAAATTGCCATAATTAAGTCTTAATGAAAAACCAGTTATCTTGTAAGTAGTGACAACCTGTGAAAAGTTTGTGAGTTGTTGCATATTACATAAGCACTCTTTGCCAGAAGCAGAAGTTAAATCCAGAGCAGTGCTAAAGTGCATTAATCATGAGGCATTTGTTCCTTGAAATTGCCTGTTTAGTAAATGGGAGACACACAATTATAGCAATGAGCCTGATAAAAGTCATGAAGATGAGCCCCTCTGACAGAGTGCTGAATCATACTCAGAGCACTCCATCCTCTCTAATAAATGGGTTGGACATTTCTGGATAAAAGCGCTGTGAAAGTAATTATACAATCACATAGTGCATATTCCAAAGAGGGTGGAATTTGGGTTTGCATCCTCATTTTGGGAATCTCTTAATTTCATACATGGTTTGTCAGCTTTACTGCTTTTTGTCAATTCTGTTTATGCCTAACGTTTTGCTTTAGAAAGTTTGGAAAATCTTACTCCATACATTGACAGCATATTGTAGCTTACATTGTAAGCTACAATATAATCACATTTGTAATGTTTGCTGTTTGAATTGAAAGTGGCAGTTATAAGTTGTTTTCTCTCTTGCAATAGCGAGCTGGAAAGGATAGTGATTTAATGGTTATTAAATAAGACAGGAGTTATTTTATTGCATATTTGGTGTTTTAATACTCAGGCAAATAACCTATTGATAATGGTTGAGCTGGTGGGGGTTGTTAGCTGCTACACTTGCAAATCACAAAATTCACCTTTGGTAAACGTATAAACAAGTAGGAGTAGCACCCTAGGATAAATCCTGATTTTTTGAATACATAAAGCTTGTTTTATCTGCTGTTACATTGTATAAATTTGTTAAGTTATGATCACTGCAGTGTATTACTATTGTGTATGCTCAAGTACAGCATTTTAGAATTATGCTAAAGCCTCCTTTCTATATTTCGTGTATCTTTCAGATAGCATCTGACTTCTAGTTGTGGCTTCTGCTTTCAAATGTTCGTGAGTATAAAATAATAAGCCACAACATTTGTACCCTAAGTTTCAGGAAGTACAGATAAGGGCTACAGTCAGGCAAAGTGGTTAAGTTCAAAAAAGTGACAGCGTAAGCATTGTAAAAATATGAGAATTGCAATGTTGAGAAAAATCATACTTTACACTAGCTTTTTACTGATTACAAAATAGAAAACAAAAACATGGAATCAGAAAAACACAACCTTGTTTATTTTACGTATATTTGTTGTATGTCAGTGCTGGGAATGCTGTGTTACCTCCCAACTTTTCTATGATATGGTTGATAAACTGAAGTTCATCAGATAAAAGGAAATGCCTAATTTGCCAAATACAGAAAAAAATGTTGTCAGTTGAAGTGTGCATCTGAAAAAGCAAACTGTTCTAAAGGGTATGTAACAAAGATAGAGGAAAGCTGTATAAAACCATTTCTGCCTTTTGGATTAGGTGAATGTTGAAATTTGAGCATAAAACCTCTCATCAGTGAGTGTGTTAAGTAAATTTGAAGCTACTATTTTAATAAATTTAATTGGCACCAGATAATCTAATTTATCTAAATGATTTTTTTTAAATGAGAGAAGGTAATTATATGCCATTCTTACTGAAGTCAAAATCTAAGTTTGAGTCAGTCCTTGTGTTCCTTCCTGGTCTCTTAGTTTTCCACGCTGCAAGCCTTCTAGCTCTCCTTCTCTGGAGCCAGGTGGTACCCTCTGAAAGGAAGCCAACCCATAACTGATGGGAGTTTACTCCAGGCCCTGCTTCAGACACAACATGGAAACTCATTGTAGCAGATTTGTGCCCTTTGCAGAACAGCAGTCTTCAGGAGGTATCCTGTCCTTGTATACCTTGTGTCCCAAGACTTTGTGTTTCCAGGAAGCATGCAGTGCATACCCTGTGCAAAAAATCAGTCCAGTGGGCTGTGACGCAGTGATTTCTTGTGCTCTAGTATTTCATCACCAAAGTCACCCCATCCAGGCTTGGGGAGCCTAAGTGGGGATATAGGGGTTAGCAGTGTGGGTGTGGTTAGTCTGCTTTTGGTGGTGGGGGAGCTGCCATTTCCAAACCTCTGATTAACCAGATACTTGTCAACATTTGGCCATTACAGTAGCGTGGCTTGTGTCCCGCTACAGAACTTGTATCAGATAAAATCCGGATTTCAGGTTTAGAGATGCAGTCAAATTCCGTTTAGCTGTCTCAGAGTACAGTAAGGCAAGAATTCTGAGGGAGCAAAATAACCCTTGTTTACAGTTCAACATTATTGTAATCTCTAACTTGTTTCTGAATGATACTATGATATGAAGAATATTGTCCTTTTAACTGAAATATTGACTGCCTGATATAATCTCTGGAAAGAACAGTTTTGAGTGGCAGAAGGAAACACTGGATATGAAATAATGATCTAGTGCAATAAAGATCAGATAGGCTGAATCTTATGTATGCAAATAAATTTCCATGTGAAGAATCCAGTCATGTATGTGCACTTCAGGACCAGTTGTCCAGACACCTGGAAGATTAAGTCTCTACCACTTTTATCTGTTTGTAATAGCATCCATTAATTGAAGCTCATACATTTTCAAATGAGAGTAGTATCCTGCAGAAGGAGTGTTCGTTATAGCTGGGATGGCTGATGATACCCAAACAGAACTGACTGGAATTAAGAAAAGAATAGTTAGGTTTTATATTTTGGTATATATTTGTAGAATGTGTGCAATAAAATTTGTTACACGCTTAAAGCATGCAGGAAGGTACAAATGCATCATTCAGTCATCTGCATTTCTGGTGAGAGTACCTGTATCCCATTTAACACAGAAAGTTATCATGGTATCTTTTAGGATATGGAGATGTCAGCTCAGGAATAGCAAACAAAGGCTTGAGGCAACACCTCTTACTGAACCACACGATATATTTCCTGCAGTGCAACAGCCTGGAATATCAATAGTTAGGAAGAGACAGAACCATATAATGAACCTCATGGCTAGTATTTTCTGTACAAAATACTGTGTAATCAAGCTACATTTAATGTGGTACGATGATGCCAAGGAAATAAGTGACCTCGAGAAAACTGAATGAGCAGTGAGTTAACTAAGTATAGGGTTTAATGAACCAGAAGGATGTAATTAGTTTAATGAAGGAGGAAAGAGGAAGAAGCATTCTGATTGCTCTGTCCAAAGACCAATAAATACTTGGAACAAGATTATGTTTCTCCTGAGAAGACCACTATTGTCATATATTACAGACTAATGGCAGAGTTACCTAATTGTTTTGTCTGAAGTAAGACATTCTGGCTGATATTGGGCCATAGGAAGAAATTAAATGTCTCTAGACTTTCTAAAGTACTTCACATCCTGTGGATTTATGTTCTTCTGTGGCTGTTCTTAAATTCTGAGAGCTAAGACAGTGCTACTGGGAGAAGCTTCTGGTAGTACTCCGGATTTCTAAGTTGAAATGTGGAATGGCAGCAGCCAGTGAATTTTGGGACCTGAAGTCTTCAGGAGGAGTCTTGGGTGTAGCTTTGTGATGATGAGAGACCCCCAGTAGGAGTATTCTTCAATCCTGTTCCCCTGAAGAAATGCTTACAGAGGTAGCCTTGGGACTGAGGGTTCGCATGTGGGTTTTAGGTGTGTGTTAGTTCCCACTTGCTATGTATTCATCTCGAGACAGATGAATATCAAGATGTGAAATGCTACTTTCGGAGGTTTGGGGTATTTTTTCAAATACGGAAGATTGCTTCCTACCTTCAGACTAAAGAACTCAGTAGCTAATTGAAATTAAATATCTGAGAGAAATCAGCAGAGAAATAAGTTAACGGTGCTTAAAATAACTCTTCAATTGAGATGGTTACTACAGGTACTTTTTCATTTTACTGTTGATTTTTTCAGTTGATGACTTTAGAAGTTGTTTCTATCTTCACTAGTCGTCTAAGACAAGAAATCCCTTGAAAATGCAATAGTTTAATTTTCTTCCCTTTTTTGCTCAGGAGATTCTTTAATACACTATATAATACACACTTTAAGTGAGCTTTAGTCACTGATGTATTTTTTATTCTGTTTTCAATTTGTGGCCAATTATTGGACATTTTAACATTATGTATTTCTTTGTAATTCCGGAGCAGCCTTTCTTTTTAGCTGGTAGAATTGATTAACAGGGTTGGAAATGCACAGTACCTGCCCTGTGATTGTCACCTGTAGCGGCCTTATCCTGCTCAATCCATTTTCCTTTTAGGTTCTAGTGTGAAGATACATGTTGCAATACTGCAAAGTTGAGAGGTCAGTAAAAATTTGTCAGTCAGGAATTCTGTATTGAGGCCATGTTTTTCTCTGCCTTTCCTTGAGTCCTGAATTAAGGGAAAGTGTAATTCTTGGAAAAATAGAGGAAGGAAAGCTTTTTTTTCCCTTGTAAACACATGAAAGGTAACAGGAAACTAGGCATGTTTACCTTTGGAACCAAAAGAAGGGAGTATGGCTGATTTTGTCACTTTTTCAGAGTTAACAAGACAAGAGAAGGGTCTTGAAGCATTAGTGACAGGATATGACTTGTGTCAGCTGGACTAGCTCTTTTCTTCTTAACCTGTATCTGCTTTCACCTTCTTGTTTGTCTGCCTGATGAGATTCAGTCTTGCTATTTAGCTGTGACTGTAAAGTAGAAGTTTCTGTCGGGTGGAAACAAAATGGCTTGAGTAACTGCACCTAAAAAGTACTGACTGCCTGGTTTGCTAGCAGATGTCAGCTCCACCCTTTGCCCATTCTTTCACAGAAGGCCTGAGATGATGAAGAACGTGCTGAGAAAGTTACCAGGCCGTGGGAAGTAGGAAACAGCTGAAGGTGGGGAGGAGAATGAGATTACTGTTGTGAATAGTCTTAGAAAACGGGAGATGTCATCTGGAGCAAAGCAGGGGTCAGTGAGTATGAAAGCTCACTGGCTGTCTGTAGGCTGGACAGAATGGATGTGTGGTGGGGGAAGATGAAGTTATGTGGAAAAAGAACATGAATTTTTGGATAATGAACAAATAAGGATATATTATCAAGTTGTTAGAGGGTAAGCACACGAGCAAGGAGCTTGAAAGTAATTTGAACTGCTTTCTCTGTTCTTGTCAGAGTTGGTTGGTTCTACAGTATCCCACTGTTTTAACTTCTGACTTCTTATGTGAGATGGAGACCGGTTGCAGGGTGTTTAGAGGACAGCAGTGGTTTAGAAAATGGTTTAAAACGAAAGATTGAAAAAATTAGAATTGTATCTTGTGATTCTAGGCAGAGAATCTGTGAGCTATGTTTTTGGGCTTCTATCTGTTTTGCCTTTTTTTTTTGGACTGCTGCTAAGTATAAATGCTGTTTTTTGATGAAACCCACTGCTTCTGATTTGCGTTTCTTTTTAATAACATCACAGCTACAGGAACTGCTAAAAAAATGTAGTCTTCCTACAGGTGCAGGAATGGGAAAGTGAGAGTGTACTGTCTGAGGATGTTATTGCATTACCAAGTAAAATCCATGTAGCTCAGTACTTGCTACTGTCAGATAAGAAGGGGCTGTAAGTATAGTTCCTGTTCTGCTTTTACAGTTTAGAGACATCTTAAGATGGAACTCTTGCTGTTTTACAAATCTGATTTTTTGAATGAGTTTTTATAATGTTTGTATAATGTTTGTATTTCTTTGTTTCATGGTCTCACATATGTCTTTAGGCACTGAATTATCTAACTTATCTAATTTAATTATTTACTGGGCAAAGAGCAACTTCTAAAAAATTTCATTTGATGTTCTCAAGTTCTTCTGGAAAATACTTGAGGCATTTGACATAGCATAACGCTTTGTGCTATGATGATTTTTTCTTTTGGTGTACTTTGGTCTTACCCCTGTCATTCTTACCTTTTTTGTGAGCTAAAAATTTTCTTTTTTCTGTGTGTAAGCTGCTCCATGCTATGATCAGTATTTTCTATGTATTTTTTTGTGCTTTATGTTTTTCTTTAGCTAGAAGAACCTGAACATACAGGAATACCACTAATGTATCAGTAGCATAAGGACATGTTAGGTTTTCCTTTCCCTTCATTAAAAAAATAGTTTAATATTCTGGATGGTTTCTAACTTGACTACTTGAAAGCACTGAACAAATGCTTTTGAAGGTGTCTGTTCAGAGACTACTACAGCTTTTTCTGGTACTGTTATTAAATAACTCCTACCAGTGTATTATGTTGCATTTATTGATATGTGACTTCATCTGCTGTTTTCTGTGCTTGCTGCTCAGTGTTCTGAGGTTTTGTAAGTTTTGTAATGATATGTTGGTTTTGATGAATCATAATAATTTTGTATAAAGTACAGATGCTTCTGCAGTGATGTATAGGCAGGTAACCATTCTGAAGAGCAGCCCAAGTCCTGGCACAGATTATTTCCCCTGCTAATCTTCATCTCTTAATTCTTACCCTGCAAGGTCTTCAGTTCTCTGATAGGTTCCTATCAAAGACATCAGCAGAAACTTTCTACTTTCAACACGTTTTCCCACTGGATACTTGATGCCTTCATAAAACTCTTAAAGTTGTGAAACGTGAGTTTGCTCTGTAAAAGCTGCATTGTTCTTTTTTTCTTTTGAATTGTTCTAGCCTACAGGTTCTAGTCTACAGGCGTGCTTTTAACCGCCTTGTGCAGTATCAGAGTCAAACTGTGTTGTGCTTCTGATTACCTTGTCCCATCTGAAGAAAATTTAATTTTCTTTCTGCTCTTGATACTTCTTTTCTTGGCTCACCTTAAGCCTAAGTTTTTGCAGAATTCATATTGTGGAAATTTGATAGCTGATGCTTCAGTGCTTTGGCTCAATAGCATCTGATTCTGGTGAATTCATACTATTAATTTGATATTTTTAATTGCCTCTCGGATGTTTCATTTTTAGAAAATGCCTTATATATCCTAAATCTGAAGAGGATCTGATTTGGGGGTTGGCCTTAACTGTCTTGTTAGTAGTTTCAGAAAACAACAGGTCATCCAAGTTTTCTGTTCTGACTTTATCTTCTTAAAAATTTGTCTTTTATATGTCCATTAGCAATAGTGAATTATTGCATTGAGGTAGCAAGATGTTTGTTTAGTATCACATTCTGGTATGTTTGAGCTCAGAAATAAGAATGGAATTTTTTTGAGATTTTATTGCTCTCTGACAGATGGCTGTGCAATTCACTGGAAAGATTTTTTTATGCTTCCATGTACTAGCTAGTCTATGCCTATCAATTAGACCTGTATTGGACTTGCATTACTAGCTTTAAGTTCTACTAATGACCTGTGTGCAGATGAAAAAATGCACATAGGTAAAAAGTTAACAGTGACTGGAATTCTAAAGAAAACTTGGGTTTGCATTCAGTTTTCTTATTCACAAACAAAATTTTGCACTCTAAAATATGTGATAGCGTAGTTCCTTAAAAAGAGAAAAAAAGGTTGTTGTTGTTCGTATTCAGGGAGCAGAAGATAGAACTTTTTTGTGTTGAAGTGGCTCCAGTTTGTTGTTTCATTTGATAAATGGAATTTTTTGTGGGCTTCATTTTTCCACATGCAGTTCTTAACATCTGCATGAAACTTGAATGCACCCAGGTGCTGGTGGTGATGTTTGTTCCACTATCATGCGTCCCATTTGAATGGGGATTAGGATTTATGCTCCTGTCCAGTGGCAGTCTGGTGTTTCCACCCAGTTTGTATTTGTGTTACTAAGATGAGCAAAATTTACTCTAATGTTTTACTCTTGCTTGTACTTTTTTGCTAGTGGAGACTTACCCTTGGGCTTTGCAACTTTGGAACAGATGATTTTATATCTGTTTCTTAGAAATGTGATTAATTTTATAATGCTTGTAACCTCCTGTGGTTGTTTTTCTCCTTTCCTATCTGCTTGCATAGCTGTTGTTCCTTTTTAGTGCCTGAATCTTAGCATCAATCAGTCTTTTTTATTTTTGGTCATGGAGAATAGAAGTTTTGTATTTATATTAGGCAGTTCTTTGTTTCTCAAATGTCACTAAGTAACCAGAAAGGAATACTAAATAATGCCTGCTTGAATTAAGCAACTGTCTCTTTGGAAGATTTTATGAATGTGTCTGTGATCAGTGCTTTGTTTTAAATAATGGAGATTTTGAAAATAGTTTTGCTTTCTTCACCCCTACACATTGTGTCTTTCTTTCAGTTTTGCTTTATGTGTTTTTTCCTTTTGAGGGCATTGCTAAACTGTTGTGGAATGTCTCATTTGAAGTTGGACATTGTGGTGTGAGATTGTGAGTGAATGCTTATCATGGGTCCACATGTAGAGATTATACATTATACCTTGCACTTGTAAGCTGTGTGCAAACCTTGTTCCTTACCATTTTTTAAATCAAATATATTTTTTTCTTAATATAAACCCTCAAAACCCTTTTTTGTCAGTTTGCTTTACCTAAATTGTGGTCCAGAGTTACAATATGAAGTTTTGGTCCTGCTAATCATCCTAACTTCCTGACCTCCTACTTTTCTAGGTATCAGAGTAGTTAGAGCCAGATAGAAATTTAAGTGTCTTGAGTGGTTCCTTTTTGCACTTGTTTTCTTTCACTTTTGTGAAAATACCACTACTAACTTGGTCTTTCATATAACAAACTTGGGTCTTCCATGCTGTCATTTTCCTTAATAGGTTTCTGTTTTCATTTTACCAAGGGCAAGGTTCATCCTTAAATAAAATTGGCTAATTTTTCAGCTACAGTACACTTGCCATGAGAAATTCCAGGAACTTAAAGAAAAATCTTCTCTTACATGTGTAGAGGCAAAATTATTTCTTCACTAAAATTATGTGTATGAAGTGATCGCATACTACTGCTAGCAGTCATTTGAGAAATCTGCTCTTTTCTTAGTTGAACTATTTTTTTTTAAACTGGCTTCTGGTAATCTGAAAATGCAGGGCAACTTACCTAAGTTTGAGTTTTGCAATGTATTTGAGAATGGTGAGATAGTTAAAAGAAGTTTGATATGTTTTTCTTTCACAGAGTCCCCAGAAAAGAAAAAAAAGTATATTTCAGTAGGTGAAAATCAAAGGAAGTAGCTGCTGACATAGGAAACTGTACTAAAGGACATTTCTAAAGGAAAACTTATAAGGTATGTGAGCAAGTTATGCTTTGCAGAAAAGCCTTCCTGAAAATTAGCTGCCTGCTTTGCTTTGTGGGGACCGGTATTTCAAATCAGCTTTGAAATAATGAGACAAACTTTTATTACCCCTTCAGATGTTTATTGTTCACAAAAGCTGTGCAGAAGGATTAGTTTTGCTAGTTTATGTTGTATACATCATACCTGTGCATACAAAGATGTTCTTAGGAATATGAGATTAGTGTAAACAAATGGTAGATAGTGCATGTGTTTTGTATTTCATGGTCTTGTGCATTCCAGGAATAAATCCTACACTAACAGAAATGTCAATTGTTTGATGTCTATTTTTTGTTTAAGGTGTGGATGGAGTGGTAAGAGCAATTTATTTCATTATTTTAATGGAATATAACTACTGTAAGCCTCACATTGAGAAATTGAGAAGGACTGTCTAACAAATTGATAATCTATTGTAAAAATGCTTTTAGTTTAGTATAAAAGCCTTGATTTTAAGGATTTGTCTCCTGAATCCAAATCCTCTTTCATTTCTGATTCTGAGATATTTTTAATATTTGTAGAAAGTGTTTACAGAATAAAAGATGTTCTGTATTCTCTATGATTTGGAGCCCATGCAGATTTAGGAACAATCTAAATTCAGGGTCAGCATATGAAGAGAATCCAGATCTGTGATGTGCTTTCGTATTCTGAATTTAACTGGGCGCTAGGTGTGCTTTCTGGGTTTGTGGTTTTTTAGTTGCCTACCTTGTCACTGGTACGGTGAAACCACAAGTTCCAACTGATGTGTAGATCCATCATTATTTTAAGTTTGTAAACTCATAACCTTGGATATAATTGATGGCAATATGTAGCAGAAGACACCAGTTATTACAAGCGTAGGAGAGCACCTTGTGAAAGTGTTGCATTGTGCATGCTCTGTTCTTCCTTGCTCATTTGATTTCAGGCAGTGTCAGACACAGGACCTTTGGTCTGAAACAGTATGGCCGCATCATGTATCACAGACAGATTGCAATCTTTAAATTAAATGTACATTGGTTATGGAAACTACATTCTTCAGAGTTGCTGCTGGAATCCAGCAGCATGACTAATTGGAATACTGGCTTTTTTCCTGACGGGAGTGTTACAATATTGAAGGATAATGTGACTAGCAACTTCCTTGAAATTTCTCACTTTCAGGCTGAAAAAAAATTAACATTGATTTGTTTGGAATCTGACTGCACCACTGTGTTGGTGGTTGAGAGAAATTTTAAATTGTCTTTGGTAACTCTGCTTAAATTTAAAACAGTTTGAGATCTGGTTGCTCATTCACACTATATTATTAAATGTACATTTAGTGTGCACTTCCTGTGAATGTTTAGTTTGCTGTTTTGAGTATAACACTATGAAGAAAGTAGGTCCTACTTCCTTAGAATTGACTGAGACATGTTTTACTCCTAAATTTAACAAATATTTTTTGGCTAATTTGCAGGTACTGCATATACAGTAATTTTTTTAGCCATCTGTATCTATGTCCATAATAGATAATATAGGATATTCTGTTATATATCTTGTAAGATATTATATATGTTCTTATATTTCAATATATAAAAAAATAGCTGAAGCTCATTTGTCTTATTTGGTGGTACTGGTATTTTATTGCTTTTACAAGACATGGTACAATTCTGTTTGAAACTTCACTGGCATGTCAAATTATGCAAGCTTTGTTCACATGTGGAAAAAGAGATAAACGTCATGGGTATCTACCAGAAGCAGAAGAAATCTCTTCACAGTAAGAGTAAAGCAATTCCTGAAGGTTTTTATTTCTGTATGAATTTAGCATATCATGTTTGTTGTTATCACTTCTCTGTCTAGCTTGTTTTAAAACATTCTGCCATCTCTGTATCTCTGGTTTTTCAATTAAGATAAAGTACTCTCCCATGTTTTTTTGAGAATTTTTTCCCCCCTAGAATAGCTCTCACACTTATTTTCATCTTTTGAACATTAAAGAAGAAGGCATGCTTGTGTCTCAAACTCTTCATATCTTATACCAGTTCCACATTAAATTTTTTCTGGGTTCAGATTTTGCTGTTTTGGCTGATTTCTCAACTTGCTAGTGTTGTGTGATTGCAAAATCTGTCTGGGGATCTCCATCTTTCAGTGTGAGTATTTTAATATTGTATGATAAAGCCAAAAAATATGGGAATATTAGTACTCCATAATCCAGTAGATGTGAAGGTGGGGAAGCACAAGGAGAATCACATGAGTGGCAGCCCAGCTAGTCTGCTGTTCTTAAACGTCTTCTGGTGCCATGGTTGGAGACACAGGGCTGATCTAAATGCATTACTGTGGGTGGGTGATCACTGTAGGTCCCTCCTGACTGAAATATTCTGTTGTATTGGTCTGACCCTATAGGGCAGCTGTCATCTCATCTGTGGTCACTAATGAGGGAGATAGCAAACTTGAAAAAATACCTGTCTGTGTTGGTGCCAGATACTGTTTTTTTGAACACTGGCCTTTCAAAATATGCTTGTGTTTTTTAAGAGTATTTGAAAATCAGACTTGTGTGTTCATGTGTTTTGTAAGTCATACAGTTCTGACTTCAAATTAATGGCTGTGTGATCTGTACTGTTTTCAGTTTTTAAAAAAATATTAAAAAACATTAAAAAAACCAAGTGGTTTTAAGTGACAGAATTGGTTTTTAGATTATCAAAATTTAAGCTTAGTCAAGGGGCTTAGGTCTTGAATACTTCTTCACCATTTCTGTGCCTCCACAATAAAGCACTTGAATTTGGCTGGATGTCTTGGTTGAACATTTTCTCAATTTACATGGAAGTCACATGGCAGCTGGCTACCCACTTGGGAATCATCAGTTCTCAGACTTTTTGCTTGTTAGTTTTAGCAAATCAAAATTTTACCACTTTTGCAAAACAGTTTTATGCTGTGCTGCTTCTTTCCCAGATAAAGGAATAATTTAAAATAAAGACTGGAGTCCAGTGTGTTTACAATTTTTGCCTATGTATCCAGACATCTCATAGTGGAATTGGAAAAAATCTGATTGCTGCTAAGAGCAACTTAGCAGGCTGGAGTGAGATATTGTTTGGTCTTTTGTTCTATTGATTTTTGTAATCCTGTATCTCCTTTGTAAGTCAATAGAAGCAGACTAAAATATCACATGCTGAGAATATTTCCTCCTTCCCTTGCCATACTGTCTCTCAGTAGAAAACAGAGGCTAGGGAAAAAGCAAGCAAGCTATTACTTTGCTCATTAATGCAAGGCTGATCTTCACTGTGAGATTCAGTTCCTATCTTTCCTAAATCTGATGTAAGAAAACAAGGATACTATCTTTTCTCACAGCTGTTGGCTAGGAGAGTTAGGTAATGTACTAAAATGAGGTAGGAGAAAGGTGAAAAGACATAAAAATAGATTTAGATCTAAAGGGCATTGAAAATTCAGTACTGCAACTTTAGTCATGTTAATAAACAGGCATTTTAAGATTTTTTTCCTTTTGTTCATGTTACTAAAATGTTTGTGGTTCTGCAAGTGTTCCTCAGTTTTAACTGTGTAGGTATTTTCCTAATGCTACTAATAATGACATAGTTCATAAATGCAGCCAACATAAACTATTTACTGTTACTGTGTATGATTGAATTCCTAGCCATCAAGAAGTATTCTGACTAAAATATACAGCTTCAAATTAAGGTGCTTTGGAAAGCTTACAGGTTTAAGCTTTGACTTATCTGTATTGTGTAGATATGTAGTAATGTGGCACTTGTTCTAATTTTCTTTATTGGATCTTTGGTTTGTTTTGTAGCATGGTTTATATTCTAAGAATAAACACATAGTACATGAGGCTTATTTCAGGGGTTGCTTGATGTTCTGATTTGCAAAATCAGAAATTTCGTGCAGTAACTGAAGCCAGTAACATATTTTTTTTCTGAATACCTAGCATGCTAAAAATGCTAGGCACTCTGAAAAGTCTGTCTTTAAGCCTTGTACATACTGGTATGAGCTGCCACAGTGTTGACGTTAGTTTATGTCTCTCATTTCTTAGTGTAAGATAAGAATATTAGTCCTACTTCCCTCAATGGATTGCTAGGAAGATAAATTTGTTAATGTTTGTGGAACATTGCTAATTTAAGTTTTAATCTGTAAAGCCTGTGAAGAAATTGGTATTTCTGTGTTAAAAAGAGCCAAGACTTTGCTATAGTGCAGAGATTACTGAATAGGCAGTGTACAGGCTGAGGCTGCACTACAGTCTAGAGATAAGGGTTGCAGTTTATGTAAGTTTATCTTACCTAGTTGAAGCTGATTAGTATAGGAACAGGTGGTTGGTGTGTACACAGAAAAGAGGGTTCAGCCCACATTACAAAACCGTGTGCAAGAGTGTGTAGGAATTACTTCTTTGTGTGGTTTCAGTTCTTCCACAATGTAGCTGTGTGTTTATCAGCATCAGATGAACGTATTTCAGAGCTAGCTCTAGCAATGTGTCTTTACCCTTGGTTTTGCTACAGAATTTCATAAGGCAGGATATTTTATCTGTTTATCAATCTTACTTTATGTCAATTTGGTACAGTAAGACTGGAGTGTCCTAGGGTAAAATGGTGTGAACTAAAGAACTCTGACCCAGGGAACCAGTATATGGTTGGATGGGAAACCTACTTAGGGATATTTTCTGGTTTTTGGGAGATTGAATCTGCAGGTTTAATGGCCTGTTAAGACAGGGTTTAGGAGCAAACTAGCTTCTCAATAGTTATCAACTTCCCACAGATGCAGTGCCTGAGAATTGGTGTTTTATCTGGATTTTTCTGTGCTGTTAGGAGAGTAAACATGAGAAACAAATGTTTCAGGTCACCAGGAGTAGAAAAGTGCAGCTGGCAGCTTGTCTGGAGATACTGTTAGCTGTGCTTATTTGGTTAAATATGTAGATTGGTCTTAAGTGCTTGTCTTCGTTATGTTTTCTTTCATACTGTACTTTAAGTTAGGGAGGAATGTTTTTGCAGAAATGGAAACTGAAATTCTAAGGCTGAAATCTTTTCCAGTCAGAGTTTGTTGTTCAAAACAGTGCTCTGAGCCTCCTTTTAGTTTATACTGAGGAGGTTAATGTATGTGGTTAACCTTATGATTAGGTAATTACAGGGTTTAGGCACTAGTCTTTGTCTCACCAGAAGTTTTTTCTTTTGATAATTGTCTTATCAGTCTTGTTCTCCTTTCAGATGTGGTGAAGAGCCTGTATTTTCCCCTGTCTGGTATATAGTGCCTTAAAAAATGGGGTTTGGAGGTGACCTGAAGTATTCTCATGATGCTTTATTAAAACTGCAAGACTGGGAACTACGACTGCTGGAAACAGTGAAGAAATTTATGGTTATGAGAGTAAAAAGTGATAAAGAATATGCGTCCACTTTACAGAATCTTTGTAACCAAGTTGACAAAGAGAGCGCTTGTCAATTGGATTATATCAGCAATGTGTCCAAGGTAAGTCTGAAGTTTGAATTTGGAATTTCCTTGGGTTTTGGGTTTACTTTTGTTTTTTTTTTAGTTTGAGTTGGATTCCTATCCATTCAGTCTTGAGAGTTAATGTTGCCAAAGTATTTAAAATGGATTATTTTAGTTTCTCAGTGAAATGTACAGAAGTTGTGCTTTAATCTTCTTTTGAAAAAATTAAGTGAATGAGAATCAATCCTGATTTTTGAAAATCAGTATTTTACATAAATGGGTTGAGCCTGCTTCTTTGTTTAGTGCTTTGAAAATCAAGTATGCTATAGTAATCTTTTCTTTTAAGATAGGAACTATTGTTTATGTTATATAGAATTTGTGACAGAAATAGAAAAATGCCAGGAAACCAAGTCAAAGCCTAGCATTCCAGCTGTTACTCACACTGCAGCATGTGCTGTAAGAACAAAACATTAATTCAGGATGTTTCTTGTAATTGTGAGGTTATTTTGTATTCTGTTTAAAATAACTGTGTTGACTTTTTAAAAAGGTAAGGCTTTCTCTTCTCCAAATTACTGGTTTTTAGATTTAGAGCAAGTCCAAATAAATGTAATAATGAAGCAAACTTCCCTTATCACCTGTTTGAAAGTTTTACTCTGGATCAGGATTCTCTACTAACAAGAGAAGACTATTCTGTTCTGATGGCTTATTCAGTTCTTGGCCCTTGTTCAGTAGTGGTTACACAGTGCATTCAGTCTGGCATGAATCCTCATTTTCTCTCTGCAGGAAAACACCCTTTCTGGGTCAGGTTAAATTTCAGACAGAGCAGTTTTTATGTTGTGGGCTTATGGGATGGCTGCTTGGACAGTGGCTGTGGTGTAGCATTAGGTACAGGACTGCTCCGTGTGCGGCAGGATGGATGTATACAGTGTTAGATTGGCTGTGGGAGACTTGAAGGCTTTGCTACTGTAGATGGGCTGCTTCAGCACTGTGTAGTGTTTATATATAACATGTTCTGTTGTTGCTTCCCTCCCTCACAATAATTCTAGCCTTGCAAATTGAAATACTGCCCTTTTTTTTTTCATTGGCACAGAGTATTTAGCGTTATAAGGTTTAAACAACCATTAACCTTCACATAAGTATCTCAGTTCAGGACAGTTCATGTTAATAACATGAGCACTTCTTGAGAGCAGATAAATTGAACAAATCTGGAGATCTGACTTAACCATGTTCTTCTTGGCTCGAAAAGAGGTGTGCATGTCACATTTTGAAATCTTATTTTGGACAGAGGCGCTCAAGTTGTCCTTCAGCATCATTTTCATTCCCTTTTTTTTTTCTCTTAAGGCGGTGTAATTTTTCACGAAGTTGCATCTCTGATTTCTATGTTTCCTCTGTTTTCTACATTTTAACAGCAAAAATATTCATTTGGACTGGCAGATCTTTTATATGGGCTTACCTTATAATTTCACTGACACCTTGGGTTTTGTAGATATGTAGTGACACATTATGTTACTGGTTTTGGCCGTTAAAAAGCCTGAATTATTGGTTATTTACTGATCTCATTCTAATTTATTTTAATATTTTGTGATACTTTTTTTCTCTCTGCCTGACATTTTAAAGAACCAAAGAATGATGCAAATATTATAGAAAATGAGTCTAGTTTCTTACATCTTCTAAGATACAAAACACCTGTTTTTGTTATTGTGGTATTATTTGGCATTTTGTGGCATTAAAACCCAATAGCAAGATGTTTAATTTTTAATGGGTTTTGTTTGGTTGGTTTTGTTGTTGTGGTTGTTTGTTTTGGCTTGATTTGATCTCTAAGTGTGCAGTAAGAGTGAGCACTTAGAGAGACATGGAGTTTGGGAAAATCTGTGCTCTGTTTTTTTAAGAGCTTCCAGACCTTGTCCTGATTTAAAATAATAAAATATAATAATACAAAGCACAGAAATCCTGCTTTACTGCTATTTCCATATGGAAACATCGCTTTTCCCTTTTCCTGATGGAAAGAGTGATGTGAAGAACAGGGAAATAGGCGTTTTTTTTTTTAGTAGAAAGGGAAGTAATTGCTATGTTTCTGGCTTATTTAAGCTCATTTCATGACTTGTAAACTAAGCATTTCTTTGAAATACCTGTACTGTTGAAAAATGTTTTTGGTGTGATTTTTCAGGATTCAAACAGTAGTTGTTTCATCGGTAATAAATCAGCCTTATGGAAAATAGATTCTGACTACATTTTCACCTCTGAGAGCACTTTTATGAACTCTTCTGTAACCACAAAGGCCCACTCTTCTCACACAAATGTTCAGTGCCCTTATCCTATGCAGCTTTGCAGTATGGCTTCTGAAATGGTCTCCAGCCACAGTAGGAAAGCTTTAGGCCTTGACATTTTATAACATGACACTTTAAGCAGTCCAGATATCTCTGTGCCAATCTGTGGGATATTTACAAGCTGGAAGAAATATTAAAGATAGTCCAATATATGGGGCAGTCAATTGTCTTTTGTTTTGTTCTTTATAATCGAGTTTCTGTTGCAACATTGTCATGTAGAAATGGAAATATTAGGTATATATGTTTGCATACTCTATATAAAGAAACCTCAAAGCTAAGAAACAAATTATTTTCTAAGGTTTTTATCTCGGATTAATTTCTGTTTTAGTAAGAACCACAATAAATACCAATAGAACTCATATGCTAGCTGCCTTTAAAACCTTGCAATTCTGTGGCATGTAGCCACTCTGAAATCTTAGCTATAGCACAGCATTCATTGTCAGGGAGTTATCTTTAAGGAATCCAATGTGTGACAGCAGTCTTGAGGGTAGCCAAGATTTTATTTGAACTGAAGTTTAATTTCACATTTGTGTCTCTGATATCTGTAGATGTTCATCCATATTCAAAGCCACACACAGCACATTAAGCTGTCCTGAAAACTGACAGAATGTCCAAGGAAGCTATTAAAGCCAGGGTACAGAAGGATGCTGGGTTCCAGTGACAGATGGGTGTTGTGTCTGTGCTTTGGTACTGGTGGCTTGACTGTGTGAGGCAGCTGATGTAATGGTGTCCTCTTAAACCACCACCCTTCAAGTATTGCTATCAGGTATTCAGAGAAAGGTGGAAGTCAGCTTAGGCAGAGCAACTCTGGGGCAAAACAGGAGGACAGAGGGTGTAGGAACATAGTTCTCAGGGGTGTTGGGGGTGTATTTTAAAAAAAGGCTGCAGTGCTTTCTTTGGTGTACCGAAATACTAGGACAATGCTGAAGGGTGAATATTTAATATTGTATTTTTGTCTCTGACGTTTTTTAATGGTTTTTTGAGTGAGATTGAGGCATGATTTTGCTGTTCCAGGAGGATCTCAAATGCATTTGGGTGAGCTTAGAATTAGTTATTTTACTGAACTTTTTTAAACAGTGATGCATCTTTTCCCACAGCTCTTATTAATTGTTTGGTTATTATTGAGCTGAAATAAATAAGTGCTTTTTTGTTCTTTTTTATAGTCTTGGTTGCTCGTAGTACAGCAAACAGAACAGCTGAGCAAAATAATGAAGACACATGCAGAGGATCTTAATTCTGGGCCCTTGCATAGGCTTACAATGATGATCAAAGATAAGCAGCAAGTTAAGAAGAGTTTCGTAGGTGTTCATCAACAAATTGAAGCGGAGATGTACAAGGTATTTTATTAATCTGTGCTTGATAAATTGATTATAATTCTCTATGTTTAAAAATATTAAATTAAGAGTGGCTTTTTTGGGTTTTGTTCATGCTGTGGTGAAAGCGTAGTGGGTGGTATGTCGAATGCTTAGTTAAATTTTAATAATTTTCTACGCCGATTTTCTTTCCTGCTAGCTGATAAGGCAAAGATTAAAAAGTTTCTTCCATATGAATTTCCGTGGACAGATAGAACTGGAAATGTTATTCTAGTAGAGGATAATGAATTCTTGTGTGATACTTCTCTATTCCATCTCTTTTCCTGTTCTAATTCCTCTCTAGACATTCATGGGTCCAGGGCACTGGAAACTGTCCTTAATGAGTGCTCTTGGCAGTCTGGACTCTTTTGGGAGAGGACAGAGTGTTAGTCTCTAGTCTAAAATATAAAGCAGGTGTAAACCGAAACCGAAGATTGAGGCTGCAGGTGAAACTCTTCAGAGAGTTTTCCATGACATATCTGATATCCTGCTTGTGTTCAAAGTGCTGTATCTTGTCAGTAAAGCTGACAGAAATCACAGTTTCAGATGCTCTGGGGGAAATTTAGCTACAGGTGTCAAATAGCAGAGCAATAGTCTGAAAGGTCTGCTGAGAGGAGGAGAAGTGCTGTTTCTTCTTTATTCCAGCAGAGAATTTGGTATTTGAACTAGTGCAATTAAATGTAACATCTGAGTAAAGCAGTAACACTGTCATGAATTGATGAGTAAAAGATTCTTGGGCCGGTTCTGAGAAGTACTTGGAGCTATTCTGTAATTTAAACTAAGGCTATTTTAAGTTAAACATATTGGCTCTAATAAGATTGCTCTATAATATGCTGGAATCTTGGCATCTTCCTCAAGTAGGGACTATGGGGATGTCTTTTTTGATTCATGGTCAGTAGGCTGTCATTATCTAATAAAACTTCAAGCCAAATAATCACTTGCTGCTACTTATGAATTGGTGCACCTCAAAAAAGTCGGAGTGGAAGAAGAGGAAAAGCTGGTAGCATGTGTTAGAAATAACAGAAGAATTGCAGAAAGAGAAAAAGATAAGAAAGAGAGGCTGAACGGAGTAAGACTGCTGTAAGCTCAGGTATACTTTGAAAAGAGACTATGCAATGTTTTGTTTTCTGTTAATAGGCCAAACTCTAACAGAACCTCTAATAAAAATGTCTTTTAAAATAAGACTTTTCCAAAAAAATATAATGCATACTGAGCACTTGCCAAATGATTATTCCAAACCATATTAACTTTATTTATTATGGGCTGCATAGCTGCAAAAGTATTTTGCATCCTGCTGATTAAGCTTGCATTGTTGTTTGGTTAGAGGTTTTTTGGGGTTGTTTGCCTTTTTTCCCCTTCCTGAATTTGCAAAGAAGTATTTGAATATGGTTCTCCTATAGTTAGCTGACATTGTTCAAGGTTTTGTGTACCTGTAGCACTTTGAGAATGATTCCCTGAAATTCAAAATACTTCTCATGTTCTGTGGTATTATTTCTGATTTTGTTATGCACAGACGTAAGATGCCTAATTATGTTTCAGGACAGTATGCAAAGTTTGTGAACATCAATGTCTGTGCAGCTCCTATTTTAGGATAAGATGGCATAAAAATGTGTTTAGCTGAAATGCATATGTGTCATCCTTTCTTATTCTAGACACATCTGTAATGAGGAATCTTACAGGGAAGATTTTTAAGAACAGTAAATAACATGGCTTTTGCACAAATGTAATGGATTTGTATCTTGTAGATTTATTCCAGTTTCCATTAAGATATTGAATAATTTTCTTGAAATTTAAGGGGAAAATAGTAGAGTGCTGTTATGATTAGGTGGGTGAGACCTTTTGAAATAAAAATGGAGTTTAAAGTAATCCTTGACCGTCTCAATTCCTTAAGCATTCTTTGGGAACAGACATGCTCTTGGTGTTGGTTTTATCTGTTGGAAAAACACAATCTAAGAATCATAATGTAGTTATTATAAAGGTTTCGTCATGCTAGTGCCCTGTTTTTATTTTTCAGTTTTCTGTAAGAGAAGCTGTTCTTATTATTTAGGTCTTAATTCACTACTTCTTAATTGCATATTTTTCTCCATTTGTGATGATGTCTTTAAATATAAATTGTCATAAAGTTGTTTCTCCTATATTGCCTCTATTGGTGTATAATAACAGCAGATGTGTATAATTTACAGAGGTTAGAAATATGAGTATATGTAATTGATGTGGAGAAAAGGTTTAATTTATTCAAATTAAATATTACACAGTTGGCCCAAAAATAGAAGCTGTAGACAGCACTTTGTTGGGTTTTTAAGGAATTTAATTAAGTTTTCAGATGTTGGTGAAAGTAGTGTTATCTGGGCCTTGCCTCCTGAAAAAAAGGGGAAATTGTGAACTTCAGCCTTCTTCCTGCCAGCTGCAAGAGGAACAATTTTTCAGTAGAATGAACTTCTTTTTCTCTACATTCACTGAGAGGAGCATTTCCATTAAAAGTAATTAATAATTTCTCTTCCGTGATTTTCCAATTAAATTTTTGTTTTTTGGAAATTTTTTTTCTTACAATGCATGGTAGGTTTTTTGGTATTGTGATGTCTGGTTTGTAACTGCGTTTCGTTTGCAAGTTCATGATTTGGGATTGTTTCTGAACAGTGCACTAGTTTTGTCACACACTGAATGAATGCTGGGGGTAGAAGAGAAAACTTAATTTTGTGACCAAAAATGTTATGTTCAGTGCTCAGGTTCGTGGTAGAGGTTTCTTATTTGGGGGTTGCTTCTGTAGCTGGGTTTTTGTTTGGGTTTTTTGGTTATTGGTTTGGTTTTCCTTTTTAAGGATTTAAGTTTTACCATTGATAGTTTATTTCATGCCAAGTTGCTGTTCCTTAGTCGTTTGTATGAAGTGTAATATCTAAAAATTTTGCTTTATTTTAGGTGCAAAAGAAACTCCTTCTTATGCGTAGGACATTTTAATCCAGTATGATTTGTTAAGCATCTTTTTGTTTGGTCTTTTTGCCTTGAAATTGGAATGGAATATTGTTGATGATTAGCTGGATTTTCTAAATATATTTTTAATTACATTGATGTGAATGGGGGTTTGTGTCTTAGGCCTCTTACTTAACTCCTTGCATTTATTGATTTTGATTTCACATCATGTAATTTGCACCATCCTATTAAGATTTTCTCAAGCCAGTGGAAAATGTAACATCCTTATTTTCAATAATAAATTCTGTTAATTCTGTTTTACTAATGCTATGTTTTTTAATGTGTTGAGAATAAGTCTTTTTAATGCTTTTGATATTTCTCTTTTCTTAAAGGTCACAAAGACAGAACTAGAGAAACTTAAATCTAGTTACAGGCAACTAATAAAAGAAGTAAATTCTGCCAAAGAAAAGTATAAAGAAGCTGTGGCTAAAGGTAAGATTGACTTCATTTTGTGTATTTATTAGTGCCTTTTTCAAACCTGCTAAAACTGTTACAATGAAACAAGGCATTTTTTTTTTATTTCGAGCTGCTTGGTTGCAATTTAAAAGCTAACTTCTTGTCTTAAGTCAGCCAGGCTGGTTGTCATAATGTATGCTTGGTATAACCTCTTAAAAGTCATAAAATGTAAATGGTGATTCTTTTAAGTATTTGTATTATTCCTTCAGTTTTTGAAATCTAAAATTGCTCAGATGAACTCTGGTCTCACCTGCATTGTAGCTGCATCCTACTTGCCTGTGAATTATTACTGTTGCTACAGTGGCAACAGCATCAGATGACACATCAAACCTTTGTCAACCTCATCTAAAAGGGGAAAATTTGCACACGGAGATTTTTTTTTTAGGGAGCAATATGTTCAGTCTGCGTGGATTTTTATTACCGTTGAATTGTGCTTGAATGATGAGATAAAAGAGAGCCTTTGTTCTATTATGTATTGAAATATCATGCTAATAAGTTGTTCTTATGTGTCCTTCTTAGATTTTCTTTTCTTCCTTTAGTGAAAATTGAGTGGCCATATGTATTGGATGGCAGTATGTAAGTGTAATTCCAAGATCCAGCTTAAGGTTTTGTATGAGAGTCTAAATGACAGTTAATGTTCTTGGTTCTGTTGTAGTATAATTATAGTAGCTCTCAGGAGATATTGAGATTGTAAGGAGAGATTGTTTCTTTCCAAATTTGTTCTCAAATGTGGACAAAACAGCAGGGATAAAATGTTACACTTAGCACTGTTGAACTTTTACTGTTCTTTTTCTTTTACTGAAGTTCATAACACTTAAAAATAAAAATGCATACTTTGATGTTAATTTCGTTCAGTTCCATGTTTTCTGTATGTAACTTGATTTACTTGGTTTATTCTCAAATAACTACTTAACACTGGAATATGTAGTATGTATCATGGAAAATATAATAGGATGGTTGGATCTTAGTATGTTATTTTTAGCCTGTTTTATCCTCTCTTCCTGTTACTAATCTGGTCATTCTCTATTTCTGAAGTACCAAACTTTCCCATTGGAATAAAGCAGTATTTTGTCTGTCAGCAGCTGTGATGCTTTGATGTGGTTTTGATTAACTGAATTAATCTTTCTTCAGATAGACAGCAAACATAAATTGTTTCAAGACACTTAACTCCTGTGGTTTTCATTGACCTTCTCTTTCAGACTTTTATATAATATTTGTCGTATTATAATTCATACTTAATTAAATTTCTGCTAAAATCTTGCTTTGATAAACACTGATGCCCATAAAAATGTTTTTCTCTCAAAAGTTGCAGATTTGCTTCTCCCCTGCTGCATCCCCTGCTGTTTACAAATACTTGTGCATTTGATGAGCTACTACAGTTGTTTAACAGCTGCAGGTCAAGACACTTGAATTTTTCTAAGTTGTGGTATTTCTGAGTTTTTAAGTTGTCAAACTGGTTGCTGGTGAAATGAAAAGTTAGGGAAGTCTTAAAATTACAATGCTTCATTATTCCAGGGTATTCTTTATTCAGTAAGCTTAGCTTATTCAGATTATGTGCTATTAAGATATATTACTTTTGTTAATGTACAAACTGTTTCAGTTTTTCAGGATTTCAAGAATTATTGAAAACAAGAGAAGAAACAGTGCTTACCAGAATAGTGGGAGGGCATAACCAAATATTGAAAAATAAGCTGAAAACCATTTTGTTAGACAAAAAAATGAAAACCTTTTGACACCAGCTCTTGCAAGTAATGTGTTAAAACAACCCATCCAGGTTCATTTCTGCAAAATGTTGTTTTAAACAGAGCCTGTTCCTCTGTAAGGACTGTACAAGTCTGTAAGACAGTGACTGGCTTTGCCTCTCTGGAGCCAAAGGGGAAAACTGCTTCTTAGGACATACAATTTTAGCTTTACCCTGAGGGTTGCTTGTAAAGTCATGGAGCACCTGTATGAGCTGGTCCCAGGAAAAAAATGAAAATCACACAAAGTAGTCTGACAAATGTCTCTGTTTTGCAAGAGTAATGATTATGAAATGTAGTTACTTTTTCTGCTTTGTTTTAGAGCAGCAAAGCCGCTTTCTGGTGAGACAGTAGGTTTATTAGAGCTACTAGTGAAAAAGGTACAGTTGGTTCTTCAGCTTGTGAAGACAATTGCTTCCCAGTTTCCTGGTTGAGTTATTAAAAATTATATTAAGCTCTGGGCTAAACACACATGGTACAGGATGTTAACTGATAAGGGTAAAGGCTAGCAAAATTTGTACAGTGGAAAGTGATGTTATGATTTTCTGGAATTGGGAAGCAGTCTCAGGTAAACTTGAATTTCTGTGTGTGCTACTTTGCACCAGTGAAGTAGTCACTTTGAATCAATGACACCCTAATGCAGAGTTACAGGTGTTTTCATTTTTTTGGTGAAAATACTAGGAGGACCATTGGAAAGATTAGTAAGTGTTAAGGACTGTATAATGATACTGGTTAGTTACAGGTTTTGTTAGTGTTTGAACAATGTGTAAAGCATGTGGTGGGAATTTTTTGTTAGTTTTTTAGTGAGGGACAGGGAACTGGTTTCTGAAAGAATACAGGAGCTTCATTATGGAAGATTTTGTGCTGTCCAAATTTGGAGGAAGGTGAAAGTGTCTGAGATTGTGTCCCAGAAGCTGTTCTGGGGAATCCTCTGCTGGGACTGCTTCTTCTTGTGCATCAAGGGAAGCAATGGGACAGTTGTGTTGCAGGAGGAGCACCACTGAGACTTGGCTGCCACTTTCACCTTGGGCTGGGTCGCACTGCCTTGTTATGGCCACCAGTGTCTGACTGATTTGTTTTGTTTGTTCTAGCCCTTACCCCAGTAAGTCATGCATAGCTGCTCCTTTCTGGACCAGTGGTTACCATAGGAATCACAAATGCAATCTGGTTGGTTTTTCTTGTGCATGGAGGCTCCAGGTGTCAGGCAGTCTGGTTGATGTTAGTCATTTGCATAATAATTTTCTGCCCTTTTCTCCCCAGACATTCATTCTTATGTTTTTTAATGTATGGTAAGAGATAACAAGGAGAGAGAGGATGAAGGCAGCAAGCTGAACTAGTCCAGTGCCTCTTTAATGAGGCGTGCTTTAGTTTTTGGGACTCTATGGACAGATTGGATGCAATAGTCTCTTCTGGATTAGAAAGCTTTGTTAAAATAAACTCCACAGGGTATGTGTAGTGGGAATGCAGAGCATGTTCCTTTGCATAACTGGGGTATTGGAGTCATAGGGTGTACAGAGGTCTTTGGAACAAAATATATGACAAAAAGCTTTTTAAATTATTTTTCTGTAATGAAATGGACAGCCCTGTGAAACATTCTGTATGTGATACTAACAAAACACAGTGTAAACATCTTCCAACAGCAGTCCAAAGTAACAGTCTCAGAGTGTATATGAGTCTGAGTTTACAGGGCTGTGCTAATGAGTGATGCTGAGTAATAAGGTGATCAGAATGTGGCATGTGGATGTTGCTGCTGTAGAAAAACACATCAAGCCAAAGTTTGTGCCAGATGGAAAAACCACGGTTTCACTAAAGAAGTCACAAATCTTCTGAAATAATTTAATGAATAATGTATTAAGAATACAAAATGAAGAGTGTAGGACAACTGTAAGTATCAAGTGTGATATTTCATTACATTTTGAATCTCATTTGGTTGGACCAGTAACTGCTTCCACTTAAGTTTGGTGTTTGCACAATTATTTTTGTTTCTGTAGGATTGTGCATCTCTAAGTATAGTTCAGTGTGTCTGGGTGGGGTTTCAAATATTTTCATCCTTGAACCTTTTGAGTAAGCATTACTTACTGCTATATAAGTAAGGAAATAATGATAGCATGAAACAATCATTTACTCAGTCCATTACAGGTTTTAAAAAAAGTTGAAATGTATCAATAAAGTTTAGCATCAATTTTGGTAGCTAATTTTGGTGTTATATGTTGTAGTGTGAAAGGCTTGCTCATATATCAGTAAATATTGCAAGTTGGAACAGAGCCAGTGTAGCTTTGGGAGGTTTTAATACAATAGACTCTTTAGAAAAAATTAGAGTTTTTGTGTAAATACATTAATTACAGGTGTTTCTTGTAGTCTTATTCCTGGTTCATTACTGGTTGAATGCAGAAAATATTTTTCAGTGCTCTTACATGACACAGTGGATCTGAAATAAGTAGTAAAGGAAAAATACATGGATTCTAAGTATTTAATATCATAATTTCATTTTATGCTGCTACAGCAGCATAAAGAATATTTCACTGGATTTCTCTAGGCTTGTGTTCCCTGACACCATTGTAATTTAGAGGAGCCTAGAAATATTAAATGTACACGTATCACATTGTACCATATTGCTTCTGTTGTAAGAATGTTTTCCCTGCAATTCAGGTGATTTCATGCTTCAGAATTGATGTGACTTCTGTGGTACATACTGAAGTTTCACAGCAGCATAAACTCACATCTGTGATGAATAAGAGAGCTGTTAAAAAGGCTTTCATTAAATCAAATTGTCCTACTATTCTTTGTAATAGCCAAGTGGTCAGAAAATACTTAGCAGGTGGATGGTGCATTCATTCTGAGATGCCTTTAAAATTGTTATTATGCAGTTACATTTCCTGGAGTTGTTGCTGCAATGAGGGAAACTCCTAGTAAGATTTTTTTTTTAAGCTTAGTTTTGACTGAGGCTCTCATATTGCTAAGACGAAACAAGTAGCACTGGCTGAACTGGTCTGTCTTACTCAGAGACGCCAGCAGCCTGCATAGATTTAAAATTAGTGTTCTACTGTAAGTATTTCAACACATACATACTACCAGTGCGTTTGCTTGGAAGGGGTAGGGGTTGTTTCTGCTGTGTGAAATAAAGCTTCTAGAGCAGGAAACCCCAGGGAGTGCAAAGAGATTTTGGTGACTTCTTAGGGAGTGTGAGACTAGCTTGCACATACTATTTCCTCTTAACACAGACATGCATCCCCAGGATGTGCTCTCCTCACAGACCAGCAGGCACAGGACAGAGAATTGGCTAAAGGTGCTTAATAGCTCACCCTGACAGCAGTTCAAAAGCTAGAACATTCTTTTCACTGTTTTTATGCTATGTTACTTAAAATTAGGCTCATTGCTTCAGTGAACTAATTCTTAACTCAGAAGTTTAGATGCGGTATTCTGTAAATTTGAACTCTTTAAATATGCACAAATAGTGTTGGGGCTTTTTTCCCCCCATTAGGAAACTATTATTTTCAATCATTATTTTGTTAAGTAATAATTGGGAGAAACCTATTCTCTTCTCAGAAACTGGTTGAGTGGAGAAAGGAATAACTGATTTTACTTGTTGAAGAAACACATTGATAAGAAAATCTTACAAGACATAAAAGAGAAAAGATCTTTGAGATTGAAGGTAAAGATCCTATCCTGTTTCTGTCTGTCTTTGTGATTTTGGTCTATTAACACCTGTGTTAATTGAGACCACTGTGTTTGCATCGCTTGGTTTGCAGAGTGATAATAAGGCTGGTCACTAAACTTCTGAGCATGTTTCCAGAGACAGAACTAACAGTCAGAGCTGTCCTAGTTTAATGGCAGCAGTTTGCATAAAAATTGCTTTGTAGATAGGAATATTTAAAAGTCTAAATTGGGAGTGGAGTGGCTGGAGAGAACCTGGGGTGCTGGTGAATGACAGGCTCCACATCTGTCAGCAGAGTGACAGGTGTCATCTGGGGTGCATCAAATACAGCACAGCCAGAGAGTCAACAGAGGGGATTGTCTTATGTATTCAGTGTTGGTGAGGCCTCACCTGCAGCGCTGAGAGAAGTTCTGGGCTTCACACTTCAGGAAGGATGTGAAGGCACTGGGATGCACCCAGAGGAGGGCGGTGGAACTGGTGGCAGGGCTGGAAAGGCTGTCCAGCCTCCTTTTTGGAAAAATGGAGGCTGAGAGGTGACCTCTCTGTTTTCTGCAGCTTTCTGGGGAGGGGAAGTGGGGAGGGAGGTGCTCATCTCTTCTCCCTGGGATCCAGTGACAGGACACGTGGAAAGGGCTCACAGCTGTGCCAGGGGATGTTCAGACTTGACATTAGGAAACATTTACTCATGGAGAGAACATTCCAATGTTTGAACATTGGAACAGGCTTCCCAGTGAGGTGGTTGATGCCCCAAGGCTGTCAGTGTTTAGCAGACATTTGGACAGTGCCCTCCAAAACATGCTTTAGTTTTTTGCTAGCTCTGAATTGATTAGGCAGTTTAAACTTCGTGATTCTTGTAGATCCCTTCCAACTGGAATACCATAACCTAGCCTTAGGGAAATGAAGCTGGGCTCAGTATGGGAGTCCAAATGATTCAAAAGTCATATCAGTGGTGGGTTTTTTTGGATCAATAAGAACTATTGTATGAAGAAGTAATTTTCATAATCACCTATGGTATTTAGATGTTTCTAGCATTATAGTATGAAATACGGAATTTAAGATAAGTTGGGTCAGGAAGGTCCTGAAATCAGTTAAGTGGGTAATATTGCATAATCAATTACAGAGCAAGTTCTACAACCTGTGTCTTTCCTATTGCACAATGAAAATCTAGGAAGCTGAACAAACTATGAGGAAATAGGACTGGCAAATTTAGAAGGTTGCCTCCAAAAGCAGGGTGCAATGATTTTTTTCTCAAGAACTAACTGTAAATTGTGTACTGTACAGTATTGGGAGTCAATTAGCATTAAATATACATAGTTACATTGGTTTGATGTATAAAAGTAGGGTTTTTTCCTTATCATTTCTAGGCTTTTAAATTACTTGCTGTAATTTAAGTGCTTAGTCCATAATAAAATTCAATTGAGATAAAGATCATGTCCCACTAGTATTTGTTCCAGTTTCAGTCTGTAGAGCAGCTGAGTCAAGTTTTATGATTCTAATGTAAAAATATCTTATTGTATTAAAAAATATATTTCTAGAAAAAGTGCTATTTGAAAGCCATAGCCATCTCATTCATGAGTGTAAAGAATGTGTTCTGTGTGTTCAGTACCATAATGTAAGCAAATGATGTAATGGAGTGTTCTTTTCCCGGCACAATTAAATAATGCTCCGTGAAAAGGTGTATCTCTAAAGTTGAAATAAATAAGGAAGTGACTGGATTGGAGTTTTGGTATTGACAAAATCAATTTGCTGTAAAGACAGCAAAATACTCAGAAATTATCTATGTTGTTGAAAATGCTGAAAAAAATGTGTAGATGGAAAGAAATGCAGTTCTGGAAAATTATCGAAAAACTGCAGTCATAAATAATGGGAAATGCATTGACAGCTTTATAGTTTAGTGCTGGTATTTACAAAAATAAAAATTTCTAAATCAAACTTAAGAAGAAAAGTTTTTTCTGTTTTAAAAATTATTACAATATTTCCATTCATTCAGGGGAGAATTCCCATTATTCAGGGGAGAATTGTTACTTCCTTAAAAAAAAAAGACAAAAGAAAAATAGCATAAGCTCTGATTCTTCCATCTTTTTCTATTTAAAAATTTTTCTGAAATCAAATGCTGTGATACTTAGTGAGATTTTAATCCAGAAAATTGCAGCAACTCTGGAGCCAAGCTGCTTAGTGTTCTGTGGGACCTTACCTGTTCTCTCCTCAATCCTAACCCATAAGGTCACTCCTTCTCTGTCACTCCTCATCCATCCTGAGGCAGTGCTCCATGGACACCAGCTGCTCTCTGATGTAAAGGGCGACTTTCTCCTTGACTTCCTGGTTGCTTTTCCTCAGGAGTCTGAACTCTTCATTGCATAGCTCCAGTCCTGCCTCTGTGATCCTGACAACATGCTGGCCCTACAGCTGCACACAGACCCCCAACTCACCACATTTATCACCCACACTGCATGCAGGATCACACAGGCATGTCATCCCAGCATGTCGAGGTCCTGGAAAGGATTTGTGGGACTTCTCACATTGGTGCTTTGGAAGAACCTTCTTGCCCATCTGCACCTCCTGTTTTGTTTTCTTTGTGATTGATCCTTTCCCATCTTACCATGCCCTTTAAGGAAAGTCTCCTTCCTCAGGACTGTGGGTCACCCTCTCCATCCTGTGTAGTTCCTAGTTTAAAGCCCTCCTAATGAGGTCAGTCATTTTACTGACAATGGAAGGGGCTTTCTGTCTTTCAAGCAGATGGTGGTCTGCAAAAAGGGTCCTATGGTTGTAGAATCCAGACCTATGTGGCTGACACTGGTTCTGCAGCTACCTACCAGCCTGTATTGTCAATGCTCTCCTTGCACCCTTTCCCTTCACGGCAGGATTAAGGAGGACACAGCCTGGTCCCTTGTGCTTTTCATGTCTGCCCCTAGAGCTCTGTAGTCACTTTTGGTACTGTCCAGGTTTCCCCTGGCACTGTCATTGCTGCCCTCATTTCTTATGACATTGCCTCTGCTGCTCTTACCCTGTACTTACCTATACCCAGAAATTTGGATGGATTTGCTTTTTGTAGTCCCTGAACTACAAAAGGCTGTTATGTTCCTGGTGTATGTGTTAGTCCTCAGTTTCTGTGGATTGTTAGCCACAGTTTTATTTATGTATAAAGACTTTCTTCCTTCTTGTTATTCATGTAGATACTCACCTTGTCCTTCAGTTTCTACAGTTTTAGCATATTTAAGGTTTCTCAGTGTGTTTCTTTCAAAGGGATGTAACCATATATTGTGACATTAGATGTGTCATTGGCTCCTTTTGAAAATAAATTAATTTTCAAAAACTATCCTTGTGTAATATTGTGTCATTGGTGTATCTACATGGGATGGCATTCATTGTGTGCTGAAGCCGAAGGTCATGTTTCAATACCAGGAGCTATACGTTTAGAAATTTAGTTTGTCTGTTGTGAGCTAAGCCTTTATAATGATCTGTATTGTGTCTTTTATGAATACTTTGTCCTCACTTTGGAATGGCTGAAGATCTAGCTGGGAGGAGTTGGAAAACCTAGGAAAGAGGGGAAAAACCTGAGCCCACTGACATAATTATTTCTTTTAAAGCCAAAATATGTGTGAAAACTGCAGTGTTTATTTCCTTAAGGTCAGCTTCCCTGAGGCATTTGCACTGTACATTGAAGATGAAGTGAACATTATGAGCTGAAATTTTCCTCAGTTTATTGTCCCATCCAGTATTTTTTCTCCTATTCTAGGTGATTATTAGACAAGAGTCTAATAATTATGATTGCAAGAACTTTGGATTAGCAAATCTGCCTTTTTAATTGAAAATAGACCAAAACATTCTTTTCCTGGATGGCTGTGTTGTACTGTAGGTAGTAAAATCTTAAATGAATTTCTATTAGAAATTGAAACACCAGAATCCAGAATGAGTGAAAAAGAATGCCAGCCTTTTCCTTGTAAATATAAAACTTTCATAATTGAATTTTGCAAGCTTCTCATTATAGTTTATGGTGTGACGTATTGTATACCCATCAGTTTCTATTAACATTAAACAGTTTTGTCAACAGCTGATGGCAGTAGAATTATAATTATATCTATTTATGAAATTCATTGTAGAGATAAAGAAAATTGGATGTTTTCCTCTGTGCTAATTGACAGGTAGAACAACTGTGTATGCTGCTTCACTGCATTTTGCTACTATAAAAAATAAATTACAATATGAAAATAATACTGTAACTTTGTTACAGGCTCTATTTTAAAGTTGAGTGAATATGATAATTTGATTTATGTCACAATTAGTTGAGGTGTTCTGCTGAGGAATAATGTGTAGCAAAGGTATTTAGTCCTTAAAACAGATGGGAAAATCAGTTTAGATGCTAATGAGGTTTCTGAAAGAGATATAGTATTACTAAATAGCGAGTTATGGGGATTTGATAATTTTAGTGTAAATTTTCAGTTTAGTTTAGCTGTTGAAGGTGGTTTGTTGCAGTTCACAGGTCACAAGCCCATACTGATGGTACATGGTATGACTTCAGATGTACTAGTATTTCATAAGCTGAAAACTGATAAGGATTGTATTTTAAACACATGCATAGACAACTCATAGCTCTTAAACTATGACATATGGAGATAACTTTATATTATTTGATCTAGGGCATGCTTGAATAGAAATAGCCAAACACAGAATAACCCAAGAAATAATGCAGCATTTTTGCCTCTGCTACCACCTTGCCTGACTCTTCTGGCTTCCCTCAACACTGTGTCTCACTGTGGACTGGCAAGCAAAACATTTCAGCCTTGGATTCCAACAGCTTTGTCCTCTCCTTTTTCATCCAGTCTTCATCCTGTAACTGTACATGACCTTTCCCTTCCCTTCCAAACTCTCTTCAGTCCCCTTCCAGTATTTCCTCCTGCTCCACATACCTTTCCTTCTCCAGAAAGATCTTACGGTATTTATGTTTTACTCCGAAGATGACCAGATTGACTCTGTAGCCTACTGTATTTAGAAAAAAGTCTGTATGATACTGTGTATGATACTCTGAAATTAATTGAGCTTTTCTGGTCAGGAATAATGTATATCCAGGAGGAATTTAGTTCCTAAGGCAGATGGGAAAATAGGATTTTACACCATCCTGTTATGTTGTTGTGCTCATGTCAGACATGCATGTTGGGGTATTTAACTTCTGAGATATTCTGATGTGTTGGATTATTTTTCCCCTTATAAATTATCTACATTTTATTTAGAAATAAATAGTGTGGGCTTTTTGGGGGTGGGAAATAAAAAACAATTGGTCTCCTCATGAAACATGAGTTTAGATGGTTTGCCAAAGACAAAACCTACTATGTCTGGCTAAAGTTTAAGATAGACATGTAAATGTTATCTCTCCAAAACAGTTCTGCAGAAATGTTTAAAGTGGATTGTTTCATTCATACCTACATGAAAAATTCTTCTCTGGTGACAGTTCTGGAGACATGCTTTGTCTTTGTTTTACGGAGTAACTCAGATAAATTGTAGTGCAAGAAATCTGTACCTTTCATGTACAAAATTAGGTCAGCAGTTGGATTGTTTTCAATTAAATGAAAGACACAATATCCTTTTAAAGTGATTTTTATTAATCTGTACTTGAAATGTAGCTGACAGTGGTGTGAAGTAGCAAGTGTCTAGAGAGCCATAGGAGAGTACAAACTGATAGAGACATGCTTTGGCTTCATGGTAATTTGTTACCTAGGGAGTTCCTGAGTCAGAAGTGCTGTCCTAGTTCTTAGTAGCTGTTCAGGATTTTTTTTTAATACACTTGTCCCTTCACTGTTAAACCACATAAGATTTTGTTTTGCTTATGATAACTTTTATCAAAAGAATACATAGGTTAGCTGCGTGCTCATTGAAGAAGGTCTTTGTTTTTACTCTTTCCATATAATGCCATATAACGTACAGTTTCTACATTGAAAGAGGTTGTGCAGATCTGTTAACTCTTCTTACATGTTCCTCCTTAGACTCCTTAGTGCTTCAGGATCCTTCACTGTAGTAATTCTTTCTGTGTTTGTCTTGTTTCCTACCTTTCTGATGGTAATGCCCTTTCTAAACCTTTCTAAACTTTCTTGCATGTCAGATGTATTCTCCCTGAGGTCAACAAATTGCTTACTTTTAAGTGGATTTAATCAGTAGCATAACAACCCAGTCTGCTCCTTCGCTAAATAATATTGTGTTCAGCAGCTGCTGAACACTGAGTTTATGTTTCCATCAATCTTGCTGTACTGACCCCAAGATCTCATTTCTGTATGCATTTGGGATTACTAAACTGAAATAGCTCTTTACCCATGCGCACCTCTCTACATATTCACTCTATAATTTACTGTGTTATAGTCAGTACCTCTCTAGGTTTCTTTGTTGGTTTTGCATGGCTTGGTTTTTGGCAGTGGGGGGGCCACAGAGGTGGCTTCTGTGAGAAGCTGCCAGAAGCTTCCACCATGTCCAGCAGAGGCAATCTCCCTGATGGCTCTGCAGATGGACATCCTGCTGGGCAAAGCTGGGCCAGTTCGTGAGAGTGGACCCAAACTGGAGAAGTTCATGGAGAGCTGTCTCCTGTGGGAGGGACCCCATGGCCCTGCAGGGGAGGGATTCCTCTCCTAGAGCAGTGGAAGAATGCTGTGGGTGATGGACTAACCAAAACCCCCATGCCCTATCTCTCTGCGCTGTCTGTAGGAAGGAGGGAAGGGTTGGAGGGAAAAAGGTGTATTTAAGGATTTATTTGACTTCTCATTATCCTTCCCTGATTTTGTTAGTAATAAATTCACCTTGTACCTTTAAGTTGAGCCTGTTTTGCCCTTGGAGTGTTTTCTCCCCTTCCTTATCTCAACTCATGAACCCTTCATTAAATTATTTTCTCTCTGCCCAGCTGTGGCAGAGGAGGGTGGGCGAGCTGCTTTCGTGTGTGCCTGGCATTTGGCTGGTGTCAAACAACAGTTTTTTTTCCAGTTCTTCGCATTTGGTTTCCCTGATTGCTACTTTCAGACAGCATCTTCATCATCATCATCTACATCACCTCATCTGTCCAGCTGATATTCCTGGGACTCTCCACTGAGTGCCTACTTCCTCCTGTATAAACTAATCATAATATTTTAGCTAAAACTTTCTCAAGTACTTTTGAAGTTTCAAAGCTAAGCACCATCCAGTCCTCATAATTTGTTCTCATTTCATTTATTCTCAACAACCTCTTTTTCTGACAGCTTAGAAATAAGAGATTCATTGACTCTTTCACGAAGTAATATTTCATCGTGGAAATCTCTGAAGGTCTGAGGTAGTGATCACAGAAGGAAAAAAAAAATCGTTTCTTGTACCAGCTCCTTTTATATAGCGACTGTCGTTTACTTTTTCTGACAAGGTTTCTGACTCCAATGTATATGAAAGAGGATTTGTTACTGATTTTCCCTCAACTTTTTTTTAGTGTGCCTTTAATGTTGCTCTGTTTTGATCATTTTCAGTTCACAGTCCCTTATGTATACCTTATATGACACAGCTCTTCAAGGTCTGCTTTCAAGCAGCTGTTTTGCCACTTAGCTGTGAATGCTTACATTTTCTTTCTTCTCGACTGTTTTTTGATGGGTGGTAGATGTGTTTCTACTTACATAAATTATTTTAAGTTTATAAGAAATGCAGTGGTCTGAATGAGGTTGCTTTAGGTAACATATGTTTATCTGTGCTGGTACTTGTGACTCTGCGCTTGATATTTGCAGATATGAGATTAATTTTAAATAGTTTTAGTTCCTGAAAAAGTAATGAGATACTTGGTAAATATCAAGAAGACAGCAAGGATGTCATTAAAGGCTTATATGTCTGTTCTAGTTATGGCTGAAATAGAGTTGATTTTCTTCACAGTAGCTGTTTTGGGGCTGTGTTTTGGATTTGTGGTGGAAAAAGTGTTGATAGCATACCCCACATAGCTGTGCAGTTACTGTGGCAAAGAATTGAATAGGTGATCTCATGAAGTGCCTTGTAGCTCTGCAAATCAACCCTCAGCTGGTCCTGTCAGCTTGAACTTGAGGATTTCCAGTGTCCGTGGTGCAAAGCTGAGGCTGTAGAGCCAATCCTGATCAGGATATCAGTGTGATAGGGAAATGTTAAGGTATAGGAGAGAAGCTGCCCATTTTGAGCGGGAGTAACAGTGTGAGGGTTCAGCTGCTTATATATAGACTGACTGCATCTTTGCTTTATTAGGATTATAGGTAGCAACAGGAATACTTGAATACAAAAAAATAATATATTTTTAGTGCATCTAATGTAGGAGGACATCTCTTTCTCTTCTAAAAACATGATTTTGCAAATAAAAGCTTTGAGATAGTAATGCATCTGAGATTTGTTTCTTGTTGATAGTTGTATTATTTTTATACTTGTGGTTTTTGTATACTTTTAGATAAGGAATTCTTAAGTTTCTGCTCAAAGAAAATAACTTTTTTCTTACAAAGTTTATTAATTAGTAAACCTAACATTTGGTCATACTCATTATCTGAAAGTGGTTGGATTTTACCTTCCTCAGAGAAGTACCTTAAAAATAACGGTAGAAAAAGGGGCAACCTGACATAAATTTACCAGGTGTGTGATCTATAGGCCTGTATACTTTTTAAATCACCATGTGCATTTTTGTTTTGTTTTCTCTCAGGAAAGGAGACAGAGAAAGCCAAAGATCGTTGTGAAAAAGCCACTATGAAACTTCATATGTTGCATAACCAGTATGTGTTGGCACTGAAAGGAGCACAATTACATCAGCACCAATATTATGATACAACACTTCCTCTGTTACTTGATTCACTACAGAAGATGCAAGAAGAAATGATTAAAGCCCTGTAAGATGTATTCTCAAATATTTCTGACTTGTAAAATTTCTGTGTGCACTATTCTAATTAATTTATAACAGTTGAAAATAAGAAACTGTGATTAATTACTTATATATCATTAATATATATATTAATTTATAACAGTTGAAAAAAGTCTATCCAAATGATGCAGATGGTAGTTGTGAGTGCTCACTTAAGCCTACCAGCAAGACACCATCTTCTTATAAATTCTTACAGCTTGACTGTGGTGTTTATATTTGAGCACATGATTTTTTTCTTCAGTTTATAGACAAGAGGCAAGTTTGTTGCCTCTGTGGTAGTCATTATTATGAAATTCCATCAGCAACAAATTTTCTTTAAGCTGCCCAACTGTCTTAAAAGTGATTGTGGAGGAGCCACAATCAGATGCACAGTTAACGGTATGGGTGGGAGGATTAACAGGATTATGTAAACTTGATCTCACTGTAAGGAGTCTCCCTTAAAAATACTATGACCTCTTTCCTAAAAGATCATTCTTACATCATTACAGAGTATGTCAAAGTGATGACATCTGAGACAGGATATTGAGGACTTTCAGCCCTCCTTTCTGATTTGTAACCACCATGCTGCCTCTTTGTCTTAATTTAGAATAAGGGACGGTTAGCTTTTTTTTAAGTGTTCTTAATTCAGATGTGAGACACTCTTCTTTAGTCCATATTCTTGTCTATCCTGAAGTCAGAATTTGTCTTGATTTCAGTGCACAGGAAGTGAGGGGGAGTTGGGGATTCCACACTTTATATGGTGCAGGCATCATTAGCTTCCCTATGCAGTAACATTTTAATTTTTTTGCTTCAGGTAATGGTATTGGTATTGAGCTTTGTAGTACTCCCTGTACGGTCCTTTTAATTTTGTATGTAAGATCACAGGAAAAGGCTACATTTAAATGTGTGTGCTCTAATTCAGGTGATTGTTTTAGAATCACGAGCTATAATAATTAACTGAGGAAATTTATGATGGAACAAGAGCTTATTGAAACTTATCTTTGCTCTTCCTGTAGTTAAAACCTGTAAAAAATACTTTTGTCTCTACATAGACTTTTTTGTGAGTTCCATATGTATTGGAAAATGATTCTATTATAATAACTTATACTAACTAACATATAGAGATGCTGATTTCAGATGTAGAGCTTAGTGTGACAACCACTGTGAAGCAAAACTTCCTCAATAACCCTAATTTTGCAGGTGAACCAATTTTTTAAACCTGATAAAGCATAGATTAATATTGCTGATGATTTTTTTCTTTCTTTTTTGTCATTGTAATGACAAAATGATATTACATTGCTATAGTTGATGTTTAGCTATCTTTTAATCACACTCCATTAAGTACTTTTCTGGAACTTTTTCACACATGATATTCTCAGAAAATACAAGATTTAGTGCCTTCTCTTGCTCAGAACTAGTGCACTGAAAAAATCCTATCATACCATTCTTTTTTATAGAGCAAATATAACTTGAGATCTTATCCAGGAAAAATGCATTTACACTTTTTCCTCTGCGTATTGGACTAGCCAAAATTCATCAGTGTTTTTTGAATGGCCATCATGCTTTGGATCCTGGCAAACTAGCAAATTCATCAGAGATAAAAATGAAATAAGAAATAATTATGAAGGTACATTATGAAGGAAAACTAAAAGTTAAGAATAGAAGGGTGTTCCGAGTATGTGTCACTGTATGCTATTATAAGAGTAGTGTCACAATACCACCTCTTCCTCTGCAATTAATTTTTCATTTGGTTTTTCCCACTTTTGGAAGCAGGTAAAGACAAGGTTGGGTGGATTGTACTTTCTCACAGCAACATATTAGTTAATTTTCTCTCCACTTGTAAATATATTCTTACTTGTGATTTATGCCTATTTTTGTCTGAATGATAAATAATATACATTAAAAAATGCTAGAAAAAGATGGAAGACCAGTGTTGAAAGGAAATGCACACATTTCTGTAAATAATTTTGCTTTATCCCAGAATATATTTTGTCATGAATTATGAAAATCTTCAGTGTTATAAATGGGTAATGTGATGATTTGCTCTCACAATTAAGAGATTAATATTGTGTGTATGTTAAGAGAAGTTTTGTTGATGTATGGTTATGTTATTGTAGTTTGTTTCGACACCCTCTCTTCTGCTTATAGTCCCCTTTTCCTCCCTGTATTGTTGCCATTGGACAGCCTTGGTAGTCAGGACATGTGGAGGGAGGGCATGCACTCCTGCCCCTTGTATGGGGCCTTTGGGAATGGAAAAGCTGCTTGCTAGGGCGTGCAGCATGGCAACACCTGACCTCCAGTCAGGTTACAAGAAAGCAGTCTCCACCAATAGATGTTGAATAAGAGTTGACAGATAGACTTTGGGAGGGGCCAGGATTGGCTGACGCGACCTCCAGGGGTATAAAAGGTGGAGCAATCATGTTTAGGATGAGCCTCTGGCAGTTGGGTATGCTCCCAGCCACCCTGGCCTTTTTCCTGATTCAGTCCTTGGTTGTGTTTGTTGAGGTTTAAAAAACCTTTGAAATTTTAACATGAGTGGTTGTTTCTCACTTTCAGTATAGGTTACAAGTGTGGTAAGTCCTGTGTGAAGAAGAGCATTATCACTGAATTCTATTAATTCCCTTTCCTTACAATCTCCCGTTTTTAGTTTAGCTATGCTGTATGTTGGTGCACTGAAATCAACACAAGGAGCATGGTCTTAAGAGACTCTAGCCACCCTCAGTCTGTAGGGGAAAGTCCTCAGGTGATGCATTGCTTCTTTGAATATTATATTGTCGTATTTTTCCCTTTATAGCCAGTTGGAACAAGACTTTGTAGAAGCAGCAGACTGAAAATTTGAAGCATCTTCAATGCCATCTATGTCTTCAGTGCCATATTATACACTAGATTTTGTTTTCCTCTCTAGAAAAGGGATCTTGGATGAGTATAGCGAGATAACCAGTCTTGTAACAGAAGAGATTGTGAATGTCCATAAAGAGATCCAGACCTCGGTGGAACAGATAGACCCTAACTCTGAGTATAATGACTTCATAGATACTCACAGGTAAGCATTTTCATCTCATGTTTCTTCTTGAGAAAACCCTGCATTCAACTGCAACTGCTTAAGTGCTCAGAGGAATTTGTTTCCGTTTGGTTCCTTTTACCTTGTTTCTTGTACAACTTAATCCTAATTTGAAAATTATTTTACTTTGCACGTACAGAAAGCTGGCTGAACAGTCTGTTTGGCTGGTTCTAGAAAAACACATTTCCAGTCACATGAGAAGAGCCAGGACTTTGATACTGACAGTACACTACGCATTACAGTCTAGACTCAGTGTGAGCCAGTTTACTGTTTATTTGGATGCAATTTGTGTTCTGGATTAAACTTGTTCTAGTTTAAAGTCAACTCTAGATACCTTTGTACTCTGCAGTTATTGCAGGTTGAGACTTCAGAGCATGCAGATAATGCAAGAAAGTTCTTGCTTAAAAGGTGTATTTCCCATTTATTGAACTATTACTCTGTTTTACTGTATGAAGAAATAGCTCTAAGACTTCTTTCATTATCTTTTTATTATTGTTACGTGTGAATTGGTGATTGTCACGTGCTGGTTTGTGATGGAAGCAGGTAAGAGTCACCCATTCACATTGGTTTTTGAGAATCTTGATTTTGCTGTGAACTTGATTCAAAGAACTGTAGTGTGTTTTATTATCTCATGAGATTTTAGAATAATGTTTTTTAACAGGAAAAAGAATATGTATACAATTGCTATCTATTCTTATATTTAATATATAATTTTAACTGTAATCTAGTTAATGAAATGCTTCAAGACCTGATGATTTGCTCTATGATCTACTCAAAGATACATGTTGATTTTGAAATTATATCAAGTATTTACTAAATTAGGTCATCAGAAGTTGTTGAACAAGAAATAGAGTTTGATACATCTTTACTAGAAGAAAATGAAAACCTTCAAGCTAATGAGATCATGTGGAATAATTTAACAGCAGAAAGTTTGCAAGTCATGTAAGTCTCTATAAATCTTTCATCCTTTGGAAATGCTATTCTGTGTTATATCTATGCTCACTTAGATCCTTGCATGGCTGTGTCTCCATTTTTAAGGTTCAGTTTTGAAGTGTAGGATTTTCAGGCTACAGACTCTTTCCCATGCTGGTTGTACTGTTCTTTGCACAAAATTCTTCTCCTTAGTCTCCTCAAAAACTTGCCCTTATTTTCAAAGTATGTAATTCTCTGTGCCACTTCATAAAATGCCCCAAAACTACGATGAGTCCTCCTTAGGAAGGTGCTGGTTCATTTTCCCAAAACTGTTTCCACATTCACTAACCTATTAAAAACAGCAAAATATTTTGATGAAACTATTGAGTAGAGTTATGTGGTCAGTGATTTAAATCACCATGTAGAAAATTTTCATGAATAAATTTATCTTGTTTTTTAAGTGTTTGCTTCTGTTTTCTAAAGGAGATGGTTATTCACTCTTGTAACCTTCAGAGTACATTAACTTAGTAACACAGATGTAGTTGTTGTATAGTGTTTCACAGAGCTTTTAGCTATTCAGGGTGATGAACTACCTCTCTGTGTTTTGTTAATATATTGCCTAATTAAATATTTTCATTACTTTTACCAAGTTCACCTTTAATGATTTGTTATGGGGAACAAATTGACTTCTGAGGGTATTCTGTTTGTGTATTATCGGCCTCAACTTTTGACATTAAATGGTCCTGGGTGGTCATGTCTGAGATTGCAACTGTTAATCATGCATTAAAAACGGGAAATTAGAATTACATTGGTTGATGTTTTTGCTGTGTCTACTGTATTTCAGTTCATGTGGGACTTGAAGTATTTTCCCCTTAGAAAGTATTACTGATGCAAATAAGACATCAGTGACATATTGTGGGGATTTTTACATTTAGTTTTCTTCAATTTCACTTCCTTAATCAAACTATGATCGTTATTTCATGTAGGTTTTTCTGAAAACTAAAATCAGTATGAAGTATTTTCAAATGTAAACATATTGCAGTGTCTTCTGCAGGTTACTCTTATCCCTGTGTTTTCTCAACATGACAGAAACTCTGGATTTTATTAATTCCTTTTTAAGGTTCTTAATCATCCTCTCTTTTTCTGTATAATTTGATTACTTTTGGTAAATGTATTCCTTTGATAAGTATTGAAGTATTTTTTTAATATGAATTATCTTCCTACTTAGTCATGAAGCAGCTTTACCTTATGAATGGATCCCATGATAATTAAGCCCCCCCAATTCCTTTAAACATGTTTCTCTTTTTAATATATTCTGCATCATTACTATATTGAGATTATTCCTGCCTAAACTCTGAGATGATGTACATCTTGATGTACTTCAGCACAGTAGCGAGAAATAGATACTCCTGTTCCAATAGAATGTTAAAATTTTTCAAAGATATTGACTTTGGCTTGCCTTTTGTATCCAGCTGTTTAGAAATAAGGCAGCAGCATATCTAAATAAAAGAGATAAAATCTTGCTCTTCTAATAAACATTTCTGTTGAGATATATAATTTTGTTATAAATGTATGTCTATATATTCACCTACATATATACATTTTCAGTACCATTTTCGTAGTGTTCTGCTGCCAACCGTTCATCCACTTGAAATGGTTTTGCAAATTGGAGAAATTTTAGGGTGTGGCATTATTTCTGGAACACAAGTCAGGTAGCCTTTTTAAGTGTTGCTGTCTTTAAGGTGTTCACTTTCTGGTATAGATTTAGGGTTCTGAGAAAAACAGTTAAACCATATTAGGTCAGACCAAAGACACACACTCAACTTTCTTCATTCCCATGTTAGACAACAGAAGAAATCGTGAGAGGAGAACAAAACTGGGATGATCATAGAATGCTATTTCCTCAGCTTCCCATAATTTTCACCTCTGAAGTATTTTGAGATAAATGTCTTTAATGGCTGTGGAGGTAGTTTATAATATTCTTCTGTGATCTTTTTCGGTCAGGTTCAGTGTGTAAAAGTATCTGTTGTCCATAGAATTTTAGGTCAAGGAATTCCAGAAATTAACTTCCTATTTTGTGAACCTGCGCTTTTTTCATTTTATGGCTCTTAAGCTTTTGTTTTGGCAGAGAAAGAGGAGCAATCTATTCCTTTCTGCCTATGATAATGTAAATTTCTGTTCAACCTCTGTTCTGTCATCCCTTTTTTCAGAGCGATCTTTTAGCTTTCATCTATCTTTAACAAAGTTTAGTCATCCTTTATCCATCTGGTTATCTATATTTGAATGTTTTCACATTTGCTGTATTGGTTTTGAGATGAATGACTAGAATTTCACAGGTAATCCAGATACACAGTTTAGAAGGAGGTCTTCCAAGGTTTCCTGTGCTCTTACTCTGTTTTAGTTTTAGCATTCAGTTTGATTTTCTGGTCTGAGCAGGTCATCAAGCAAGTGTTTTCAGGCAATCATCAACTGTATCTCCAAGATTTCATTTCTGAGTGGTAGTGGTCATTTTAGACCCATGCTCTATTCTCTACATAAATAAAGCTTTGGGTTATATTTTCCCCACTAAATATTTGCCTATTTCCATATGTATTGAAATGACAGCCCAGGTATAGAGTGTCAAAGTCCAGAATAATCCTTTTTTATTCTTCACATTCAGCCTTCCCTCTACCTCAAATAACATTATATGATCAGCATTCTGTGTCACTTTTCAAACTGTCCTTTTATTTGGATAATTATGAACATATTAGGTAGTGCAGGTTGTTTATGAAGCTCCACTGTCCCCTGGTACTGTAAAAGCTGTTTATTATTATCCTGTTTGTCATCTTGCTTTTTAATGCAGGTCAGAACCCTTTATTTTTTGTTACAGTTCTTGGTAACTGTCTTTACTCATATCTCCTGTTAACTGTGTTTGAGCTGTCTTGGTACAAGCTTGCCTTAAAGCCACTGCAGCCAAAATAAATCCCCACCTGTATTTCTATCAACTGTGTATGACGAGAAATTTGCAAGCAAGAGAAGTGTACTACATCATTTATCCACAGCTGATGACTTTTAAAAAGTTAGATCTGTACTTGATGAAACAATAGAAATTTGACTTTTGATCTTCAGTATTAAAATCATGGCCTTAGAGCTTTAAAATGCTGCATTATGTTTTTACAGAGGAGAACTACCTTCAATATCTACCAAATAGAATAAGTGCACATGGCAGATTTATTTCGCAAGCATTTAAAACATTCAAAGACTTATATTGATTTATAATCAATAATATTTGGTTGAATCAGCTGTTTTATTGACTGTCCACTGGAAAAACTACAGCTTTGCATACATAACTGTTTAATGGTTTTAACAACGTATATTTTGAGGGAGCGTGGTGAAAAAACTGTTTTTTACATTTTAAGATGAACTTACGAATAAAATTTTGACAAAGGGAAGTAGTTACAAGTCAGTGTTGACTAGCTAGCCTTTCTAAGGAATGAGTTATGGTGTCTCCTGATAAATATTCATAGATGTCACTGAATAATACCGAGAAATTCTGAAAAGTGTAGCAGAATAAGAGTTTATGCTTTAAAGAGACATGCATTAAAAGCTGAGAGGAGGCAACCAGAATAAGCTAAAGTTTGATCAATGAGCATAGTAATATCCAATTATTCTGAAATAAGAGTTTTCTAAGATGAAGCATTTATTTTAATTGATAGTTGCAGCAGAACAGAGCTTAAAACTAAAGAGATATGAAAGAAAGCTTTCTAAGTAGGGGTATTGTATGATTTTTAAAGTGTTACAGTGATTAACTGTTAAGTCGTAGAAACCCTTTTGTAAAGTGATTGTATCCAGAAGGCAAACATTACACCACAAGAAAATTCCTTTGGCAGACAAGGGCCAAAATGTTACAAGACAGATGCAGAGTTGTCAGCTGTAGCCAGTCTGAATGAAAGTTATGGTTTAAACAGGGAATACATGTGGAGTGCAAGGAGTGGTTTTGGTGTACCTGGTAGCTTCTTTTTCTTTTCTAAGATAAATAAAAATCTCTCTCAAGTATCTCAGAAGTTTCAGGAAGAATACATCAACGTGACATTTTAATCTGATGCAATATAAAATATAAAATGTAAGGTTTTTGACGTTGTGAAATAATAAAGATGTTGTATCTGCATGTATAATACTCATTCCTTCTACTGATGAAGTCTCAGTAGCTTTTAATTTCCTGACTGTTGATGCTGGATTATTATATAAAACATCTGCTTCCTGTAAATCAGTTGTTAAGTAAATACAATGTTGATTAAAATTTTGTTTAGAATGCTGTTCAAAAAGCAGTTAATTTTTTAAAAGTTACTTACTTTAGCAAGGTATTAAAATAAGAAAGTTAGTTGGTAATAAGTTGGAGACCCAGTATAAGAAAACATAGAGAAGTTCAGCAAAGAGATTTTGACAGCCTAAAACTAATAAAAATGTATAAGGAAAGCAGAGCTGAGATGATGTTATTTTGAGAGAAATATTTTTAATATTTATCTTATCTCAAAATAAACATGCAGAAGGTCTGTCTTTTGGGAAATAAATTTTCGTCATTCACTCTATGGCTTTTTTTTGTGATTTTAGTCTTCTCGAATAAAATGCATGACTGAGTACAGATCATATAAAATCAACAATGTATAAAATATATTGGGAGGAGAGGACTGATTCAGTGTTTAGAACCAAATAACTCAGGTTGGTATATATGGATGTGTGGAATGTGCCTCCTAGATATTTAGAGAGTTGGGTGTACCATTCCCTGGTCTGGAATGGTTTTGTGCTGTAGATCTGTGCAGTGGTAATTGCTACAAGTATTTTGCTTGTGTTCCACTTTTTACTTCAGTAATTTTATCAAAATTTGGCTTGAAAATACAGGGGAAATAAAGTAAGATAGTTAAAGATGTGTAGATAAATGACAAAAAGGAAACAAGATGTACATGCTTATTTATTTTTAACAGATTGTTCTGATTTAATGGTTTCTGGATTGATACATGTTTTAGAAGTTGTCATTATGTAAGCTATTTACATGCATTGTTTAGAATGCAAATGTTTTCTGCATTCATGGAATTTCTTTTTTTGTTATTGGAGTATTTACCAGGATGATTATGAAGTGTTAGTAATGGTTTTAAAGTGTAATACCCCTTCTCTGTTAATATTGAGTGGTTTTGTACTTTACTTTGAATTAACCATTACCAAAGATTGTAACCTCAAAAGGATAATTGTAAAGAAAGATCCAATCACTGTTACAACAGAAGGTGATAATTTGTACTTTTGCTATTTCTAGAAGTAAATACAACCCAACTATCGATTCTGTGTATTTATTTAACACATGCTTTGTGAGTCAGAAGGCTTTTGTCTTTCTTAAAGCATCTCATATATTAGCAGTATATTAAGAAGGCATTAATTCATGGAACTCATCGCATATTCTGGAAAAATATTTTCTTGTAGGAGAACCTGCAGGCAGGAGATTGTTCTGTAACCTTGTGTGTATACAGAGGCTCACATAGAGTCTCTAAAAATGCAGATTAGCAATGTACAGGTCCAGCCATACAAAAAAAGAACTATCACTTAGCACTGAGTAACATAGTCTAAGAAATAATGCTCTTTTACATCTTCAGGAAAAAGATGACAATGTTCCCAGATATATACAGTTTATGCATTCACAGGTTGGGTTACTGAAATCTGTTTGCAGGTTGAAAACAGTAATAGAAGAGCTGATGCAGACACAGCAAACCCTTCTGAGCAAAGAGGAGCTTGTTTTGGAACTAGAGAAAAAAATAGAGGAGTCATCTAAGACATGTGAAAAGAAATCTGAGTAAGTTGAAATTTAAATTCCAAAATACAGTGGTTTGCAGGGGAAAAATGTCTATAATGCCATTCCTAAAACTTGTGTAAGAAATACCCTTCACTAATCTTGTTCTGCTTTTGTGTTTAGCAATTACTGTGAAAAACAATGGTAAGTTAGTTTCTTGTCTCTAAAATAAATCTTGCCCACTGCAGACCCCAACTCATTGAAGAACTGAGCAGCCCCATAAGTTTAATACACTTGTTATGGTTTGGGAAGAGCTTTTGGCTCAAGAGCTGGACTTTCATTAATTCAATTCCACTTGCTCAAAGAAGATGAGTGAGTTCAGTTGCCTCTCTGTTTGGCAGAATTCCTTGTGGAGGTGTAATTCTGTAAAAGGCTTTCAGAGTCATGTGCGAGACTTTCTTATGCAGTAATATGTTTGCAACTTGTCAGGTTAAATTCATACTTCTTTGCATTTCTCTACAGAAGTGTAAATGTAAAGTATGTTAATCTCATACCCTGTAGTACTGCATAGTAAATGCCAAAGGTGAGAGATTAGTGAATGCTTTAGTGCACCATAAATAAAACGTTATTATAAAGAATCATTCTTGGGCAACATCTTTAGGTTTTCCTTCTACCTTTGGTTAGAAAAAATATTCACATAGTCTTCTAAACTGATGTTGGTACAAGTACAACAGATAAAGAAACCTTTTGTCTGTAGTAATATTTTTCTGATTCTTGTTGCAGTCAGTCCTAGTCTTATTAATATGGTAATAAATATTTGTTTACAATACCAGTAGTGAATTGGAATTGATACTCCAGTCCTTTAGGTGGTAATCCTTCATTTACTGAAAAAGTGTTGATGCTCATTGTTGATGGAACATTGTCACATGAAACATTGTATAGTATTTATTTCTCATCCAAAACCTCTATGTATCTGTTGTCAGTGTTTCAAATAGATATTTTGTGTCTTTTTTGTGGTGAAGTTCACGTGCACTCACAGTGTGTTTTCCATTTTTAGCTTCTTGATCTGTCTTCTTTGCTGTATGCTACTTGAAGGATAAACTATATTTGAATCAGCTGAGTTTGATGGGGTGTTGTTTGGTTTTTTCCTCTCAGTATTGTTTTGTTACCAGTTATCACTCCCTGAAAATAGTTTAGACCATCACAGTATTTCTTACTGTGTGAAGGCTTCTCTGACTGATCCTGTAGCAGATGTTTGTGGTGTTGAGGAGATGATTTCAGTTCAAGTTGCACCAGTACCTGTTTATCTTATTAAAAGCAGGGAATCTGGGTTAGATGTCTAGCTGTACAGTGAAGGCTTCCCTGAAATCATCTTTGTTCTGATTTTGTCATTGATCAGGCCTGCCTCAAATAAATTCCCTTTTCACCTTTTAGCTGCAGTGTAGAGTGATCAGGATGTTTCAGGATGTTTACTGTACCCAGAATATCTTGTCCATTGTTGCATTTGGTTTAATAATGACTGCATAAAGTAATACCTTATGACAATGTCTTGGTACTATTATCCCCACACTAATATCCCTTTCCATCTTCAAATGATGATACCACCTTCAATGCAGGAAATGTTTTAATTATATTTTATTTATATATGTATATGTCAAGTGTACCAACTGCCCTTACAACATGATAGCATACTGAATATTTGGGTTTTGATTTAGTTCACCTTTTTAGCGCTTTGTGATATTTTGCTCTGATTTGCAGGGATCCTTCATAGAAGATCTCACTCTGTGAAATTGCTTGTAGCTATTACTAGCAGCAAGAACTTTGCAGCTTGCACTCATGCAAGCCACAGGCAAATAATTTTATAGATTCTAATTCCTCATGCATGACTGGAGTGGCAAGCACTGAAAATTGGCTTTGGGAAACCAAATCAGATTGTAATCCATTTTGCCACAGTTCAGAAAGAGACTAGCTTGTGAGTGACTTTTCAGGATATCTTGTGTTATTGCTGTGTCCTGATCAGTTGAAACCATTCAGTGTGTATTCACCAGTGTATTCACCTGTTATTTTCACATGGTGATGTCCTTTTTCTCACAAAAAGGAGAGCAGATGAAAACACATTATCTTCAGGATAACTTCAGAATAGTTGTTCATTTGCTTCTCTGATGTTTTTAAATATGTGCAAGTTCATGCCAAATCTCTGTTTCGGATTTGAGAATTGTGACTGCATACCTCACACTTACTCTTTTTGAATTAAAGATCATTTTGCTGATGGTGAGGAGTTTTGCTGATTACTGACTTGATATAATACTTGCCTATATGAATACAATTTATATTTTTTCCTGCCAAAGAGGATTTTATGACAGGTGGTTCCCTTGTTAATTTGAAACCCATTTGAATACTCATTTGACTGAGCATCAGTTTATGAAGGATCAATACCTGTATGAACAACTTTTACCTTTCTTTTTTTCTTCAAGGGTAGAGCTTGCAGGAGGGCTTGTCTTCAAGGGATTATCCTGAAGATACAGAGTAACCCAATACTGTGATTTTTCTTCATATTGTCTTCATTCTTCATAGTTCTTGTCCATTTACCTCCTCCATCTATTCTTGGAGACAGTGAGAAGTCTGCATCTCCTGTAGACCACTTGTCACTGAGCACTGATTGAGTGCTTTTAAGGGTGTCTGTATTATACTGTGGGTGATACTGTCTCTTAGTCAGCTTCTGTCAGTCTTTGGCTTTGGTAGTTCTTTGGGATGATAGAATCATATGGGTACCTGCAGATACTCTATGCACATGTCTTTCAATATGATTTAATCATGACTGTCTCGAGTATTCACGAGTATAAGTGGTATTCAGAGAAGAACTATAAAAATAAGCAGAAGATAAAAAGTTGCTTTTAGCTCCTCATTAAGATAAATGTTTTTATCTTTGTAAGACAGTTGTAACCCAGTCCAGAAATACTTACACTGCAGAGGAAAAAACAGATGTCTCTTATGTGATGCCATATGAATTTATACTGGATGTGAGGGGAGTTTGATATTGTATATTATTACTGCAACAACTACATGGATTGGAGTGAATTTCTCATCATTTTAAAGCATTATCTAAAATTTACTTATTCTCTAAGGGAGGGGGAACCCCAGTGTTTATAAATTCAGTCAAAAGTGGATGAAAACAGGAGTTCTGCCTATATTTATTATACATGATTTTTGTGATAGAACGAGTGCTTACTTTTATTATCTTGTTGCTTTGAAAATTTTCTAGAATCTCTTCACCTTTGAATAAATTATTATGTTGAGGAGTTGTCATGCTTTCTTCTCAGATTTTATGAAGCAAATAGATTATTTTGAATCATGTACATTGTTAAATTTTTATTTTTCTTTGCAGTATTGTACTCTTGCTGAGCCAAAAGCAAGCGCTTGAAGAGCTTAAGCAAACAGTTCAGCAATTAAGATGCTCTGAGGCAAAATTTGCAGCCCAAAAAGAACTACTGGAACAAAAGGTTCAAGAGAATGATGGGAAAGAGCCGCCACCTGTAGTGAATTACGAAGAAGATGCCAGATCAGTGACTTCTATGGTAAGTTTTACATCTGTTTTACTGAATTGTGTAGCCCTGCCATTGTACTTCAGATCTGGGACTGGAGTATCAAGCTACTCACTGAAGGGATTTAAAGTGAATGGACTTCACTTTGCATTTTTGGACACTTGTTTGGACAAGAAGTTCAATTGCATGATATTTTTTTCTTTTTAAGTGGCAGTAACTCATAATGATCTGTCTGTGGGGACTTGGATTAGTCTTGTTTACGCTTGATGCTTAGATTTTCATTACACTGTTTAATAAAGAAAAGTCTTAACCCTTACATAGATTTAGTAAATGTGACTGAGCAGCTATTGGTAGTTTCCTTGACTGTGTTGAAGAAATAAATTTACATTTGTAGATAGAAAATTACCAGCAAAAGGTCTTGGAATTGCTGCACATGTTATGTAATTGAGAAATTAATTTTATGTACTGTAATTACTCTTTTCTCCAACAGAAATGAACACTGGTTTCTTTAAACTTGTTTTTAAATGTTTGTGTGCTCTTAATAATTAAAAGGAATTTTTTTGGTCTGATGAGACCTCATGTAGTTTAAACAAGTACCTTACTTTGCTAATATTTTGTGTGATTTCATTTTCTCAGTTGTGTGCAGCTACGTGCAGAGTTTGTAGGCCACATAAAAAAGCAAACAAGCAGTGCCTGTTTACTAAAGGGACAAACAGTTTTTGCCTTTGTGGATTAGTTTTGACATGTAGGAGATATTTGCGACTTCTTTTCATTGAGGTTTAGCCTGACGTTCTTTTTGGCCTATGGGGCAGTAGCTCTGTGAAGTGATAATTAAATAGTTGTTTGTGAGGGGAGAGCTGCTTTTCTTCCTCTCTCTATTTGTGGAACTGTTTGATTCCCATTCTACAATTATGCTTGATTGTCAGCATTCTCTTGCTTCCACTGCTATTTAATATTTAAAAGGCAGTATGAAATGGTTGTCATTTACGTTGGTACAAAAAGTTATTTTACAAATGCTTGTTGTGACTTAGAAGGAGTTAAAAAAGTACAAAAAGATGAAGAAAGAGAAAAGAAGGATCAGGATAATGATTGCAAAAGATTAGGAGGCTTTGAATCTTTTTGAGGCAGGCTATGTTGTTAGTTATTAAATACCATATCCTGTAGTAGTGTTAGTGATTATTGTCTGCTAGTATTAGTTGAGATGATGAGTCTAATCATAAGAGTGGTACTCTTCCCCTTTAGCTCAAGATTACTGCTTTCTGGTGTCTAAACCTCTGTTTCAGTGAGTGGGAGAAAATAAGCCTGTGTGCTGAGCACAGGCCTGCACAGGGCCAAAAGGACAGAGACACAAGAGCTCCATCACTGCCAGCACTGTGTCACCTCCAGTGTCACCTTCAAGGTGAGAAGGCTCATCACTTCCACTGCAGCCACTGATGGGCCCGCAGTGCCCCAGGGCAGATGGCACAGGGTGGCTGGTTCTGTGCTCGGGGCATGGTGGCCTCTGCACTTGAGCAGGGGAAGGGGGAGCATAGAGCCATAAGATGGTTTGGGTTGGAAGGGACTTCGAAGATTGCCTACTTCCAGTCCCTTTCAACACCTTCCACTACAGCAGGATGCACCACGTTACAAAATCTTGCCACTTTAACTCAATGCAAGGTTGCAGAGAAAAGCCAAGGTTGCAGAGAAAGGGACCTAATGATGAGAGGCAGTCTGATCAGCTTCACAGGGAGAAAGTAAAACAGAAACAGGAAGTTAGTACAAAAGGAGGCAGAAATATTTAACACACTAAGTTGGTGTTGTGTAAACTGAAATAGAGGATAATGTTTTGTTGTTTTATTTTTTAAACCAGTAAGTAAAATTTACTGTTAAGGCAACTTGAGAAAATAAATCAAATATGTATTTGTATTCTAGAGATAATGTTAACATTCATTTTTAACATGGATTGCGTACTTTAAGTAACTTGCTCTAGTTTATGCAGTTCCATCTGGCCTATGTTATCTGAGAGTTCGGAGTGCCTTCTCTTTCCTTGCTTCTTCAAGGCAAAGCTTGCCAGAAGGACTGAGCCAGAAGGACTCTTGGACGTGCACTCTTTATTTTGTGGGTGCCAGATGTGGAAGTCCGGAATAGGAGACTGAATAGGACTGAAAACAGGGTTAACTGTGAAAGCAGGCGTGCTTATTTCCACAGCTAAGTCAAGTTCAGCATTTACATGTACAGGATACAGCATTTACACTTAGGCCATTGGTACTGAGGCTACCTTGGGATTAGCACATGTTGCCCCAGAAGGAAATGGTCGTGGTCTACTGCAGCCTGCACTGGATCCTGTTCATTCTTCTGCTTATGCTATTTTTTCTCTTAGGACCTGAAGGAGCTCCTGCACTTCAGTAAGAAATTCTACCAGATTTGGACTTGAAAAAAGACAGGAACTAAACATACCTGATGGTGTTGGTATTGTCCTTGCTTTCTGAGAAGGGATTTGAAGTGATCATTAAATGGTTTGATGCCTGTGATGTTGGATAAGCCCTTACACCTGGGCTTCAGTAGAAGGGCTGAGAGGTAGTGCAGACTCTGGGGCATTTTTCTCTCACACAGCTGGTTGCTCCAGTGAGCTACAAGTAGTCAGGCCTATTGTCTCTGCACATGAAAGGACCACTGCTGGCACCCTGCAGTGGAGCAGAGAGGATTAAGGTGGTGTTGGGTGGTCACTGTGAGTACTGGGGGTGTCTCCTCTCTTACAGCTTGTGCCAGAGCTGTGTTCCCATCAGAGTAAGACTCTGCTCAGGTGCTGGAACCTCTCCTCTTTTAGACTAAGACTGGTTCCCCTTATATCACTGTCTGGCAGCATGAAGAGTCAGACTCCATCTTTTTTATGGAGCTTCCTTTAAGTACTTAAGGGCTTCAGTGAGATCTTCCTGGAGATCTTCCTTTCCTTCTCCAGGCTGAACTCTCTCAGCTTATTGTCACAGGAGAGGTGCTCCAGTGCTGTGATCAGTTTAATGGCTTTCCTCTGGGCTTGTTCCATTCTCTTTCTTGCCTTGAAGGCCCCAGACCTGGGTGCAGTTTCAAGATGGAATCTCACAGGGGCAGAGTAGAGGGAACAAGTTGCATCCGTCATCCTGCTGCTATGCTACTTTGAGTATAGTCCAGGATGTAGTTGACAGTCTGGACTGCAAGTGCACAGTGTCAGTTCATGTTCAGCTTTTTGTCTACCAGCAATTCAGAGTCCTCTTCTGCAGGGTTGCTCTTGATATGTTCTTCTTTCTCCCAGTTTGGCATCACCCTGACCTGTCAGTCTTGGCTGTATCTCAGGATGGAAAAATGATATTCTGATGGGTTGTTTCTTTGAATAAATATAGTGGTGATTTTTAAAAAGGTTTTTTTTTTTTTTTTCGTAAAACTCCTTGAAAATATCGGGCTGTAAAATATCAGAAATTAAATGTTCTTGCTGCTGATTGCTCATCCTGGTATCATTCAAGAGGATGACTGTTTCTTCAGCTATAAATTCATCAAGTTTTCTCCACTTCTTCTGAGAGCAGTTCATCTAAATGTTACTCTGATACACTCAAATAAGGTTATTTATTCCTCTTCAGAAATTAATTGTGAACCCTTGTTTTGCATTTTTTTTCCTAAGAATTACAAAATCATGGTTGGCTTGTGTTGTCAGCATCCATATGAAGCAAATTTTTGTGTCCTCAAGTCACAAATAAATTTTTTTTTGTAATTTAAAATTTAAAAGAGGGATATGCAAAGCAATTTTGTTTCATATCTCCTAAGTATTTATATCATATAAATAGAGCCAATTTCATGGTGGAATAGTTTGCAAATTGTTTTGTTTCCCTTCTCCTGCATTAGGTAACTGTATAATAGAATACTAATAAGGAGTGAAAATCTGAAATGCTGTTAGATATGTTTTTATAGACAGTGCAATGTTATGTGAGTGTTTTTACTTAGTTTCCTTGTTCTTTTTTGCCTCTATTAAATGTAAGACATTTCGTATTCTGTTAGTGTCTTCCCTATGGTTTTCTTTTGTCAATATATTTTTTTAAGTATATTTGCTGTGTATTGATAGTCATGGACTCATTTAAAGAAAAAAGGAAATTGCCAAACAATCATTTTTTTTTTCAATCAAGATATTACAGGGAGTGAAGCAAAAACTTCTGAACACTGCATTTAACGGTTTTGTCATTCTGTATGGAAAAATGAAAAATTTTATTGTTACTAGCAGTTATACTTTTCTGCTGACTTATCCATGCAAGACAGATATAATTATAATGCTGATGGCACTAGAAATTTAAAATCTTGGTTTTGAGCCACTTAGAATTATGCTTTTGTGCCATTTACTATGTTAATGGGAGATTTATAGTTCACATTTTCTTCTGTACTTAACCTGTGGAGATAATTTTTAAAAAGCTGGTTATTCCTTGTAAACAGATATATTTTGACAAAAATGCAGCAGTATCCAAAGTGTTATGTATTATATCACTGCACAGAATTTAACTCAAAGCTACTTGAGCTAACTTTTCCACATTTAAGTGTTCAGACAGTGGATGTATGGCCTGTAATTTGTCTTGAGTTACATAAGGTATATTTTTGCTGTTAATATGATCAACAAAGCATAGCAGTAGTCCATGGTAATTCAAATGAAGAAAACAAAACTTTATGTGTCTGATGATCAGTTTAGAAATAAAAACATCATTAATTTCTGGATATTGCAGTACTAGCTAAACATTTACTCAGGTAATTGCATACAGTTATGATAATTTGCATTTAAAACTTATAGCATCAGTATTGCCTTGGAAATTGTTACAGAACAGGGAGTCTTCAGGGAGTTCTTAAACCAGGCAATAGATTCAGTTAATATAAAATAGTAAGTAATTTTGTTTAACAATCATACAGTGAAATCTCTGTGTCACTTTAATATGTCTTTTCTTTTTTCCGTACATGGTAAAAAAATTATGAAGGCATAAACTCATGACTTTTAAGAATATGTGTTTGAAGTGACATACTCTTCTTACAGTAGAAGTGTTTAATGTAGATTTATTTTGCATACTGCAGCATTTTCTTGGAGCGGGTTGACAAAACTGAGACTTGGTGTGCAAGCTCTGCAACACTTGAGAGACTTGTCAGCAGGTGGAGCTCAGTGCCAGAAGACTAATTATGACAGAATACGCCAAAGCAGTTAGCATGAACTTGGGAGAGGTACCCAGGGCAGAAGCAAGCTGAAGCACCCTGGTACAGGCATTGGGGTGGTGTAATGCCTGGTGCCAGTAGAGTTCCAGGCTTAAAAGTGTACACAGCAGAAAATGGTTTTATCTGTTCTAGCATAATTACTTGAAAAAAAATACAGAAGTTCACTTCATATCTAATCACTTTTGTGGTTTGTTATTCCTTTTTAAAAGGCTTTAGAGATGTTGTCCTTAGTGTCCTTGCTTTAAAAATAAGATAATCCAGCTTTTAGTGAAGGTTATGGTAATTAAAATATTAGATCTCAGTCATTACGGAAGGAAAAAAATACTAAATACATGAAACAGAGCTGAAGTGCTACTTTATTTATTTGTAAATTATTTTACCTAATGTGAATGTTTTATCTTTCCATCCTTGCTTTCTAGAATCCAATACTTTGTGCTTTAATTAGTACGATCAATAAACCAATAGCCAGAGTCTTGTTCTGCAGGTTTGGATTTAAAGAGAATGTGTTCAGAACACTCACTAAAATAGTAATTGACAAATTTAATCAATTTGTATGTGTTGGTTTTTTCACTGTCAGTTACACAGATATGAAAGAGGCTTTGCAGGAGTTTGCGATTTCATTAAAGATGCTTCATTGCATACATTTTAGATGTTGGATCACAAAGCAACATAATCTGTTGAGAGAACTACCACACTCTTAGGGGTTCCTTTTCCCCTGCTGTGTCAGACTATGAAGGTTCTTTATTTTGAAATAGATGCAAGGAAGTGATTGCCTTCTGTGACAGGCCATTGCAGCAATTGCAGAAAGCATAACAGTAGAGATAAATTTGTCATTTTTCTTACTGATTTAGAAGAATAGACACATTCTTATGCTGTGTAATGCATCACCAAACATCTCCCTTATCTGTCCATGTAAGTAATTCTCTACTGATTTGTGACTCATGACATTTATATAAAAGTAAGATTGTATTAAAGCATGGTAGGGGAGCCCTTCACAGTAATTTAGTTTATATATTTATGAATCTTGTACACTTCCACCATGTTGCAAGATCTTAACTTTCTTGTCAATAGATCCTGGGCCAGAGTTAGTCTGTGCAGCATTGGTATCCTTATCTTTCTTTTATTTTAGTCTCTACTGAGGAAGTGCTGCCAGTGCAGTCATGCTGTAGAAATTTTTACCTATTTATTCATTAAAGACCTGGAAATAAACAGTTTTATTTGGTGGACAGCTGAAGTTCAGTTTTGTTTATGGCCGCTTTCCAAGCTTGCTGGCTTGGGCCTGTGTTTCTGGCTTACAGCCAGAATTTGACATGGATCAAAAGTGCCCCAAATGTCACATGCTTTTAAGAAGTGTGGACAGTATTAATTCAATTCAACTTTCTCTCTTAGTGAATATGTTCTAGCTTCTGTTTCTTGTTTTTGTAAATCCCAACTGCCTGATGGACATATATCAGAGAAAGAACAATACAAAAGGAGACAATAAGATAGTAGGCAGATAAAATCAGTCATTCTTTGTCCCACACTCTGATCTAGAATTTACAGGATAAGAGGTCAGTGGAGTTGTCAAGACTCTTGCCGCTGAACATGCCTAGAATCTTCTGAAGTAAAAGGCTGGACTAAGTTCACACACTAAGGCTCAGAACTTAAGTACTTCTTAAAGTTAGCATATTATCTATCAAAAATGTGTTGAGAAATAACTTGGTCTTGGGGAAAAGTGGAATTATTAGTATAAGCACACTTTTTGAGGAATTGAAGGAGGTGCATTATTCACAGAAACAGAACTCTTCAGAATATTTGAAGTGCAGATTTAGTTTACCCTCTCTGTATGAAAGAGAGTTATAAGCACTTGAGATACCTAGACCTCTCTTGAACTGCCAAAAATATTTCAAGAGCTTTAATTTCTTCCTTGAGGAAGCAGGCTTCACCATAGTAGTGTTCAGAACTGCATACCCACTGGGGATTTGTTACTTCAGTGTGAATCTTCTCTGTGGATTAAGAAAGCTTCACAGAGAAGTTTCCTTTCAAACAGAAATCATGTGCTAGTATCCAGCAGGGAGAAAAGTAGTCATTTTTTGCCAGAATCATCGTCATTGCCTTCTTGCATCTTTTTCATAGTGATGGCACCAAATTAGTGTGATTGCTAACTTCTCATAGTCTCTAGGCAATTCACAGGAAGTAATGTGATAGAATTTGGCTGCTTTAAATCACTTCTCTGCTTTTCTCTCTTCCTTTTTAAGAGGCTGATTAGAAATACCATTGTCCTTAAAGGCAATTATTGTGCTTCTAAAACTCCTAAAATCTGCTGTAAAATAATTATTGGAATTAGGATTTATGTTTTTAATGTAGTGTCACTGGTAGTTTTCTGGCAGATAGAAGTGTATGCTTTTATGCTTAGCTTGTGATTTTTTTCTGCCATGTTATGAAGTTCTTGCCTGCTACAGACTTGAGAAACCAGAGTAGCAATTTAGTTTTCAGACTACTGTCTTTAAGTTACAGAGCTATTTTTTGGTTCTCCTTTTTATTTTTTGGTTATTACTGTTGGTGGTTTTTAACAGTGGGGTAAGTGAAATAGCATGTTTCAGATAATCCTTTTTTTTTTCCTTTTTTCATGTAGCAGTCAGATGGATGAAAAACATTTCTGGTCAGTTTGGGATCCAAGTGCCTGAACATCAGCACTAATGCCCAGTTTTAAATTTCTTAATGTATCTGCCTGTGGCATGAAGCTGTGACTCCTAGGCCATAAAGAACAGTGGATATTAATATTCAAACAGGTGAAGCCCTCTTTCCAACAGATATTGAGGTTCTTTATTCAAAATAGTCTTTAATGGTAGGGAAAATTCAAGTTCTGTGTGAGATAGTGGTAGTCACTGCAACCTTGTCAAAAAATTCCATGATACTTATCTCAGTTTCTTTACAGGGAGGTATAGAAACAGGTCATCAGAAACCTAATTTCTGTTTGGCTGGTGTTAGGCTAATGTGAGAAACTCAGTGACATTTGCATGAAGGTAATAGCAGATATCCAAGAGTTTCTGAAACTGATGTCCTCATCCTAGAGGAAAGAAAGTTTGGAGTGCTACAGCCAAGATGCAAGGAAATTTGTCATTCTTGGAAAATGATTTAAAGTCTTTGCTTTTAGGGCACTATAGGAATTCATAGACCAAAAGTAGGTTATTTTCTGGAAGTTACTGCAAAATATTTCTGCAAGCAAAATTATTTTTTAAATCTGATTTTTTTGTCAGGTTTCTGAGAAAAGCAGGAGTTGTTGGTGTCTAGAAGCTAGAGTATAGATTAGTGAAAGTAATTATTATAAGTATTAATTATAAGAGTATAATTAGTAAAATTTAGGGGGAAAAAAAGAAAGAAACCAAATACAGGATAGAGTGGCAGAGCCAGACACTGGCAGCTCCAGAGGCAGCAGAGCGTTTAGTCACGGTCAGAGTGTGCCTAGGATTCCTATCAGGAACAAAATGAAAAGAGGTCAGGAATAGTGCTGAGGACAAGACTATCATGTGGGTCCAAAGTCTGTCCAGGACACAGGACCAAACATAGGATTGAAGAAACCTACAGCATACTCATATAGGAATCATCCAGGATGAAGGGCTGGAGACAGAGCAGTTGTCAGTATAATTTCATGAGACAGTATTTCTGAGACTGTGGCTCATCATCATGAGATTGACTTCATCAACATGTGTTGCCACTGTGGCAAATTGAGTGCTAAATCAAAGCCTAAATGATATGATTAAAAAAAATACAGTATAGAAGTAATATATCCTGAGCTATATCTTCTTTTTTGTTTCTGATGTGCCTCAGAATGACTTGTTTTTATTTCTAGACCTTGGCTAAGAATACTAAGATGAAATAAAATCAGTTAATGTTTGGCTTTATGTGTAATACAAACATCAGTCATTCCCCTTTAGATTAAATTTACTTAGTTTTGCTAGAACTTTGTAACAATGAGGACTTCCACAATACCTAACTGAAATTATCTCACTCTGGAAACCTGTAACATTTACTTAGCAACTGCTATAAAAATGAAAATAAAATGGAAACACAAGTGTATTGATTTGGGGTTTGGAGGGCTACAATGAGATGCTTGACAGTCTTGACAATTTCTGTATCATGTTAACCTGAAATTTTTGTCCTCTGTGCTAGTTGCTGTTTAGAGCAGTTGAACATGGTGATTGTTTGTACTGAATTCAGTGTAATACAGTGAATGTTGCAGTACAGCAGGAGCTGATGTGACTGAGCTGGCTATAGGCGTTTGTAATGAAAGGCGATGCAGATTTTTGTATGGCTTTTAAGTGAGGGGAGATGTATTTGGAGTTTTAAAAATGAAAAAGTTTAAAAGTAACTTCTGAGCTAGAAACAATGAAACAAACAAACAAACAAAAGGTAACTTCTGGCTTATAAAACCAGAAAAGTTGAAGAAGTAACTCTGAGTTTAAAAAAAATAAAAAACTTTAGGTTTGTATTTTGATAGTCTGAAAGAAAAACACATATCCTCAAGGAAAATCAAAGTTCAGTGCAGCTGATATAAATTCAGTTTTCTTATGTTAATTTGTTGGCTCTTATAGCACAAAGGGGAGATGGTGTTTTCTCTTTAGGAGGTGGTGAAAAGACAAACCTGCAAGTGGGAATTGTGAATATTTCCTATCTAATAGGATCCTGTTACAATGTGGTTGTGCTCATTTAGTGATGATTCAAGTTGCAGGCCACAGTAATATGTGACAACTACATAAGGACCATTAATGAAGGAATGATTTGTTTTCGAGTAATTTTTATAAGGGCAAATGAGGTGGCTTTTTGACAAAAATGCAGCTGTTTTCTTCTTAGGCTGTTTTGTAGTAGTATGCAAAGCTATGGCTGTGTGTTGGTCTGCTTCAGACTGCTGCTGCTTTTGGCCATTTGATCTGTTCACTCCATAGAGATTTTTATATATAACCTGTAAATTAACACTGGTTTTGTGGATAGTTGTATGTACAATTTGATCTTGGTGTTTCAGGAACTCTGTGACAATGAAATTTGTAACTTTATAAGATGTAATAAAAATAGTGAGGAAAACATGGTTTTCAACCAACATGACTGAAGTATTTCATCAGTTATTTTCTTCAACTGTTAAGAAGTTGATGCGTTGAATCATGTATCACTATACGCATAAACTAGACATTATTGATTTTTTTTATGAGAAGGGGGGTGTGGCACATAAAGAGTTTCTTCTGTAACAGAGGAGACTGGTCTTTGATTCAACAGACAGCTTGAGCATGCCAAATAAGTACAGCTTACGAACTTTGAGGCAACACTGCTTGGTTGTTCAGACCCTTTTTAATAAGTAATGATTGAAATTAAAAAAGAAACTGTTGACTGAACTACTAACTCAAAGTCTTTGCATTTCTGTAGAAAAAGTGCTTCCTTATTTATTTTGGTTCATCGTGCTAGATAAAATTTATGACCCTTGGCTTGAATAGGGTTGAAATCTTTTATTTGGTACAATTACTGAGATATACACACTGACTCTGTCCTCCATGTTTATATTGATGATATTTATATTTTCAAAATAATCTGTTTGTGTCTGTGATTTGTAGCTGTGATCTGTGCATGAGTTCAGTGAACCATTGGCTTTACTTGGAGTTGAATTTGAACACTGCCAGTTTTGAAGGTTTGCATTTTTATTGTTCTGTTGTTTAAATTGGCAGATACTTGTTGTTTTGGCACCCTGCAAAGATAACTCATTAAGCTTATCTCAGTTATGGTGCTCAAGTTGTGTTCAAGCTGTCACAAAGTTGTTCTATCATTTTATCTATTAACATGCAAGCTATTTGTGCATCAAAACAGTATCAGTCAAAACCAAAAGTAAACATCACGTTCTGACTACCCTGCCAAACAGCTGTCAGACAGAAATACCTGATATTTCTTACCTTCGTCACTTCAGATTTGAATCTAGGCATACTGCAAGCTCTTTCCAGTTATGAAAGTTTCAGTTTCACTATTTAACACATTTAATGTAAATATGGATCTGGCTAAGAACCTGTCATGTCCCATTTGACTGAAGCTCTTCAGGGTTAACTCCATGAAACTTTGTTTTATTGTGATAAAACAAATGCATCCTCTGATGGTATGATTTTCCAAACAGGTTACAATCACCAGTCCATATTTAGTAACACTGTTTATTGGGAGAAGAAAAAAGCTTCACTTCTTTCCTGATCGCTTAACATGTAGTGCTATTTCTTGGTGTTTGACGCAGCATTTGCCAGGTGATTTCATTAGAGCCAATGAGTCAGCTTGAGCCAGTTAACGAATTATAAGAGGAATATTGATTAGTAGATACCACTGTGTAAAGGGCAGAAGTGAAGAAATGTTACTTTGTACCAGTCAGAACAGTGTGATGACAAAGATAAAGACAATCCCCCTCTGGTACAATGACATGGTAGTTGGCTGGGGAGACAGGATTTTTCTGCTGCCCGTAAGAACTTCCTTTGAAGTTAGAGAAAAATTTGGTGGTTTCCCCACCTCATCCCCCTAGAGAATAGTGTTTTCTGTAGGTTGGCATGGACTTCTGGTGAAGTTGAGCTGCAGGTCCCCGCCTGCAGTCTGGGATCCCGCACCTATTGGATATTTAGTTTTTGGCATCCTGTGAACCACAGGAGGATTTATGGGTTTCAGGGTCATGCAGTATAGTGATGCTGTTCTTTACAGCATCACTATACATTCTCTGTTCTTTACATGTTGACTTTTATCCACTGCTTCTGCAACAGCTGTTCAGGTTTCAGCTACTCCAATACATCTAATACCTTCCAGGAACCAGACTTTCTTGACTTATTGCCTAAGATCTGGACTCCACCACTAACTGTGTAAAGCACTTGTCTTTAGCAGGTATTACTGAGTGTAAATGTGTCTGATAACCAACCAGATCCATCAGTGTTTAAATCTATGTAATGAGATCTGGAAAGACTCTCATTCCTCCTGTTAGTGAGTAATGCATTCTAATTAAAATAACTGACCAATGTAGTAAGTGCAGTCACTAACAAATGCCATAGTCAGTTCATGCTATGTTTATAAATACTGCATTTAGATATGTTTTGGGCTAACTAACCCCCAGTTGGCACAGTTGGAAACAGCATCAGTTGCTTCATTTGCTGATGCACAGAGTACTTACTACCATAGATTTAGTTTTCCCTTTATGCAGTTGGTACAGCATCCGATTAGTTGATTCAGTTGTCTTCCCATGTCTTTGGATACAAAATGCATCTAAAGAGATGCAGTCCTCCTTAGAAAACCATGTTTTGGATGGAACCTTTGCTTGAGTTGAGGTCAGGAAATATTTTTTTTTCAGAATCTCTAGGAAGAAACTCCCCAAACTGTCCTTCTCACTGACCTGTTGCCTTAGTTCTATATTTTTCACTTCCCCTGTACTTTACTTGAGTGTCTTTTAGCTAACCTCCATGGCAGAAATGAATCGCCTGCTTGTAGCTCATAGCTGTAATTTTCTTCTGTGCTGATTTATAATCCCCCACCTACGAGCTGCTATACAGATTTATTTTATGAGATCACATTTTGTCAAGATAGTGATGACATTTTAAGTCAGTGAGACCAGAGAAGCTTTGCCTGTGCAGATCTGGAATAAAAGAATGAGAACTGTTTTTGTTTTGTTCTCTGCTGAAATGTGGCTTGGCTTTCTGTTGGGGGGTTTTAGAGTTTTAAAATAACTAACACGGGTTGTAATGAGAAAAGCAGAATGGTTTGTGCTTCTCAGCCTGCAGAATGTGTAAGTATGTATGGATTTCTGGCAAGCCTGTTACTGTTATTTTAAGTTTGTGGCTAGTAAAGACAATTTCCAGTTCCAGATGGCATTCTTTGGCACGCACACTGCTCTTCAGGAATTTGTCAACTTGTGGTAGCTGTGGGTGATCTTCATCACTTCCTCACTTCAGCTGCAGACTGCTGCAGAGAGCATTAGGAGTTGAGATATTTTGGATATTTTTTTGCAAGACTTTATGTTTACCTGTCTGGATCCTTGTGTAAAAATGTCCTGGACATTGTATTTGCTTGGTCTGCTGAATTGTATTGAAAACTTCATGCATAGCTTAGTTCTTCAGGCACTTTCACTGGAAAATTTTGCATGCCTCTTGTGAAATGTAGCCTAGAGCTTCTTCACTTGTGGCTTTTTGTTATCAGCCCACAGAGTGATGACTCCAGTTCTTTTTATTAGGCCAGTAGTTGTAATAAGGTTCTCTTGGTCCTTGAGTAATATTTACCAGTTTGAAAAGTTTGATGTTAACTTTTTTAAAACTGAAGCTAACTACTGTGTGCCTGAAACTTCACCATTCCATTGAGGAAGTGTCATTACAGAATACTGTAATTTTTTAACAAGTGCCAAAACCACTCTCTACCTTTATACTTTTTTTGTGAGTAAATGAGTATTTGAAAACATCAGGACATAAAATTTATTTCCTACACTAATTGTGTCTCTAGTGGAGGAATACTGATTTCTTGGTTGCTGTTTTATCACAATCTAGGTAAATAGAGATGCAGTTTTCCAAATAGGAGTAATGCTGCAAATCAGGTGTTTATGTAGAAAAAATAAATTTCTTCCATTACCTTAGCAAGAATTTTCATTCTAGTTCAGGTTTTGTTTTGTTTTGTGTTTTCTTTTTTAACTGGAAAGAGGGATGGCAAGACCAGTCTTTTTGTGCATAGATGCATATTACAAGTTCAAAAATATACTTCAAGTTGAAGACTTTTCCACTTCAAATGGCAACTGTAGTGTTGATCTTGATTAAAACTCTGGGGCAGCATCAAACACTACTACATTTCTCTGTTTTTCTGAGAATTCTGGTCATAAAACCCTGAAACTATTTCAACTGGATATATGAAATAAAGTATTAAAGTGCAGAATAAAATTAGGCTCTTTGATTCAAAAAGTCTCCTAAGAATTTGAACATTGAAATGGTTTGTGGATGCACATTTATTCACTACTTTTGGACTTGTGAGGCTTGGTTCTCTTGAAGCAGCAGCAGCAGCACAGCCTGAATGTTGAGCATGTTGTCCTAGCAGATGCTGATCTTCACCAGCAGCCAGTTCATCATACCATTGTTTTTTTTCATGCCATTGGTTTTTTTGAATTATTAGCTGCTGCTGGATCTAAGGTGTTGACTTGCTTGCTTTTGTGAACATTAGGTACTGCAGTAAAACTATGAGTATCAGTGCAGTCTGTTTTGTGTTCTCCCATTGCAACTTAATGAGCTTACACAGAATTACAGCAAGAGAGAACTCGTGAGTATGTTTGGAGATGTGTTACTGTGATATGGCAATGGCAACCAAGGAAGAGAAGGACCATGCCATGAAACAGTAGTTCCATTTCATATATAGCAAGTGCCATACAGACTGAAATTTTATATTTTTTTACTACTTGAAACAAGTAAAATGATTTTTTGAGAATTAATAATTTTTTATACATTCAGTTAATAATGGCATTGTTGATCAGTAACGCTGCTCTTGAAATCAGTAAAACAGTTAATATCTGAAAATATACTGACAAGCCTGAGGTTTTTGAAGGATGGAGGTCTTAATTTTCCCTGTTATATATTTCCAAAGTTAAATATGGTAATAGCATTTAAACTTATTTTTCAAAAGTATTTATTTGTTCTAAATTTGTCCGCAAACTTTCAAAAGTCTTAATTGGTTTGTTAAATTGCCTTTATTTAAATCAGGTGTCATTGATCACAAATGTGATCAATGAATGGAGGTGTCTTGGGATTTTGTGGTGTAGAGATACAGTCATTAAACTGCATTAGTCCTTGTCTGATTACTTTTTCCTTCCACAAAACCAGTTTTTATACAAGATCTCAGAGCCTCAGCTTAGGTGTTGAGGTACGTTTAGTCATTTTCTCTAGAGAGCTGTTGACATTCTTGATGATAATTTGGTGAAATCCAAATATCATCTTTTTAAAAATAAAAATGCTGTTAGGCGTATATAAGAGTTAACATGTACTGTGTTTCTGGAAACATTATGTCTAACCCCCATTAAGAGGTGCTCAACTTTCGTTAAGACATTTGATACATGTTGGTGTGTTTGGAAGATTTACTAATTATTTAAAAGATGAAGGTGACATTTCCCTGACATTTCATATGTAGCTTGAAAAATTAGTCTTCTGAAAGTCTTAATTAAGACAGAAAACAGAGCAGACAACTTAACTGTACATTCTGTTATTAGAGATAGGGATTCAAAAAAGAAAGTGAAGGGTCAATCATATTGTAGTATTCATAATTCTTTTTTAAAAATTAATCTATTTACACAGAGTGTTTGCTGATAGCCAAACCTTTACGAGGTAAAATCTGCCAAAGATTTTTCAGGTTTTTGTTACCAAATATTTCACCAGACTCTTGCTTAATATTTTTTCTTGCTGCTGTTTTTCTGGAAAAAAAAATTACTCTATAGCCTCTGTTGTAATTTTAAAATCTGAAATATAAGGAATGAAATACATAAAAGTAATCATAAGAGGAAAAAAACTTTATTTTGAAAGAAAACAAATGTTTTTGATTACAAGTTAAATTCCTGAACTTTTTACAAATTAAATATATTATTATATTATGTTAATATTATATGTTAATATGATATAATATATTATATTATATATTATATATCATATTATTATATTATTAATTATATTAATATTATTCTAATATTAACATAATATTGTGTTACTACGTTCCTGTAGACCAGCCTGTAATAACACTGCCTGATTTAACATATACCATTAATAACTTTTGAGTTAACACTCAAAATAAGGTTTAAATGTTCTTGAAGAGATCAAGTTACTAGAAGTGATCAAAACCAAAAAGCATGCCAGAAATTTTCAGGAAAAGAAGAAAGAAGAGATCAGAAAAACATTACGTTGCTGTATTGTGCACCTGCTTCCCAAATACCATAGAACTGCAGAATAATTTAAATTGGAAAATATATCAGGGGGTCCATCTGGTCCTGCTTGTTGCTCAGAGCAGAGCCATCTTTAATGTTATACCAATCTGCAAAATGCCTTGTGCATGTTGAGGTTCTAGCAGCTCCAATAATGGAAGTCCCTCTGGGAAACCTGTTTCCGTATATAATCACTGTCGTCCTCATTGTGAGATTTTTGGTTTTTTTCAGTATCTAACTAGTTTTTCTTAATGCAAACTGTCCTTTTGCTATGTACTACAGAAGAGTTTGGCTTCATGTAACCAATTATATTTTCAGCTCCCTTAATTAGAAAACTGATGTAGGAGAATTCAGAAGAACGAAATAATAATGCTCAGATATGTGGAGGAGCTTCTGTAGAATTAGTGAATAAGCAGATTGGGCTTTACAGACTTCAGAAGTGCAATGAAGGGAATGTGATAAAGGTGTGTGGGGATACATGGGGGAAGTGAATAAGGAATAATGACTGTTCTCTGTCTTTGCAAAAACAAGAAGTAGGGCTCATCAAATAACCACAGTAGGCAAATGATTCAAAAAAAGCACAGAAACATATTCTTCAAAAATGTGTAATTAACTTGTGCAACTGGTTGCTACAGTGGGGCATTGTAATAAGTTATATAGATTCAGAAAACAGTTAAAAAATATGAAAGGAAAATCCTTCCTTGACTGTTGCATGTAGAAACATCCAGACCTTAACTAATAAGGCTGATCTTATACTACAGATCCTCAGAGGACAAAGACCTGCTCTGAAGAGCTGCCATTCTCTTTTTCTTACAGGTTATTACTCCACTGGCATAGTCTAGGATATGCTTTTGGTCTGAGAAATTATAACAGTTATCAAATTTCACACTAGTAAGTTTTGTTTTTCAGGCTACCCCCTGCAATTCAGGATAGGTAACATTAATTTGCATCCAGTGCAGTGTTTTATAATATGTGTACATCAACTATGCATCATTTCTGCTGCTTTAGAAGGTGTTTAAAACAGAAAATACTGCCTTATCATAAAGTGATTTTTGAATACCTAAGTTGTTTAACTGGTTTCACTGTGTACTTGAGATATTTTTAATTAGCTTTGAATGTTTAAATTTTTTTATAACTGTTATATCTACATGGTTCTATACAGTTCTAGATATCTGCAATAGTAAACTAAGAAAATGCATATTATAATTCCTAGAAAGGGACTCCAAAGAGATGATCTACTCAACTCAAGTAATCATCTCATATCCAACCAGCAGCTCTTTTCATGTGTGAGTGCCATATTAATACTTTAAAATACTCTGTGTTTTTTTGTAAAGATGTCATAATTCTTTATCTGGTTTTCTACATGTGGTCTTTCTGAGATACTTAGTTTTGTCATAAATGGGACCAAAAGAAAAAATTAAAAAACAGCGAATGGTGTTTTGAGGAACAAGATTAGTCTTCTTTTTGAAACCAAGTGATAGGCTTTTGGGGGTATTTGCCATGTTCTGCTGTCTGCTCAAATTTTAATATGTCAGCATTTATGTGTCTTTCAGTAAATGCTAAAGCTGTAAAACAGACGTTCAAAGATTTTTGTGATTAGTATATTCACTCATGAATTGGCAGGCCATAGTTATTATCACTGTATAAGTTTATGACGTGCTTTTGGGGCCATTCCTTTATAACTTCTAATCTCCACTGCTGAAGTGATCATTTTCTCTATTTTGAAGACAAAATAGAGATGTAAATGACAAAACTTGTAAATGACAAAACTTCATTCTCACTCTATACATAGACCTCAAAAATATTCCTTGTTCTACCCATTGTCTAAATTTAAAGCTTTGAGATTAATGTTGTTCAGCACCTTTTTCATCAGGGAATGTGTATCTTCAAACAAGAAAGGAAGCTAGCATTCACTTTGCAAAAACTGTATTGATTACTCTGGCAGATGCCTGTTTCATCTGTATGTTCATTGAACATATCGTTTGCAGTAGCTGCTGAAATTTCCCTGTCTAAATTTATCTTAGAGCCCTTGTATCCTACTGAGTTTTTATCAAAATATCTGAGGACCAGTTCCCTCCCCAAATTAGAAAATCAGTGCTATCACTCTCATCTTTCAGATATCACTGATTATGTTCTTTTCATTGAAATCCCTTTTCTTTTGAGAGCATTTTCTCTTTGACTTGTAGAGTCATCATCACATTTCCTCTATGTTTTCTGTGAAGGTTTTGTGATGTAATTTGCAAGCCCACGTTCAACTTCTGTATCCATGTGGACAGTTCACATCTGACTCATGAGGCATTTTTTTTTTTGAACGGAATAATATTAGAGTATGAGCTTATTTATATCACTGTACATACATGGCTGACTAGTGTTTTAGGAATATTCAATATATGCTGCATTGTCCTTTGTCTGTTGCTGATAATCTTCCACCTTTGATTGGTAGTGTTAATATTTACCTGTCTCTCAGAAGCATTAATTCTATTTTATCTTTATCTTAGATCTATCTCCAGCCCTTTACTTCATTGCTTTTCTAAAAAGAGTATAGACTATTTTTCTTTTATAGTAACCTCTAAAATACAGCCCTAGTCCTGGATTTATACAGCTAAAAAACTCTTCTGGGCTTTTACATCACACAGTTCAATTTAAGCAAAATCTTTTTTTCCTGTTGCTTTTTCTTGCCTATGTTCATTGAAAATACTGTTGTGACTATGACTCATCTGATCTGTCTTTTTGATTGTGTCACTTGGCTGGGTATATTGTTTTATTTCTTATACGTTGTTAAGATTTGCAGTGGTTGTGCTCAGTGACAGGACTGTGTGCTTGGCAAATGAGAGACTTGCTGTCTGCGGAAATGTATCAGTTAAAGGGCATGACCATGGAAGATAAATTGTAGTGAAAAATCCACTGAAACACACAGGATCTCACGCTGCACAAGATCCCCCAAAGAGAACATAGGAAACACAGAAGCCCATATATATAAATATATAAATATATAAATATGCAATTGAGGAAATCCTCAAGTAAAATAGCGGGTGCTTCACTCATGGTTTTCAACTGACCTGAATCCTGTGCTTTGGTTCTTATGCTTAATTTCTTCTTTCTGTCTCTTGTGAGAAGAGAAAGAATGGAAAGGAAATTAGGAGTGTCAGAATGGTTGTCTTCTGTTGTGACATCTCTTGAAAAAAGCTAAAGTGATTTTTTTCCCCTCTTAGGAAGGATGGAAAACTGAGCAGCCTTGCATCCTATTGTTCTGACACTCCATAGGAGCTGCCCCACCATGCTTTAGTGATAACAGTAAGGTTACAGCCATGAAAGTGTGAGCACATCTCCAGTTCTTCCTGTTTACTTTCCTGCTGTCTACTGTCAGCATACAGGCATTCTGGTGGGCTCCCAACGAAGTGGACCTTGTGTCTGGAGTGGCTGAAATTCCCTGGTGCTCTTTCAGGTGTTCTCCTGCTGACCTGCCTCCCTACCCCAGGCTCTGGGCATCTCAATGGTGTGAGTGGGATGGCTCCCACAGCCTATCATTATTAAATGTGATGATATCCTCTACCTGTTATATCTAGTTTATGATATAGTTAATTTAAATTAATTCTGGGAAGTCGTTAAAAACATGGCTAGTCCTAAAAAGGGAAATGTCAGTCATGCATTTTTCATAATTTTTTTATTATATGTTCTCATTACACAGGTGTGTTTAAACACACTTAAAGAAATAGGTTAAAATGTTTTCTAATGACCGCTTGTATTTGCGTACATACCTAGCTTCTTAATGGTAGAGTACAATTTTTTCTGTAGTAATTCAGTTATTGCATAAAATACTATGATCTACAGGTTAGTTTGCTTTCTAGTGAAATTGGTGTTGTATAAAATAAGAATTGAGGTATCATGCTACCATTTCCTTGATGTCTCTGAAACCAATTAATTTGAGCGGAAATGAAACTGAATTAGCTAGTATGCTTTAGTAGCTGCATTGTGTGTGCTAGTAAGTGTAATACTTCATAATGCTCTCTATAGCTTCCGTGAAGCAGATTCCTAGTACCTTTCCAGTGTCTAGCTCAGGTTAATTAGTCTGACAGTCACATGTCTTACAACTTTGAAACTTTTGTCATGACTACATATTTGGCATGTTTGTTTTGTTTGGTGACATGATGTCTGTTGGAATGAGCACTGTGTAGAATTGTAATGGACTTTCTGAGTGAATAGTGCCTCTGCTCTCTGCTAGGTTCCTTCAGAAATTTTAAATTACCTAATATTCTGAAATAATCCTTTCAGCTACTGAATCCTTTGTGGAATTGGGAGTGTCTTGACTGAGAGGTTCAAAATTTGATGTGGCTGGGATGAGATCACTGAAAGATAGCTGTGATGTGTATTTGCTTTTATTTTGTAAATCAAACTTAAAATAACACCCTGATTTAACTAGTGAGATAATACACACATATGTACATAAATACATACATTTAAAAAGTAGTTGGGGTGTTCTGTGTTGCAGTTTTACACCAGTTTAGAAAAAAATATATACTTAATGTGCATTAAAAAAATCCCTTTATATGGATTTATATAATATTCTGAGTGAAAAACAGGTTTCCTGCAAGATGAAGTAGTTCCTTCTAAGGCACACTGCTGGGCAATGGCAAAAAAAGTCACAAGAATACTGCTGTTGTATCTCTTTAGTGTTATCTTGGTTGCCCTAAAAATACTTGAGTGGAATAAATAAACTCAGTACTGGCTACAGTTGTGTTTTGTCATATGTTTGATTACGCCTGCTGTGCAATTTCTGAATCTTCATATCTGTAAGATAGAGACTCGTTTCAATATGTCAGGGGAAAGAACTGTGAAAATGCTAAATAATGTTTATAAAAGAGCTGCAGTTGGAACAGGACATGTACTACATTTTGAACAAAGTTTATCCCTTAAATGCAGATTTCAATACTCGCTCTATTTAATGCAACAGTTTGCCTCTGTATGTCATTCAGTGGTGCTTATCAAAGTTGAGTCTGATATTTTGGGTCAAAAAAGCTCCTTCTTGTTAATATTTTTTGTTAATGAGAAATTGGTAAATGTAGAACCTTACTTGTAGTTTGTTGCTGTTGCTAGATAAGCATGCTGTTAGTGTCCACTAGCAAGGGAGCTCTTGAGTTTTGGTTGTGGGAAGGGAAGTAGGGTTTGTGCGTCTTTTGGTAACTTATTTTCTCCTGTTACGTAAGAAGTATACATTTAATTGGTGTTAAATGTCATGGCTCGCTTCTGAAGAGATGTGTGGAGTGGATTATTCCACAACCATCATGCAAGCTAATGTAGAATTTGTGTCTTAGTTGTTAATGAGGTTTTTTTGGTTGGGTTTCTTTGGTTTTTTTGTTGTTGGGTTTTTCTGTGGTGGTTTTTTTTTTTTTGGTTTGTTGGTTGATTTTTTTAGGGTTTTTTGGGATTTTTTTGGTGTAAGCAGTTTATTTCAGCAGCATCATAAGAATAAAAATCAGGTTTCAGCACAGAGTTATTTTACTAAAATTAAATTATTTAGTATATGACAATATTTGAGTCTGATAAAATGTATAAAAATGTTATTGATGGGTAAGTGGACACATAGTTAATGAGTATTTCTGTGACAGATACACTCCCTATTAGAGTTTTCACAATTTGGCTGGCTATTGCACTCTTTTATTCACTAGTGTACAAATTAAGGCAGATTGCAGACTTCTGCTACCAAATGAATGGCATTATTTTGCTAAGAGAGCATTTAACCTGTATCTTGCAAAATAAACTCTATTTGGAAATAATTTTCAGAGACTGCTAAATTTGATGTGCAGATTTATTGCTTGTTGGGAAGTCCTGGAATAAACTGAAGCTGCATTTCTTACAATATGAGGTCTTTGATTTCTTCTGTCAAAGGTGGAAACTTGAAAGCAATTTTTCTTTGTAACACTGGCAAACAGTTGTAGTCTCTCTTCATTATCAGTTTTTTACAGTTTAGTTAACGTAAAGCAAATTAGAATGAGGTTGTTAATGTGTGATTTTTCTGCTTCAAAGTACCTTGGCTGTTTCTGAAGGTGGTTTACAAGTAATAAACTCAGTTTGTCCATATTAAAATACTTTTTTTTTTTAAGGTTGTTATTTATTTGAGAGCTGATAATAAGAGATGAAGAAAAATATAGTCTTCGGACTAAGTCAGCTTTTGAGACCTTGGAATTTATATTGACTTCTGCTGAATTAGAGATGCTTAAAGGCTGTTTGTGTTCCAGCCACAGCCCTATTCTTGCAGAATTTTAAATACAGACAATGGCTTGTCAGAAGTGACAGTGGCACGTACGGTTTACAGTAATGCCAGAAGAGAAATGGCTTCTGTTACTTGCACCAATGGGTGCTAATATTTATAGGTAGTCTGTTGTTAGAGAAAGGCCTGTTAAAAAAGAGAAAGTAAGGATGTCCTTTAAGTAAGGATAATGCACATATATAGAGTTTTTACTATGTGGGGAGTTTTATTACATATTTTCAAATCATTGTCCCTTTAAAATTTGAGGTATTTCAGGAGAAAGAGTTGAGTCTCTTGTTATTGGAATATAAAAGAATTTCAGTTTTCTTTATAGTTGAAGTATTTGCACAAAGTATTTTAGGAAATACAGAATTTGTAAGTGGTTAAATTTTGTTTAATCCTGTTGATTCTGACACTTCCTAGCTTGTGTCAGTAGCAGTTCAACCCCTATCCTTTATTTCCATAAAATTCAGTATTCTATATTGTACATTCTCCAATAAATCAGTGATCCTATAGATTTGCTTTTTTCACTAAAGATTCTGGCCTTTCTCCTAGGACAAGAAGGATAAAGTGTCAAGATTTGACACTATACGTCATTCCATAGCTGGAATTATAAGGTCTCCAAAATCCATGTTGGGTTCATCATCGGTAAGTAGTACCAATACTGTAGTGTTGGAATATATTCTGTTATTTTTTCAGCTTAAATAAGATTTCTTTTTCCTTGAAACAGCATGCATTTCCATCTGAATGGACAACAATTACGTTAAAATTTTAGCATATAAACACTGTTCTGACTGATCAGCATGCAAAATAATATCATGATACAATGGTATGTCAGAACAACTTGTCTCACTTCAGGAGAATCAGTTTGTATGTTCTTTGCAGCTCCCAGAGTGGTGCTATATTGTTCAGAATATTCTTCCCAACAAGGCTGATTTTCTTGAAATGCACTATAAGATAATAATCTGTATTAGGTTAGATGGACACACGTGTTTTACAAATTTGTACAATTGTTGCAATAATTGTATTACCATATTTTTTTATAAAGCTTCAATGTATAAGCATATTGTTACTATTGCTACTACTGCTGGTACTATTTAATTTACTTTAAGTAATCTTGCTTAAAACCCCACTAAAAATGGCTGTTGAGTATCTCTGAGATATAGTTAGCTTTTGTTAAAATTTTGTAATTGCTGGACAAATGTTCTTGTTTGTTTTACTTTTGTATTTCCTTCTGTTTTTTTCATGTGGTAGCTTGCAAGATTAGGTAGAATCCTTAAGCACCTACTTGTGGATGCATCAGATTGTACTTAAAAACCTTCTGCCTTTTTCTTGAAGTGGAACATGTGGTCACCATAACGCTCCAAACTTAAAATCAAACCAAAACAACAACTCAAAAACAGAGCAAAAGAAAAAACTTGAAGAAAGTTGGGTGAAGTTTTTAAAATAGTTTAAAATAGCCTTTTAATTGTGATCTTGCCACCTAAAATACAAGCTCAAAGTAGCATTCTTGAGAAAACTTCAGAAGCAATGCATCTTTTATTTTATGCTGCAGGATTGCATCCAAGGACCCATTAACAGACACAGCAAACCATATTTAAGCTAGATAGTATTCAGAATGGGTGGAAGAGATAAAAATTACATATGTGTAAAGATACATGTATACACAGAGGACAACTGTACATAGTGATGAAGGAATAGAAAAATAAATACAATCATGAGATAAAATTAGGGTACAAAGGCTTTTCCTCTGACAAACATGAAAGTTGCATGGCATTTGAAATGTAACAAGAAAAACCTCGCTAAAATATTAAAGTATCTTTGATGTTAAACAAAATTTCCACATTGTTGTGATCTTCATTTTATTAAAGTTCTAGTTGTGGTAAAAATCAGCATTTCGTATTAAAAACCAATTAAAATGTGTATTTCTGTGACCTCTGGTCTTTATGTAGGTGAGACACAGCATTCATCTGTTTCTATGTATTATAAAGCTTATGACTTCAAAATAAACCAAAAAGCATCTGCAAACCCCAGAAAAAAAACCTACCTGAAATTACTTCAGAGAAAAATTGGAAGAGAAAAAAAATCTCAAGAGGAAGATGAAAATAAAATGCTTAGATTAAATCGGGGAAAGTCAATGTCAAAATCTTAATTGGCTTAAAGTGTCATTTTAAATAGTCTATGTACCACACTCTGATTTCATTCCATGGAAGCTGATGTAAATCCGGCTGTAGATTTGTGGTAGATATGATTGGTGAAACCTTGGAATATATTTGGAAGAAGTAAGATTGGCATTGGTTCATTTGAGCCAGAAAGTAAAATCTGAGTAACAAGTGCAATCTTGATTACCTGTTGCTTAAATTACACCTAAATTACTTCAGAATTAGAATATATAAATTTCTAGCCAATTTTCAGTTTTGCTTTCTGTTTTGATTTAGTGATTTTGTGTGTGTTAGAAAAGCTGACCATATGTATACAGTTCAAATTTGCTTCACAAATTAGTACTTAGCTATTAAATGTGGTCACCTGTTTCCTGCTGACAACTACATAAGCATGTTTAATTGCTAAATATATAAATTGATACTTAAAACTTATTATCCATCAACAAAATACTAAAAATTATTATTGAGTGTGTATTATAAAGTAATATTAACATACATTTAAAAAAATTTATTTCTTTAAAATAGATAGACCAGTACAAAAAGGATGTCAGAGCAGATTTGGAAAAGGACCAGTACTGATCTTCTCATATAGTCTAGTCTAAAATGTGATCTTACCTACCTGTTTTCAAATTATTTGTTTTAAGCATTTAAAGTTTTCAAAGTATTTCTAAGTATTTAATTTTTAAATATATTAAAACTTTAGAAATTTTTAATTGGTGGGATAAATTGGGTTTTGTTTGTATAAATTGGAGAGAACTAATTTTTTGTACATCATGTGGAAAAAGTCATGGGGAAACTGCCATTCTAAAAGTAGGCAGGAGTTTTTGTGTGTTGACACTGAAATTCTATATATGCTCTCAGAATGAGAAGCTAATATAGGGAAAATGTGTCATTTGAAGAGAAAGAAACAGGGCTAAGGATTCAGGTAGGTTTTTTGGGACAAAATGAAAGCCAATTTTCTGTAACAGCAAGAGATGTAAGTTTAATCAAAGGAGGAGAGGAAACAAAACCATGGGGGTAACTTTCATGTACCAGTCATGAAATGCTGTGAATAATCTGAATGAAGAGTCTGAACAAATTGCATCATGAATGCCAGCTTCTGACGTGCTACATATTTTTTTTTGTATTAGACATTTGAGCTTGACACAAACATCTGCTATTGTTTATAGGATTTTTTTACTGTTTATAGGATAATAGGTGGAATTAATGCTTGTTTCTGATGGTGTACTATTAGCATGTGGGAATGAGCCAGGTACACAGAGACGGCATATTCCATAGGGTATTGTCTCAAATTATCAACTTTAAATTTATTGCTTTGCATTCACTTGTGTCAGTGCTACTCTTTTACACTATGAGAGAAAAAATACTTGAAAAAATGTTTTCTTTGCTTAAAGATGGAAAATAAAGCATTACTGAACATTTGCATTCAGAATATATACAAAAATACAATACTGACCACGTTATTAGTGTAATAAAATATCATCCCCATTATTATTTTTATTTAATTGTTAGTGCACATGCAGGAATATTATACATTTCTTTGAGTTAAAAATAACACACTGCTGTTTGATCAGTTTTTTTCTTGAAATAAGGGAAGCAGCTGAGGACTGCTTCTTTTTACTCTCGGAGAAGAGCATATGTTTTAATATAGTGTTAAGCAGGGTGAGAGAAAAGGGCTCAGTATAAGTAAAGAGGACAGTACTAGATCCGTGAGGAGCATGATGAAATACATGAGGCCATCTCCTTTTAGAAGAAAAAGTTCACACTTCTAAAAAATATATAAGAGCACACCCCGCCCCCAGCACCACCCAATAATCTGAGTGAAATATGACAATAAATGGAAATCTTAAAGGACAGTGGAAATCTTAAAGGTAGGAAAAAAACCCAAAAAGTTGGGGAGAGGGAGAGTTGAAATTTTTAGTGTGAGTTCCTTTTTTCTGCACAGTTTGGTTAATTATTGTTACATTCCAGCAAAATTAACAACAAAACTCCTAGAAGCAATGTTTCTTCCTCTAGACTATTGAATCATTGAGTGCTTCTGTAAGTGTACATACAAGTGAGCAAGAGATCCATTCCCCAAATGACATTGTAAAACATTAAGGCCTAGAATATAAACTTGTCATATTAACTTGCTGGCTGATTTAAGTAGAGTTTAAAGAGGTGGAAATTTCATTTTGTGCAGGTAGCTTTTTCTTCCCTCCTCTGTTTTCCTCAAAGACTAATCTATCTTCTAATTCTAACTATAAAATGTAGTAGAAATATTAGTACTAATAGTGGTAAACTGAGTTGAAATCAATATTAAAGTAGATATATATCCTGCATTGGTATTCTTTTTTTCTGGCCTTTCAGCCATGTTTTATTCTATAGCCAGTTAGGGTCAATATTATATCACAGAGGAAATATGTTGGAATCAGAAGACTTGTTCATAAAAATAATGTGATTTTAATAACACTCAAGACAAGAACAATTGATGCTTTCTTCATCAGAAAAACCATCTTGATATGATAAAAAGTAAAGGTAAGGTAAAGTGGAGGACAATCAACAGGGAAGACTCCATGTAATTTCTTCACTGTTCTTTCACTTCTTTCACTTCTTTCTTTCACTGTTTCTTCCTGAAGTAATAAGTAATACTTCAATGAAATTTCAAAGAGAGGGAAAATTTGTGATAGAGTGATAGACAATGCCATTGTTATCTATGTCTAAAATGCTCTGTTTACCTTCCATAAACTCTTTCTCTGTCATAAAGGCTCTTAAGATGCTTTGTTTGGGGATTTTATACTGATTGTCTGAATGATGCCTCAGGTCGCACCTGGTTTGTACATAAGCAGATGTTACAGTCTGGTGGCTTTGTTTCTAAGCTATAAAATAAATTGCATGTCAGGTTGGTTTTTTTAAAACTTTCTTTCATGAAGGCCATGAAGTAGATTAGCAACCCTATACTGTCCTTTTATCCTTAGAAGCATTCCCTCTCAAGGAGGAATCTGCTCCTGTTAAAGGGTTTGCTGCTCTGAACGTAACAGAGGTCTAGGTTTTCTTTCAAGTCAAGCTCAGAATCTTTGAATAAATAAATAAATACATAAAATATTTATTTGAAATAAATGTTTAAGTAAATAACATTGTCTAACATTTTGAAAGCTTTTCTCTTTCTTTTAGAAATTTGTGAAAGAAAATCTCCTAATGTCATTTAACAGTGGTGAGCAGTTTTCACCTGGGATGTTTTTTAACTGTTGATGAAATTGAAAGTTATGACTACCTCCTTGGCCAATCAATATCTCTGCGTTTTAGCAGCTCATTGTGCTGATAAACGTTTGACCTTGGAGTACAGCTTTTGCCTCTAAAATCCCTGTGCAATTTCTGTTCAAGCTGTAGTTATTTCTTACATAGTACTTCCTATCTCTGACTCTGTAACAGAGCACGCTCTTTCTAGTGATCAGCCTATTTGTTATAGTGCTTGTTTCAAATCTCAGGTCTGAAATTCTCCTTGCTGAGAGATTCATCCATGATGATGCTCTCTTTGTCTGTTAATATCTGAGAAGACAAGGGTCTGTCAGGTTCTTAAATATGTTCTCCGGTTTTCCATCAAGATCCTGACCAAGGATCATGACAAAGGACTGAACTGGTCCTTTGAGGTGTAACTTAGGCAACCAGAAGCCAACAATGATATTTTTTTTTAACTGATAAAAATGTATACAAACACTAAAGAATTGCAGATATTTCGAAACAAGAATTCCTGTGTAGATTCCTGTTCTCTGGTCTGCTCATTTCCACTCTCAGAGTCCGAGACCATTCCTAGTATTTTTTGGACTAGGTGAGGTACTACTGAAGTATCTTCTGAGAGGGAACTTAAATGTACAGATGCCCTCCAGCCTGGGTTGTTATCAGGGCAGAGCAATAGCACAGGTTAATTCAGAATGGTGTTGCTTTGCTTGCATGTTTGATTGTCCTTCACTGAGACGTAGATCTCTATGCTGTTACCTAGGTGCAATTCAGGAGGCTGGGGAACATTCACATGCCTGTTCTACTCACAGCATGCACTGTGTCATGTTGTTCAGAGCTTTACCACTCTGCCTGTGAGAATTTCTATGAGCTCTGGCATTGCTTTTGAATTACATACAGCTTAAATGAAGGATTGCCTTCCTACCCATAACAAATAAATATTAAGTGGTCAGTGACAAAATATAAAGTTTTCTTTTTCTTTAAAAAACACTTTTCTAAAGTGTTTTTTAAAATAATGTAGGCATGTTAAAATTAATGTGTGAAATCATAGATTAAAACTCATGAGCTTCCACTTACAGCTAGTAGCTTTCATTTGCAGCCAATTCCATGTAGTGAAAACAATTCCTTGCAATCTTTGTGTCTTACTATAGAGTTCATGAGAGCACTACACCCAAGTGTGTACTCTGCACTACAGGGTACATGCTAGGAAAAAAGGCTCATAATGATTAATTGATTTGGGATGCAATTGATAAATTCTGTGAAAACAGTTTATCCAGTTCAGGTGATTTGTATAAGTCAATATATTATGGTTTTGCGTCTAAGAAGTTTCTGTCTGGATAGAGAAATTATGAATTTTCAATTGTTAACAGCATGTCAGAATGTGTGAGAAAGACTTAGTCGGTATGGCTTACAAAAAATAACAAGCCAGATAAAAAATATTGAATGGTTTATGGATGATTCCTTAAACTTCTGCTTTTGATATATTGATTTTTCAGGTAAACAGAAAATAGAGTGATCAATAATCTTTTGTGGAAGTGTAAGAGCCTTGATCTTGTGTGTATGTATCTTTGTATGTATCTAATTTTGATACATAAAAGAGAAATTATTGTTGTTTGTGATTGTTTTAATGTACAAGTGAACTCTAAAAGTGTGCTATTATAGTAACATTTTTCTTCAATATTTTTCCCAAGTTCTTTGATGTAATCTCAACCACTGAGAAACCATTGGCTGAGCAAGACTGGTATCATGGTGCAATTCCAAGAATAGAAGCCCAGGAGCTGTTAAAACAGCAAGGAGACTTCTTGGTGCGAGAGAGCCACGGGAAACCTGGTGAATATGTCCTTTCTGTGTTTTCAGATGGACAACGGAGACACTTTATCATACAATATGCTGATGTACGTCTCTGATATAGTACTGAATATTCAATTTAGGATCCACATAGTTTACTGTAGCAAATGGATTTAGCCTTTATGTGCAAATATGAAAGCTGTTAGAAATATTACCATCAGTGCTGAAATTAGGGGTAAAGGCCATTCTGGGAAACAAAGGAAAAGTATGAAGTATCAGGTTATTCAGTATCTTTTGTCTTATACTGAAAAGCCAAGATATTTCTGTAGATGTTTTCAAATGTGGAAATTGTTACTCTTTATTTATGCATTTACATTTGGTTATTGATTATTTGGTTACCCATTTTCATAGCTGGTGCAAATTAGGCTATTTCTAATTCAGATTGTAAAGATCCCACTGCATCTTCCTGAAAAATTTAAACAGCCATGCAGAAGAAAATAATCTGTGTTGGTTTTTATACACATGGGAATTGAAGTCCCTGTTGCACTTGTGATGTCTCTTTTCTTTTTAGTCCTGTGGTAATTGTTTTGTTCAGTATAACACAAACACTTTTGGATGTTGCACAGTGTGTATGCTTCTAAGGACCAGAATTGACCCCCACCTTGCTCTGAGGAAAAATTGATGACTTGATGAACAATATATTAATTATTATCTACCTTTTTACAGTGTGGAGTTTTTTATTCTTCTTAATGACTTGCTTGATTTTTTAATGTATTTTCATTTTACCTTGAATAAATTTTCTTTTTACCTTGCAGAATTTGAAACTTATTCAGAATGTGACAGTTCCCATACCATTGCTAGAAATTTTTCTTAAAGTATGAAATTGCAGCAAATCATTCTCCATTTTGATTCAGTAGTGCTGTCTCTTCAGTTTCTTGTAATAAAGTTTCCCATGTACAGAAAAATTCGCACATTTAATTGCATAATGATATTATACTGAGGGAATTTCATTGTCTGAATCCCCAGATGATGCAGCATGTCCGGGATAACTCAATATTGTGTACCTGGTTTACTTTCTTTTGAGAAGCAGTAATATTTTTCAGACATCACAGAGGTTGCTTCTCTAGGATTAATGATTATAGACACTTGTCATGCTGGAGAGTGTTCATTAGTTCTCATCTAGATTTTTCTTCGTAGAAGTGAACACATGTTTATTTTATTTTGATTGTATGGCCTTAAAGTATTCTTATATGTAAGACTGCTAAATGAGAAAATAAAAGCAGTAAAATTACCCATACCTAGAGTCTTACAAGATTCTTGGTGCACCCTGATCTGACCCAGCAGAAATAAAAGCACATTATGTACATAGTCTAACTGAAATAACTTAATGCAAATCATTATATTTGCAATATATCATTATATTGCACATTATATGTGCAAATAGATCTTGAAAAAGATAAGTTGGACTTTCAGGTCCAAGTTCCAACTATTACTTTGGGACCTACCTGTAAGTTAACTCTTTTGTGTGTGGTGGGGGGAAAGTTTCCTCCAAAGCAAAACAAACAAAAGAAGCTATCTTTCTCTCCATAGTTTTGTACTTAGCAGTTAAATTTGAAATGTAAGACTGATACTGTTGCATGGCCTGGATAGTCCCAGCATTGTCAGGTCGAGATTACCTGCTTGTACATTTAGTAATAGAGCATTGTGTTCATCTGCTCTTGGGATTAATTTGTAGTAGATTTTCTTGTCAATCATGAAAGCTAACACTTTTTTTTCCTTAAAGATGTTCAGTCTGCTGTATGCATTCCTATGAGGTGAATTTTCTGAGAATGAGGAAAAAGCTTATTAAGCTCTAGAAAATAGGTGTTGGGAATGCAAGGGTCATGTAGTGAGGGATTTATTCACGGACATTTTTGTAGGCAAGTTTAAGGAGAGTTTAGTACAAAGGATTTGTTTGTTTGTTTACATTAGTATGAACAATGTGGAATTGGGTTTCTGATTGGTCAAACTACACTCTTGGATCATTGATAGATTTCCATTCTTTCTTCTGAATCAAGTACTGAAGGTTAGAGTAGGACATCTATATTAACAACAATCCTTTAGTTGTATAAGTGTTCTGTCTCTGGTTTTACCATTATTTTAAAAGCTAATCTTGATACAAGTATGTGTGATAAATTAATAAATTAATTCATAAATAATTAATCATTCAGCTTTAAGCATCAAAATTCATTGCTATCATTCAAGGCTACCATTGTTTTCACTTCTGCTTATTTGAGGCTGTGCCATTGAAAAATTTTTGTTTGTTAGTGATCTTAGGGTCAGGATTGGGTGTAAACACAGAATGAAAGGACACTGGCTGCTCTAAAGGTTTTACGTAAATGGCAGCAGATGGGCAGTGGCTGGATCTGGAATGAGGAAATAATAGGCAGTAGTGGTGGTTGTGCTGAGGAGAGTCTTACTTAGTACGGCAGGTTTTTTGCATCATCAGGACAGAAGTATGAAGGAGCTTACTTGACAGGGATGGGAACTAGTGTTAGTGGTCAATCTAACCTGAGTCACTATTTAGCAAACAACAAAACGTTCAGACTATGGAAACATTTTTATGATAGCCATCTGTGAATGTTAAAAAAAGCTGACAAGAGCCTTCTGTCTTTACCAACAGCAGTGACACATTTTAGGAAGTTAATGCTTTAACCCTTAAGGAAACAATGAACTTAGACTGCACCGTGCAAGGAATTCAGCCCTTCGAGCTAGAAAGAAGGCATGCCTGTGGTAGAGGTGTTCATTGCCCATTTGTGTAAATGAACTTTAATCACTACCTGTGCTCTGAGTTTTTAAAATTGCAGTACTTGTTCATTGTTGCGTTGTCAGGCCAGCTTATGGCAGCTACTGCCTTGTGGGAAAAACTCTGTCTGTAGATGCTGAGACTTATGAAAGCAGGAGACTTTATCATATTTCACAATTAGCTGCAGGGTCCTGCCCAAATTTTCTTTGTCTCTAGCTCGTGTAGACATGCCTGATAGATACTCTTTTTAAAGACCAGTCATGCATTCTCTACTCTATGCCAGGGATTTACTAATTTTAGGAGACAATAAATGAAAGGAGATGAGATTAGGATAGTATTGTGTACCTCCTGTTTGTTTTATCACTTTTTGTATTCTGTAATTTAGATTTTTTAGTTTGCTTGCTGTAATTTTTAGAAATAAATAGGAAGTTGGTGTTGTTTTTTCTGGTTTACAATATTGTTTTTTCACTCTGTAATAGTTTTGATTTTAACTGGCCTATATATTTAAATTAAGAGTTTAAATAGTTATTTTATCATATTGCCTTAAATGACTGATACAGTAATTTTGCATTTATTAATTTATCATTTTCTTAACTATCACTCCAGTTAATTTAGTATAAATGCTATTCAGTAGGTCAGAAAAGGAATCTAAAATAGCTATAAAAGTGTACGGTTTTTTCTGTGTTGTTACTAATGAAGAAGGTTTGGTCAAGCACTTTCGCAGTTTCTTGTTCAGACTATTGCTTATAGAGAAATAAGTTTTTCCTTTTGCCTTCATACAGAATCAATATCGTTTTGAGGGAACTGGGTTTCCAACTATTCCTCAGCTCATAGAACATCATTACACAACAAAGCAAGTCATTACAAAGAAGTCGAGTGTTGTTCTGCTTAATCCCGTTGTTAAGGTAATGCATACATTCCAGAACCTTTATTTAACAGACAGTAACTTTGGGGGGTTTCTGTTATAATTTAAGTAAGCTTCTATGGAACTTCTCTGAAGATTTTTCATTTTTGTTGATTTTGGGAGTCTGTTCCTGATCTGTTTCAGACTTCTCACCTCTCTGCAGTATATTCACTTAAAACAACTCTCCATCCTGATTCTTACCATTAATTTTTGTTATTTTGAAAGAATGGCATTCAACTTCTTACCAAGTATCACCATACTTTTATTTTTGGTTTCACATTTGGATTTTCCTACTAAGTAATTCAACGTAGTAGTTCATTGCCATTCCTTCTATAAAGTAAAAAACTTATTTTATGTAATGGAGAACGTCTCATGTAATTTGGAAGACTTACGACAACTGCAATTTGTCCCTATTTTGTATTGCAAAAATAAGTTAGACACAACAAAAGATACTGATAGTCTAGCAGCAATGAAAATTTAAAACAAAAATTCACTTTTTAATCAGGAAGCTATTGCAGGAAGTCTTTCAGGATAGAAATAAAAAGGGCTAAGTATTAAACTGTATCAGTGTTTTAAGAGTCTCCTTGACTACTTCCAGGAGTTGTGCAGTTAGTATCTGTCTGTTAGTTTAAGCCAATTCCATAAGCCAATTCCACTTGTATCTTTGCATCTTACCTATGGATAAGCCTTTTGTTCTTGATATATTTGTTTTTTCAAGACTGGTTTCAAGCCTGTGTTCAGCAAAATTTTAGGAAGTATGACAATTTGTATTTCACCATTAGTTACCTACTCTCCGGGGTCCTAGTTCTTTCCTACTAATAATCTTAAGAAAGTCAAGCATGTTATTTTTCTCAAAATTGCACTTAATCTGCACTCAACTATTCTATATAAATTTAAAATTTTAAGAATGGGACGTTGGAAATACGTGTTTTATGTTAATATCTTGCTGATTACCAAACTGATGCTTCATTGAACCTAAGTTATTGCTTGCATTCATTGTAGATCATGTAAGAAAGCATAGGACATTAATTTTGATGTGTAATTATTTTTATATAAATGGTTTAGGCTACAAATAAGGGGTAGTCAAACTCAAAATAAATTGTTTGAAAGTCTGTTTGCAAATTTCTCTCTCTCCCTTTAATACCGTGTTTGTTTTAAATGTGTAATGCTTTTTCTGGTTTTTGACCATACATAATGTGAGAGCAGCCCTGTTTTAGCACATGTAAAACGATAGTATAAAATATCATCACATAATCTTAGGTATTGTCTGATAAACTAGATCACCTAATCTGTAAAACAACATTCATTCTTCATTCTCTGTTGATTACTTTAAAGATAGAGTTTCTTATTCCTTCCTTTTTTGTTTCATTTTGTATTTTCTCTTCATGGAGTTAGCGTTTAATGTAACCATCGGCTTCTGTAACTATAGCCGAATAATTTTTCTAGTCCCTGGAAACATACTCCCAAATGGCATTCCTGTTCATTCCACCATTACCACTCCGGTGGCAGCAGCGAATTCCCCTGCAAGCAGCAGCTCCGACCTTTTTCCAAAACCAAGAGAGCAAGAGGGAGCTCGCAGCTGCCTCAGCACTCTTTATTTCTTCCTCAGTTCTTACGGTATCACTGCCCCTCCGAGAGAAACCCCCAGATAAGAGAGTAGTCAACTGCATCTTTCCCGGGACAACTTCTTTTTTCTGTTAAGTACCTGGTCGTTATTGTCTCATAGCAACAAAATGGGAGATAATTATCTGAGAGAAAGAAAACAAAAGGAAAAACCCAAACTTCCCACAGGCCTTTTGTTTTTCTTCTATTCAGGGGGAAATGTAGTGGGTCCACTCCTCCCCGGGTTTGTTGACTTGAGTTAGTATCAATTAAACTCCGTATTAACTAAAAATTAATGGAAAGAATAGTATTTCCTCTTGGATTGTGCTAGTTGGCAGTTGATCTGAGCTGCAGTGGACAACTATTTCAATTACTCAGGTTTCCCAAAAATTATGCAAGTAATCAGCATCTATGCATAAAATCCACAGGCTGCATCTCTTTTTTCATAAAGCTTATCTTGTCCTGGTGTGTGAAATAAATGGGCAGGAGATCTTTCTCCTTTTTAATGCCTTTATTAAGAAGAATCAGCTCAGGTGGGGAGAAATCGACGGGTCACGCCCACACCGCCGCTGCTCCCAGGCGAGCACGGACGAGGCGGGTGATGCAGCTGTGTGCGCTGGTCTGCAGACAGAGCTGGGGATTCTGTCCTCACTGGAGAGTCGCAGATTCCTAGCTTGTTTGTCTAACACCCCGGGGTGTCTTTTTAATCAGTATCTTTTTAGGTGAGGGTGAGAAGCAAAAAGGGTCCAAGCAGGTACGGGACTACGCTCCCATCCTTAGACGTCACTTAAGTCACTTGTTGGCTCGTGATTTTAGGGGTTTTTCTTATAAAAACTGTATAAATTCAGGGCGCAATGCATTTCTCATCTGCATACTGGCTCTGACGTCATCACTCCTATTCTCTTTACCTTGGAGGGTCTGTCCTGGTGTCTTCTTGGCAAGCGGCCAGCATCAGGGAAACAATAGTTAATCACCGGCCATTAACGGGTAATTAAGGAGCTTTTCTTTGGCAGCGAAACCAAAGAGGTCTGACTGGTCTGACTTGTTTTTAACTCTGAAACTCAAAAAAAATACAACTTTCTATTCAAAACAGTGTGCATCAGTCTTAATATTCTTAAAGAGTACTTCCTTTAGGGTTAGTAAACCTTTCTGCTTCCATTCTGATATATTACGTGAAGCAATGGAAAGGGTGACTGTTAGTACTAAGAAAAGTATTGGGTGACGGGAAACTGATTGTGTGGGCTTTTAAAAATATACATGTTGAAATTGCATGTAGGCTTTCATGAATTTGTGAAAGAGGATGTCAGTTTCTATAGCTACTAATATACTTGGAGTAAATTGAAACCCATGTATAGTGTATTTAGTGCTTCCTAAAGCACTAAATACCAGCAATTTGAGCCAAATAAGGCAATGTTGAAAAGGGTGTTAGCTATGTGATTTGAATTTCTTAAGAGCTGCTGTTCTCAAAAATATTTAAATTGTTTTGTTTGAGCTATAATTTTATGGTGCTTTTAGTTCTCCCATCTGATAAAAACTATTTGCTGTATTCTGAAAGAAGTACTTCAGAGTGAAGTAAAAGAGTGATGTGACCTTTCCTTTTTAATTTGCATGGAACTCTGGCTTTCATATGAGAGAGCAAAGACATTTTAAGTCATTTTCAGAAGTAGCATATGCATTCTGACACCTAGTGTTGGGGGTAATTTATACATCATGTGCTATTAGCAAGATGTCTTTAATCATTACCTTAAAGTTCATTTGGCATCTGCAAAGACTGTGTTTGCTTTGTTCACATTATAGCTGCAGAGCAGTCATTGTCATTTCATGAAATCTTTGATCTTCTTATGCAAATTGATGTCCCTGTAATAAACTATTTAGAAATTGAAAGTTAAATATGACAAACTTCACAGCAAAAAAACTAACATTGTCCTTATTAGTTTGCTTTTGCTTTCCTTCCTTCCCACAATCATTCATCCTCCTTTACTATATTAGTAAAATTAGTGTCCACCTTCTGTGACATTACCCTTGAAAGGAACAGGCTTAATTGTGTAACAAAAGGCCCATCCCATGTCCCATTTCATGCAGACTGAATGGTCTGCTTGGATTTTAATGATTCTATAATAATAGAATTCAAATTAGAAAAACTGATAGCATTAAGAAGATGCTTGCAAGTAACTCCTTTAATGGAAAAGTGTCTCATATTTATTTATAATCTTCTAGAAAAAATGTACATTATATTCTTCAGGTTGTTATTGATGGATTGACTAGTACACAAAGTCACTGAGTTACTCAAGGCACATCCAAGGGCTTTATTATATAAAAATGCTATTTTAACCATACTGGAGGTATTTTAACCTTCTAACATCTTTGACCTCCTATTTTGAAGGTTTTTAGACTTCTTGAAATATCATTTCTTTTTATATTTTTACAGATTACAAAACCTGTATTAAGGTGTGAATGGGCTTCAGTTTGAATACTAGAAAAGAGAATCATCAAAAAAATAAGGAATACCATTTTTATTTAAGTGTACCTGTATTGAAGTTTTCACTTGGATTATAAATACACCTTTGAAGCAAATCTGCCCAGGATGCACAGCTGCTCATGGGAGGGAGCTCAGTTTTCAGAACCAGGAAAGATTTAGCCTGAAGTGATGCTTTTCTCCCAAATACTTGTTTCAGATTCTGAGCACCAATTGGTTCGCTCTGGAGATCTGTTACAATTTCACTAGTGCTGAAATAGTCATGGTATATGAATGCTGTGGTTAATTCAAATTCTGAGCTTATGGAAAAAAATTAACTGCTGCTTTGTCAGATGAGTTAAGCCATGTGTTTGTTACTAGTAACTTTAATTTAAAAATTCTGGATCTGTTTTTATGTGACAAAGAAACCTGTGATATGGTCTGACACGTTTTATGTACATAGGAAAATGGTGGATCATAAATGATGGGGTGACAGAAAAGTGCTGAAAGAAAAAAAAACCCAGGCATTTCTTAGTAGTGTTTCTGGTGCTGATAAGTAAGTTCGCAAGTGACATGGGCATTCTCTGCAGATCTGGTACTGTCTTGCAAGGTATGAATATATTGATGAGTTAGACACGGAAACAAGTTCTGAGGAGCTATAAATTTAAGTTAGATTTTCTTAATGAAAATCCATTAGTGAAAATCTAATTATGCTTTTTTTTTTTTGGCAAAAAATTGGGTGGTTTGTTTTATTTTAGCAAAGCAAGCTGGTTCACTGTTGCAGACAACACTTGTGCTTAGAGTACAGGTAGTGTGTGTCCCCCAGGCCAGCAAAGTACAAGAGGAGGAATTGAAGGAGGCTGCTGAACAGTCTCAGTTTCAGGGAAACGCTCTTATGCCTGCTGGGAGATACTGGTTAGAAAAAAGGAGACTTGCAAAGGCCAAGTCTGTCACAAAGTAATGCTATCACACAATTACAGATGCTCATTTCATGGCTGGAGAAAATTGAGGTGCTGCAGAGGGATGCAGTGGCAGTAATGGTGCTGCCTGTGGGGAAGATCACCTTGAGTCTGTTTGACCTGAGGACAGCTCTTGAGGAGCAGGAATCTGAAAGGCAGATGCAGCCTGTCGCATTGAGTGATGCAGTTGTTGCAGCTCTACCTTGGCTAGATTTGTAACTCCAAAGAGGATTTCTGTGACACCCTGGATTACCTGTATGATACCACTAATTTGGCCAGGTATTCTGTATAATGCCAAGATGCACCTGGTGGTAGTGATCTTTGGGTGTTGGTTTTTGGCCTATAGCTGTAATTCTCATGGGTGTGGTTAAAGTCTAATACATGCATTTTTAAATGTCAAAATATGTCTTCAGTTTTCTTTAAGGAAATTGATCACCACTAAAAGTGACTGTTTATAATATGCAAAAGACATACTTACAGGAAATAAATATATTTATTGAATATGCATTAAATGAGCATATAGCCTGCAGCTATTGACATTTGAGAGCAGAGTTTCATATCTTAATATTAGAGGTGCATTTCAATTACATTCTCATTCCTTCAGAATTTGGAGAAGTGTCACAGGATTTGCTTTTAACATTTTTTAGCAGAGATTATTGCAATATTTCTGTCAGGTAACAAGAGGAATGCATCATCCTTAATGGTGGCCTGTACTTGTCAAGGCATGTCATCCTGTAGAGAAAAGGGAAAAAAGAGAGTAATTTACTCTTTGTGCTAACAAAGTACTGAACCTAATTTATGTATAGGTTCAGATATATTGAGTACTTCAAAATTGAAGGGATTTATTTTCTCAAAAAATCTCATTAAAATGCCTTATAATAATGGAGGCAGATAAGGCTACCTGAACAAAGAGTAACAAGCATTGTTTTATATTCAGTGATCAAAGTTTTTTATAGTTTTTTTAGATGCTATGGCAATAAACATCTGCTCTTTTGAATGTTTCTGGTTCAGTCTTGTTTTTCTGGTATTTCCATGATCAGGTTTAGATTAAAATTGAAAGATAACCCTCGTAAAGGGTGTAAGCATTACGCTCAAACCTAAGAAAAAAGAGTATTTTATGAAGTATATTAATTTCATTTTAGCAAACACAATGTAATTTTTGACCGATCTCATAAAGAAAATTCTCTGTCCTTGAAATTTTAAATAAAACCTCGGCAACATATTCATTCCTATTTTCTGTACAACTTTCATATTAAAAAATTACAGAATGCCATATTGCTGTGTGCCGTGCAAATTGAATAAAATTAATTATCTCAAACACAACTGAAACACTAGGAAGTAGAAAAAATAAGTAAAATTTATAAAGCAAGAGATGGAAGCAAGCCCTTCATTCTTACAAAAAAATAAAAAGGTATGTTGTTAGGAAGGGGTAAAAATTACTAAATGAAAGATTTAAGACTAATTTTTTTGACAACTGATACCTAAGAGAATAAACTACTTCAGTTAAAGCATCCTTCATCAAAGATGTAGATTTGCTAGATTTTGTTGCTGATCATTTTTATACACGTGAAAATCAAAGGACTGATTGTGTTCTGTAATATTCTAGGTGTAAATTGTGCCTTGTGGAGCACTTGTAAAAACTGAGGCTTTTAATCAGAAGCTTTATAACCAGATATTAATACAGTGCAAAAAAAAAACAACCCTAGAATTGTGTATGATTGCAGCAGCTTTTCTGCTGAACTAACATACTTAGGGATTTTTTATGGATTCTGACTTCTTCCCCATATTTGGAATTCAGACATTCCCTAATAATTATTTTCTATAAGACTGTGAGTTGTAAACTTCATGTAGTCCTCTAATTATATTCTTCTTCCTGTTTTCACTAGTGCAGTCAGGGTGACCTTAATGCTTTGAGTTTTCAGTATTTTCATAGTGTGTGGTTGACAAGCACACAACCTTCTTTAAACATGGGTCAGAAAACACAGTGTAGATTAAGAATAGGAATGAGTGTCTATGCTCTTAAATTCCTTTGTAGAGTTACATATGTGCACAGTGGGCTACTGTGAAGTAGCTTGTGGTTGCTTGAGTCTTTTGGCCTCCACCAATTTAAGTGGAACAAAATGTTAAAAAAAAGGAGTGAAATGACATTTCAGCTGTGGAGTAATAAAGGATACACACAAAAAGAGCTACAGGGTAAGAAGGGTATGTTTTTCTTAAATCAGGTTAGTGCATCTGGTGTATGTAATAGTGTTTGAATTCTCAAGAAGATCTGTTTATTTAAATGTTGGTTAAGGAGGAATTCAGGGGTGAGAATAGGTAAGGCTTCAGGATTCCTTATTTGCAAGGTAAATACTGTACTTATCCTACTGTTGAGGGTAGTGCATGGATGTCATGCTCATTTCATAATGAAGTAAATGCTATTAGCAATTCTATCTTTCCTGTCGCTTGGATTTCTTCCTAAGAGAGTTGCCAATGCTTTACATGGTGTATTACTAAAGTCGAGATCACCCCCAGAGGGTGGTGATCAGTGGTGCAAAGTCTAATTGGAGGCCAGCAACTACTGCTGCACCCCTAGGGTTAGTACTGTGTCCAATCCTTCCTTCATCCACTTCTTCATTAACAAACTGGGTGATAGGCCACGAGCAGTTTTACTGATGAGACCAGTCTTGGAGGAGGGGCTGATACACCAGAGGGTCAAGCTGCCATCCAGAGAGGCCTGGATAGGTTGGAGAAAGGATTTAACAGGAGCCTCTTGCAGATCAGCAACGGGGAAAGCCAAGTTCTGCAACTGGGGGAGCACAACTCCAGGCACCACGACATGCCGTCACTCTGAACATTTCCACCCTTCTTTTTGAACAGCTTTATATGCCAAGAGTGATGCTGTATGGTGTGGGATACCCCTTTGGTCTGTTTGGTGTCAGTTGTCTTAACTTTGTCCCCTCCCACCTACTTTTATAGCTGCTAGAATAGGTGGTAAATTCTTCAGAACATTCATGTTCACTGTTTACATGTCATGTTTAATTTTAGAGGACGATGTGCACACATGAATGCCATAAAGATTGATTCATGTGTAATCATCGTGATCAAAAGAATAATTTAACATATAAAACTAAAATATAGCCTATACTAGCTACTGTGAACAAAATTACCCCAGCCAGAACCAGCACAGCAACAAAGCGTAGATTGCTACAGGCCACACATGCAAATTTTGTCACTAATACAGGAGAAAAAAAGATTGCTGAAGACAGCATTCAGAAGATTACTAAAGTAATAATAGAATCTGGCAATATCTAGCAGAGCTGCTTCCCATTGTGTGTCCTTCATTGATCAGGGTTTTTTTCTGCTGCTAAGACATTTTCCAGTGCTTTTGCTATTTGAATAATGAGGTAGTGGTATGTGAGAAACTACCAATATCTTGTTAAAGAACTGTATACATTTGATGTAGAAAACCCAATGCACCATGTACTTTTTAAACTCTTGGCATCTATGTAATGTTGTATGACTTCTGATTCAAAGCCAACATCTTGCTTGGAATGCAGGCCAAGCTCACTGGTACACTGAAATCTCCTAAGTTAAGGCTGCAGTTTCCTTACTGTGGCTTTGCCTTTTTACTGCACTCTCAAAGTCACAAATTAGCTAATACAACAGATTATTTGAAATTTTGACAGGTTATTTCTGTTCCAGCTCAGTGGTTTTAACATATTGTCTGAAGATTATGAAAGACAATGCAAAATGAGCAGGTGTGGCTAGAAAAACATAGGATGAAGGATCTTGGGGTTTTGCTTTGAACAAAACAGTAATTTGGTGGAAACTCTAATGTGGAACTGTAGCACTCTATTGAATGCTGACCAGTGAAACTTAGACATTATTTTTGAGGGATGAATTAAGTGTTTCTCTTTCTGGGGTAAAGAAATCTTTTAACTGGAAACAACTGGATATTTTTGAGGTTAAGTCAGGATAGAACTAAGTATGTAGCTAAGTATCTTGTATAGTTCGAGGAGACTGTCTTGGACATTGTTACAAACACCTGCAGTTCCCCCAACACCATCTGACACACTTTTTCATGTGTGGGTGGAAGTGAAAATGTGTTTGCACATGTGTGGAAATACTTTAGCCTATTGTAATAATTGTTTGGGGAAAGTGTTGTGCATGCATAATGTGACTCTGCTGTTCCATTCCTCTCTGTTTAAATTATGTGGAATATTTAAATGAAAACCATGTTAAACCCATGGTTTTGTTTGCCTTTGAGTGTTTTGTTGGGCATACCTGATCCAGAGCTGATAATTTTTCTATTTGAATATGTTTGGTTAACATATGATTCAGAGTACTTTGTTTTGGTAGCTGAATTTACTGTATTCAGTTGAGGGGAGTAGTATGTGTTTTTATGTGCTTGAAATAGAATGGTTTGGACATAAACTTGGCTTTCCTTTTCCTGTGCTAAAGGATTTCACATTCTATGTATTTTTCTTTTCTCGGTTGTTTTTTTAAACTTCTTTCTTTTCTTTATTTCCTGTTTTTTTGTGAAATATCCTCAGCATCATTTTAGCCCTTTCATATGAATAAGAAAACATAAGTTTAGGGAGGTACTGCAAAAAAAATCCTGAGGAAAATGGGTATTGTATGGTGAATTGTACAGTCGCTTTGTCTACTGATCTTCAAGAAAGAATGGTCAAAGAACAGCTGTGCAGGTAATCTGAGGTCACTTCTGCAGTTTATAAATTGCACACTAGCTTTTCCAAATCTTACTTCTCTCCTCCTGTTATATGATGATTTAGAATTTGGTTTAGCAGAAGGGTTGAACTTCACAAAGTTTTTACGCAACATAAGAAGTCAGATAAAACAGTACTTTTCTCCCAAGGAGCTAAACCTGTCTGTGCTATTATTCTCTTTTACAGCTCACATTGAGTTTCTTCAGTGTGGCTTAATGCAGTGCTGTTAATAATGCAAAGCAGCTTCCATAACAATTTTTACAGCTCATGAATCTTTATTCTGAAACAGTTTTAAAGAAGTTGCCAGTGAGGTTTTTCAAAACCCCTCCTGTATAACCCACTTTTTCTTATGAAAAATCTTACCCATCAGCTACCTTTATTTCTGTACTTAATCTGAAGGACTTGAAACACATAATTTATGATTCATGAAATTGATATGAACATTAGATCTACTGGCATAGGTGGTATCAAAAATAGCACTTCTCTAAAAAGGCAGTTTCTCATTCCTACATTGATAAGTCCTACCCGCATGTACACAGCTGTTACTTTTTTTTTTCTTTCTGGTTCTGGTTCATCAAGTTCTGATAAGTGAGATTTGAATACCCATCTGATGAAAATTGTCTGCGATTCTGATTTTTGTAGCCATAAAAAGAAATTTTACTCCAATTATGCTTAGTATTGGAAATGAAAGATTAATGTTCCATTTTTGTTGATGTGGAGAAATAGCTCTTAGCTGCAGTAATTCATACTACTGATGTTTCCTATTTAATTTGGAAGAAGGAGAACAAATAGTACTTTCCAAAGTATTTTTGATGCATCTTTTCTGCTTAAAACATGAAGAAACAGGCATCATATGTGTATATGCACTTGACTTCTGAGATGTTGACAATATCCGTCTATTTTGAGATTTTTTAGAAGAATGTTAAGGATTAATATATTGTCTTGGTTTGAAAAGACAGGAGCCTGGGACATATATGTTAAGGATGAGGGAAAGCGGAGGGATATTTAGGTTTTTCATAAATGCCACATGCTGTGCTGGGATAGATTCTTAACATCGGGAAGTCATACATTTTGAGTTCTCTTAAAGCAATAAGAGATTGGTTTATTCCTTCTGGGGCTCCGTAAATCAGCTGAAGTTTCCAGCCTATAAAGTTTTTTATCCTTTTTCACTTTTGCTACATCTACAATTAGGATTAAAAATAGTGACAGTGTTTGGTATAGATACTGCCTTCTGAACTAGGAAGAGTAAATAATGTGACAGAGAACATGAGATGAGTAAATAACAGAGATGATAACATAAAGGTTGTACTCATACTGTGTTGGAACCTGATCAGGATTTCCTTACTCTTCTTCTTCGAGAGATCTTGCTGTGGAGTTTGAGTAAGCATCTTGATGTTGTTTGGTGGTTCTCTGAAACTGAATACAAGCACAGGTGGCTTTTTTCCCCCTCCCTTTTCTGTCTTCTTTTAGAAATTGTGAAATTTTTAAAACCAAATATTTAAGCTGAGGCTCATAAATTCAACTAATTCTCAAAACATCTGTTTTTTAAAATTTACTTTCTAATTGCTTTATGGACGGTTTTTAATTTGAAAAAGTACCATTTTAGAATTCTTAATGATTGAAATTGTTACTGAGAATTATAGAAAAATAATCCTAAGGGAATTTGAACACTAAGTATGAGATCATGATTATGTTTTCTATTTTATTGAAAGCTGTTATAATTTACTGCAGATAATTTGTAAGCTTTCTTCCTGTCTTCCTGTTATAGTAATTTGTGATCTCTTTGACGCAATCAAAGTCATCTCCCTTTTCCTAATGAAGGGAGATGGGCAGGAGAAAAACTGCCCTTTTTTTTGAAGATGTTTAGGATATTAGTGATAACATTTTAGTCTCATAGCTCAGAAAAGGAAAAATGGGATTTCATTTTTTGCAGCAACCATCTGCTGTTCAAACTGTTCTCAGTGCCTTGCACACAACTCCACTGTATGCTCACTGAAGTAAGGATTGATGAGCAATTGAATCTTTGCTAACTGTTTGTCCTAGGTCGATGTTATGGTGCTTGTATCCCCAATTGTGTGTTCTGTTTATGGTGTATATTATGTTCTGTGCCTTCAAGACTGGCTCTGAAGAGCCAGTGTTTTGTTTTGGTTTTTTATCTGTCTGCTCCCTCACAGCTGGTGGGACACACAGATGTGGCAGTACATAGTGCAGCTTTGCTTTTTGCTTTGCTCTTGTTCTTGCTTCTGCTGTGCTCCTGCTTTGCTCTTGCTTTTTGCTTCTGCTCATTAGTTAGTTTAGCTAAGCAGTCCAAATATTTCCCTGGACTGTTTTTCCTTTCCATTTTTGGAACCATCCAAACCGGAATGGGACCTGGGAAACACCGAGACTTTGCATCTTTTGGGCCTGCAGCAGCCATCCCTAGCGCCAGAGAGACGGACAGTAAAGCAACCACTCCCAAAAAAGACTTTCTGAATTTGTCATCCTTTTCAGATTGGTGAAAGAGTGTTGTCATCTGGTATTGTTCATTTTGTGTGCTGGGGGTATTTTGCCTGTTCTTTCCACTTCTCTCTGAGGAATCCTTCTTGAACTGGTAGGGGGAAGGAGCTGTGTAGGTTTGCTTTCTGGGGGCGCCCTTTTGGAAGTTTTCTCCAAAATTTGCCCTAATTCATGACAAAATTTGGCGCCTAATGTGAGGCAAGAGAGAGAGTGGAAAAAACCTTGTTTTGAGTGCATTTTGGTTACCATTACTCTGTGTTGGTATAAAGCAGTTAATAGCCATGCTTTTTGAATTCGTAATGGCTCTTGGGGTGAAGGCTTGCATGCATTTTCTGGTCCCTAGGGTTTTTTGAGATCTTAATACCTCTGTGTCCCTAGATTTGTTTTCTTATCCAAAAATAGCTCTAGTATTGTCCCTAATACCTAGTTTTTACAGCAGCAGAGCAGTAACCAGAATAGCTATTCTGCTGGGCTTGGTGGTAATGATTTGTAAGAAGTTCATAAACATGCTGGGGTCTGTTCCAGGTATGAATGGTTCATGGCTATGGTTATGCACCCAGTTTGTTAGAGGAGGAGCAGGGAATGAGGTTTTTCAGCCTTTGCTTTCCTTCTTCTCCTCTGAATTTGTTACATCACTGTTGGAGAATGTTCAGTTGTCCCTGAATATTGAAGAGACCATCTTTCTGGTATTTAACCTGGTAAGCTTCCTCTGTACAGTCTTCTCTAGAATGAGGGCTGAGATTTCTAGAGGGGCTGGTGAGACCACTGACCCAGGAGTAGACCCAGGCATAGAAGGTCCTGAGTGGTGTGGGAAATGGGAAGATACAGGCCAAATCCTGAAGGAATTCTCTGACCCTGTAGTCTGGGACTTTCCCCATGAACAAATTCAGAACCCGGCTGAGGTGGGGAAATACCTGATAGAGAAGTACCATGGTGATCCTAAGGAGAAAAGGATCATTGCAGTGAGCTGGGCCCTGGCATATGCTTATTGCACACTGCTAGATACTCTAGGGCAGCAGACAGAAGAAAGGGGGCAGGGAGATAAATCAGCAGCTATCCCAGTCACTCAGGCTGCAGCCAACACCCCAGGCTCAAAGCCAGCAGCTAAACCAGACAATAAGCCTCAACCAATGGCTGTTGCTACTAGCACTAGAAGTAGAAAGTGCACAAACAAGAATGATTGACCAGTGAATAATGATGATGATGCAACACTTCCTGACATAAAATCAAAAGTCAAAGCAAAAAGCGCAAGGTCAAAAGCCAATATTAAGTCCTTTTCCCTAAAGGACCTTTGTGGCCTAAAGAAGAATTACACCTGACGATCTGATTAATCCATAATTAGCTAGTTAATCTGTCTTTGAGATGCTGCAAGTGAGAGTACAGTTCTGGACGGCACTGAAGGAAGGCATCTGGAATCCCTGTCACATGATCCTGTCATCAGCCAAAGAATGATGAAGAGAGCTAACCCTTACAGCCTCTGAACACAAGTCTTAAACAGTATAACACAAAGATACCTATGTGCAGATGATCTCTATATGCAGCAAACCCAGTAGAAGACCATAAAACAAAAAATCCAATGCCTGAGAGAAATAGCAGTGGCGGAGATTATCTTCTCAAATAACATAACTAAGAATCCAGACTTAGTACCATGTACATCTGTGATGTCACAAAAACTTATACAAGTTGGGCCACACAAATTGCTTCTGTTTCAGCCATAATGAAGCATGATGACAGGAACGAGACCGTGCTTGATATGGCAAAGAAGCTCTGAGCTTATACAAATGCTGTACATGGCCCAACACATGCCAGAATCGCAGCAGTAGAAACGTCTGCAGAAATTAGAAGACAAGATAGAGGAGAATCGTAAGAAGCTCAGAAAAAATATTAGAAAAGACCTTATCCAAATCTCAGCAGTACAGATCAGAAGTTCTGGTACCCAGTGCAGACGTCCCGTAGATGAAGAGAGAAGGTACACCCCACGAACTGAGCTGTGGTTCTTCCTGCATCATTGTGGAAAAAACATAAGAGATAGGATAAAAAATCCACTGCTGCTCTGGCCCAACGAGTGTGTGAATTAAAAGAAGACAGAGCTCAGAGAAGAAGTTCCACCAAAAAGAAAGCAGCTCCAGTTACCCATAGCCAAACTGCCAGGCTTAATGATGATGGAATTTGTTACATCACTGTTGGAGAATGTTCAGTTGTCCCTGAATATTGAAGAGACCATCTTTCTGGTATTTAACCTGGTAAGCTTCCTCTGTACAGTCTTCTCTAGAATGAGGGCTGAGATTTCTAGAGGGGCTGGTGAGACCACTGACCCAGGAGTAGACCCAGGCATAGAAGGTCCTGAGTGGTGTGGGAAATGGGAAGATACAGGCCAAATCCTGAAGGAATTCTCTGACCCTGTAGTCTGGGACTTTCCCCATGAACAAATTCAGAACCCGGCTGAGGTGGGGAAATACCTGATAGAGAAGTACCATGGTGATCCTAAGGAGAAAAGGATCATTGCAGTGAGCTGGGCCCTGGCATATGCTTATTGCACACTGCTAGATACTCTAGGGCAGCAGACAGAAGAAAGGGGGCAGGGAGATAAATCAGCAGCTATCCCAGTCACTCAGGCTGCAGCCAACACCCCAGGCTCAAAGCCAGCAGCTAAACCAGACAATAAGCCTCAACCAATGGCTGTTGCTACTAGCACTAGAAGTAGAAAGTGCACAAACAAGAATGATTGACCAGTGAATAATGATGATGATGCAACACTTCCTGACATAAAATCAAAAGTCAAAGCAAAAAGCGCAAGGTCAAAAGCCAATATTAAGTCCTTTTCCCTAAAGGACCTTTGTGGCCTAAAGAAGAATTACACCTGACGATCTGATTAATCCATAATTAGCTAGTTAATCTGTCTTTGAGATGCTGCAAGTGAGAGTACAGTTCTGGACGGCACTGAAGGAAGGCATCTGGAATCCCTGTCACATGATCCTGTCATCAGCCAAAGAATGATGAAGAGAGCTAACCCTTACAGCCTCTGAACACAAGTCTTAAACAGTATAACACAAAGATACCTATGTGCAGATGATCTCTATATGCAGCAAACCCAGTAGAAGACCATAAAACAAAAAATCCAATGCCTGAGAGAAATAGCAGTGGCGGAGATTATCTTCTCAAATAACATAACTAAGAATCCAGACTTAGTACCATGTACATCTGTGATGTCACAAAAACTTATACAAGTTGGGCCACACAAATTGCTTCTGTTTCAGCCATAATGAAGCATGATGACAGGAACGAGACCGTGCTTGATATGGCAAAGAAGCTCTGAGCTTATACAAATGCTGTACATGGCCCAACACATGCCAGAATCGCAGCAGTAGAAACGTCTGCAGAAATTAGAAGACAAGATAGAGGAGAATCGTAAGAAGCTCAGAAAAAATATTAGAAAAGACCTTATCCAAATCTCAGCAGTACAGATCAGAAGTTCTGGTACCCAGTGCAGACGTCCCGTAGATGAAGAGAGAAGGTACACCCCACGAACTGAGCTGTGGTTCTTCCTGCATCATTGTGGAAAAAACATAAGAGATAGGATAAAAAATCCACTGCTGCTCTGGCCCAACGAGTGTGTGAATTAAAAGAAGACAGAGCTCAGAGAAGAAGTTCCACCAAAAAGAAAGCAGCTCCAGTTACCCATAGCCAAACTGCCAGGCTTAATGATGATGATGACATGTCCAAACCCCTTGAAAGAACCTCCAAGACATATGCGCAGAGAGAGAAAGATACCAAGCTTAGAGGGGTCCTGCCTCTAGCCAAAGAAAAGCACAGGAAAACCGTGTTTTCTGGACAGTCTAGATTTGTTGGCCTGGCACATCAGAACCACAAGAGTATAAAGCTTTAGTCAATACTGGTGTGCAGTGCACATTAATTCCATCAATACATGTAGAGATAGAATCTGTTTCTATTGCTGGTGTGACAAGGAGATCACAAAATTTAACTTTAGTAGAAGCTGATGTGAGCCTGACTAGAAATGAGTAGAAAAACCACCCTATTATAACTGGCCCAGAGGCCCCATGTATTTTGAGCATACATTATCTCTGAACTGAGTATTTCAAAGACCCAAAAAGACTCAGGTGGGCATTCAAGATAGTGGCTGTAGTGACAGAAAGCGTCCAGCAATTAAACACCTTGCCTGGACTGTCTAAGAATCCATCTACAGTAGGACTTCTAAAGAAAGAAAAGCAGCAGATACCAATTGCCACTTCCACAGTGCATCATCGACAATATAAAACTACTTGAGATGCTGTGATTCCCATCCATAAGATGATCCGAGAGCTGGAGAGCCAAGGGGTGGTCAGCAAGACCCACTCACCCTTCAACAGCCCCATTTGGCCTGTGCATAAATCTGAAGGAGGATGGAGATTGACGGTGGACTACCGTGCATTGAATGAAGTGACTCCACCACTGAACACTGCCGTGCCAGACATGTTAGAGCTCCAGTATGAGCTTGAGCCCAAGTCAGCAAAGTGGTATGCCACTATTGATATTGCCAATGCATTTTTCTCCATTCTTCTGGCAGCAGAATGCAGACCTCAGTTTGCTTTCACGTGGAGGGGAGTGCAGTACACCTGGAACCAGCTGCCCCAGGGATGGAAGCACAGTCCTACCATCTGCCATGGACTGACCCAGACTGCACTAAAAAAAGGTAGAGCTCCAGAACATCTACTGTATATTGATGACATCATTGTGTAAGAAAACACAGCTGCAAAAGTGTTTGAGAAACGAAAGAAAATCATCCAAATCCTCCTAGGAGCTGGTTTTGCCATCAAAAAGAGCAAAGTAAAAGAACCAGCTCATGAGATTCAGTTCCTCAGAATAAAGTAGCAAGGTAGATGGCGTCAGATTCTTACAGATGTCATCAATAAGATCACAGCTATGTCTCCACCAACCAATAAAAAAGAAACACAAGCTTTCCTCGATGCCATAAGTTTTTGAAGAACGCACGTTCCTGAATACAGTCAGATCGTAAGCCCTCTCTACCTAATCACCCGTAAAAAAGATGATTTCCACTGGGGCCCTGAGCAGCAACAAGACTTTGCCCAGATTAAGCAAAAAATCACTCACGCAGTAGCCCTTGGCCCAGTCAAGACAGAACCAGAAGTGAAGAACATGCTCTACTCTGCAGCTAGGAACCATAGTTTGTCCTGGAGCCTTTGGCAAAAAATACCTAAGACTCAGAGTCAGTCACTGAAATTTTAAAGTCGAAGCTACAGAGGGTAGCTAACTACACTCCAAGAAAGAAAAAAATCTTAGCTGCCTATAAAAGAGTCCAAGCTGTCTCAGAAGTAATTAATACAAAAACACAACTCCTCCTGGCACCCCGACTACCAGTAGTAGTGTAGATGTTCAAAAGCAAAGTTCCTTCTGCCCACCATGTCACCAGTGTTACATGGAGCAAGTGAATTGCTCTTATCACGCAACACACCTGTATAGGTAAACTAAATAGCCCTAAGATTTTAGAGGTAATTACAAATTAGCCCAAAAGTAAAAATTTTGGTGTTACAGATGAAGAACAAGAGCCAGTAACACAAGCTGAAGAAGCTCCTCTATATAACCAACTGCCACCAAAAAAAAACATGCTATGCTCTTTTTACTGACGGTTCCTGTTGCGTTGTAAGAATAATTCAGAAGTAGAAAGCAGCCATATAAAGTCCCACATGAGAGATCACAGAAGCCACTAAAATAAATTAGATCAAGCCAACATGCAAAACTCAAAGCCGTTCAACTGATCCTAGACACTGCAAAAAGAGAAGTAACCAAAGATCGTCTACACAGATACATAGATAATAGCCAGTGCTCTGTGGGGATGGCTGGAGAAGTAGAAAGAAGCTAACTAGCAGCGTAGAAGAAAACTGATTTAAGCTGCTGAAAAATAAAAAGACATCGCTGCCAGGGTAGGGAGGCTACCTGTGAAAGTCCACCATATAAATGCCAATGTCATCAAGAACAGAGCTAATAAAGAGTGCCAAAATAATGAGCAGGTAGACCAAGCTTCAAAAATAAAGGTGTCCAAGATAGACCGAAATTAAAAACACAAAATAAAGTTATTCCTAGCTCAGTAAGCCCATAATACCTCAAACCATCAAAGTAAAAATGCCACCTACAACTAAGCATGAAACCAAAGAGTAGATTTAACCATGAACAGTACTTTGCAAGTTAGCCACAACTATAAAATGTGTGCTGCCATCAAACAAGCCAGAAAGGTAAAGCCCCTATACTATAGTAAGCAGTAGTCCAAGTACAAGTATGGGGAGGCCTGGCAAATTAACTACTTCACACTGCCCCAGACACACTAAAGCAAGCGCTACGTGCTCACAATGGTAGAAGCCACCACAAGATAGTTAAAAACCTACCCTCTGTCTCATACTACAACCCGTAATACAGTCCTGAGCCTTTAAAAGCAAATCCTTTAGAAACATAATGCTCCTGAAAAAATTGAGTCAGACAATAGAACTGTTTTCAAAAATAACCTTATCAACACCTGGGCTAAAAAACATAACATTGAGTGAATATCCTCTATCATGCACCAGCTGCAGGCAAAGAAGTACAATAGACTACTAAAAACACAGTGAAAAGCCTTAAGTAAAGAATCTTTCAAAAATTAGGAGCAACATTTAACAAAAGCCACCTGGTTAGTGGAACACCCAAAGTTCCACCAACCAAGCAAGTCCTGCCCACTCGGAATCCCTGAATACAATAGATAGAGATAAAGTCCCGGTAGTATATGTCAGAAGTTTGTTAGAAAAGACCGTGTAAATTAATTCTGCTTCAAGTACAGACAAACCCATTTGTAGAGTTGTCTTTGCTCAAGGACTGGGTTACACGTGGTAGATAAAATGCAAAGAGATAAAACAACGCAATGTGCGCCTCAGAGAGATCTAATTTTAAAGTGAAGATGATATTCAAATATCACTGTTTGTTAGATGTTACTGCCATTGTCTGCATATTAAATCATACAGACATAAGATAGAAAGAAATGTGTAAGTCTTGAAAGTCTGAGCAAGTAAAAGATAGAGTTTTAAGTGAGTAAAATGGAAGTGGAAAATCCTGCAGCTCCGTGATATAGAGCCTAGATTCAGTAGTCCGGTGTGAGAATGCGATGAGAGCATGATAAGTATAGCTTGTAATTTTTTTAGAGAGAACAGACAGAAGTTTTACATTAATAAAATGCATGATGCTTAGTAGTATGTTGATGATATGAAGATAAAGAGTAAAATGTCCTAAAGTGATGTTATGATGCTTGTATGTGTGTTCTGTTTAACATAATATCTGTGCCTTCAAGACTGGCTCTGAAGAGCCAATGTTTTGTTTTAGTTTTTTGTCTGTCTGCTCCCCCACAGTTGATGAAACACAGAGACGGAGCAGTATGTAGTGCAGCTTTTTGCTTCGCTCTTGCTTCTGTTGTGCTGCTGCTTTGCTTTTGCCTTTTGCTTCTGCTCATTAGTTAGTTTAGCTAAGCAGTCCAAATATTTCCCTGGACTGTTTTTCCTTTCCCTTTTTTTGGAACCATTCAAACCTGCTCCAGACTGGGACCTGGGAAACACCGAGACTTTGCATCTTTTGGGCCTGCAGCAGCCATCCCTAGCGCCAGAGAGACGGACAGTAAAGCAACCACTCCCAAAAAAGACTTTCTGAATTTGTCATCCTTTTCAGATTGGTGAAAGAGGGTTGTCATCTGGTATTGTTCATTTTGTGTGGTAGGGGTATTTTGCCTGCCCAGCACAGGGGGATGGTCAAATGCATTTGCCTGGACAAATGCATTACCTGGCATGTATTATCTTTTCAAGTAGTTGCCTGTAATATTTCCAACTTCCAGAAAAGATGTAAGAGATGCAAATATGTGTCTTGTTGACAAGTCAAAAGATCAATTCATTTCCATGTGCACTGAGGAGAAAAATGTGGGAGTTTTATTAATTTAGTAGGAAGTTACTTTGTATGCTAAAATGAAGTTTTCTTATCTAATTTTCAATTGACAAATTGTTAAAATCAGATAAATAGAATATAATTTCCAGAGTTTGTGTGAAACTTTACATAGTGCTTATCTATCTACATACCATAATGTTGTAGGCTTAATTTCTAATAAAAACTTGCTATATGGTATCACTCACTATTTTGTTGTGTAGCAAAATTTCTAAACTCTTGAATTATAAATGCTTAGCTTTAAAATTTCTTGGTATGCTTGTGATTGAGTGTTCTAAATGTAATACTTCTTCAGCTCCATTTCTACTGAAATGTATCTTAGAGAAACTGTATCTTGCATATTTGCACAGACTGAAAATTCTGCTTTCCATTTCATAGGATAAGAAGTGGGTTCTCAATCATGAAGATGTCACACTGGGGGAATTACTGGGCAAAGTAAGTAATAAAGTGAGGTAAATAACATTTGAGTAAGTATACTGTAATCATTAAGCTATTTCTCTTTACCTTTTCTTTTAAATTGCTCTGGTATATAATTTTTACGTCATTTTTTACACTAATACACAAGACAGCCTTATGCTTTAAACATGTGTAAATCACACTTGCTAGTAAACATTATAATGGTTGTGCTGAAAGTATTTAACTAGCATACATATTTTTTCTCTTTTGGAAGTGTTTTGAGCTAACTTGATTTCAATAAAGCATGATGTGGCTGTTTTACTTTCTGTAGTTGGAGAAAAATGTTACAAAATATAAATAAAACATGTAGAGAAACAGGTGTATGTTTATGCTTTTGTGTATAAAATTTGATATGATATGACTAAATGATTATTTATTAAAACAAATACTAATTGTTGTGCACGATTATTTTCACTCATTCATTGATGGAATTAGATAATTTCACAGTCTTATTAAATCTTGTATAGTTCATAAACATGTAGTTTACAAAGTCTGTTTAGAAACTACAGGTCTTTAAAATCATGCAAACTTCTCACTTTTTGGCACCTTTGCACCTGCAAAGACCATTTTGGGTGTTACTCTGGACACAGAGTAGTTTGAAAAGATTTTCCAAAAGCTGAGAAAATAAGATTTAATGAGGAAGAGACGAATCAAAGCAGTTAATTGCATTGTTACTATGGTACACACTAAAAAAATTAGTAAGGAATTCAAGATTGGGAAAATAAAATACTGCCATAAACTTCTGTTTCCCAGGAAAAAAAGCTCTTTGGCAGATTAAGTTGACAAAAAGTATGACCAGATTGAGTTGTGCCTTCATAAAATACAGGTACTGCAGGATCTTCACATTCTTAAACAGGATATTATCAATGGAGAAAAATAAAGATGTTCCAGCCACAGAAAAAGCTTTGACTTGTTAAAAAGAAATATGAATTAGTTTCGATTTAGTGTAAAGACAGTTGAAGCAATTTGAAAAGCATTTTTAGTAAATTCAATTTACATGTGCATTCCATGTTTTTAGCACAAAACATTTTTAACATTCAGTAAAGGAAACTCAGAATTTTAAAGGAATTATAGAAGATGTTCTTTAAAAAATACAGAACAGGATAAAAACTTTATTGGAACACAGCATGATTCTTATGCATTCACCTCTAAGAAGATGTGGTCATACTAAAAAAGATAAGAATGACAGGAACATCCGCATCTGTGTGACAAAATGTGAAATAAGCTATAGCCATTCACCACAGAAGTGAGAAATCTGAGAGTCTACAAAACCTTGAGTAGCCTGGAAAAGATGAGGAAGAAATCACAAAATTTTAATGTGTAAAAGATGCAAGGTTTAAAAAAGATTAAGATTTTCCTTCACTTCAGGGGTGAGTGGTCATTTTATTTACTCAGCATTAATTCCATAATACCCCACAAAATGAAAGGTGCATAATGGGAATGTGGTATACTAAAAATCATGCATCTAATAATGTTGATTATTGTCAATAAAGACTTAAATAAAGATTAGGGTGGGTTTAGATTTCACTGTTAAATACTTCTGACTAGAATGGTAGAGGAAAAGTGACCTGGGAGCAGCTCACCTGCTTGCCTTGGGCTCCTCATGCCATTTCAGATCTGAGAGGTAGTGTGCTAGCCTCTGGAAGTGCTTTAGAAGGACTGTCAGAGATCCTAAGCCTCACTTGCCAGCTACATCTTCCTTGTCCCAGCATACAGGAAGTAATTCTGCAGGCATGTTCAGCTCTGCATTTCTTCCCTTATTACTGGAAGCACATTACTCTTTTCCGTCTGAGTTTCTTTTTTTCCTTTTCTGTCATCTTACTTTGGCAACACTAAATTCAGCTGCATTATGTAATTAAATCTTCATAACTCAGCAAAGGAAGGAAAAAATCTCCAGCAGACTTTTTTAAAGTCACATGCAGCCCCAGACACCAGGACATAGAAGTGTAGTATGTCTAGAAATTAATCAGATGTAGTTTCAAAATTGAGTTGGGAAGTTTTTTCTTTGGGAAATACAAAGCTTAAGTACAAGTGTGAGATCTGTAGTTTTCTTCTTGTTTCCTTCTCTTGAGTTTTTTTTTTCATTGATACCAGTGTTTTATACCTCACAATTTCCTTCTTGTTTCAATTTGTGTCCTGATTAATTTTCCTTTTTATTAAATAAAAATGCATCTTCGAATTTTGGTGGATTATTTTCTGGTATTTATTGCTTCATTTTTCTTCTATGAAAGCTAAAGAAAGCCTAACGTGCCTTGGGGGTATGTTGTTCACTTCCTAAAATATCTGATTACAAAAGGAGCTGCTTTCTAAAGTCTTGTCCAAAGGGAGCCTTACAGATTTGTCTTTATAGAGCACTGCTGAGCTTGGGTTTTAAAGAAATTCTGAATCACCACACCCAACAATACATTTTGCAGTGGGTTTAATTTATGATAAAAATTAATATTCAGTGTTTTCATTCTTTGTATTTTGTATTTTTTCTTTCTTGTATATGAGAATGTTTATGTTATTTTGGTGGGTTTTGTCACAGTTTTTGAGATCAGTTTTTGGTCTCTTCCAGACTGGGAGTTAAAACCTATTTACAAAATACAATAGAGTGAATATGAAAAAGTGCAGGAGTAAGAATAAGAAGAACAAAGTACTACAGTCAATGTCAGTTGATTTGAAAAGTTACTAAGAGATTTTATGAGAAAATTCTAATTACTTAATTAATGGTGGTTTTTTCCTCTTTCCAGCAAGGTTGAAACAGAGCTCATATGCTGTGTCCATATAGTAGATGTACTATGTCAGAGTGAATGGCTTAGGTTAGGGCAGATACTGAAAGAAATTCTCATTAGACTTCATAAACACTTCCTAGAGTTCTGGTCTACTTTCAGTAGCTCTCTGCATTATTTTTTTCTGGCAATTCATTAAGATTTTATTTACCTGGAATGATCTTTTTTCTCCCGATTTCAGGGTAATTTTGGTGAGGTGTATAAAGGAACATTAAAGGATAAAACCCCTGTTGCTGTAAAAACTTGCAAAGAAGATCTTCCTCAGGAACTGAAAATAAAATTTCTGTCTGAAGCCAGGTAGGTTCTCTAAAATTATTTGTGGCAGGTTTTTTTTTTTCAGTTTTTATCACCAGATGCATTTACAAAACCTGACCTTCTTTAAAATTCAAAAAAGCAGAAGTCAAACTTTTCCTTCCTTTCTCTCTCTCAGTACATCCACAACTGTCGCTCTGGTAACTAAGCATTGGCATTTTTAACACGTGAATGCAGTAGCATTTTCACTTGCTGAAACCATCTCATTAACACAGCAAGCCACACCTGTAAAATAAAATTTTGTGCTTTCATTCTAAGATGTGCCATGAGGATTGGGATAAGAAGACTAGAAGATGTTATTAATTTAAGTGTGATTATACCAGGCCTAACTCCTGCCTTATATTCATGGCTAGTAGGGGTGATCAAATGTGCCCAGATTACTTTTCTTAGTGGGGTATAGACCCCATTTAGTAATTTTCTCTTTGTAAGAAGAGTTTGCTCCAATAGAGGTATTTTATACTGTGTCAATCAGCATGAGATTATATGCTTATTTTCCAAATTATAGACATGACACAATGTGCAAAGCATTCTGAGTGTCAGCTGATGTGCATAGGTAGATTCTGAGACTCCAGGGAGAGGGCTGTCTTGAGATAAATGTAATAATTTTTAACTACTTTGCTCTGCTGGGGTCCCAGTTGTTGGTTTCTCTGGGTCTGGATTGAGAGCACTTGAGACAGTAATTCATGTTTGGACTCAGGTGTTTATTATTTCTCATCAGAAGAACAATCTCACTACTTTGAGTTCAGCAGCTTTTCATTACAATGCACAAGATGTCTAATAATCTCTTGTTACAAAGTATATTAAGACTAAACTATCCAATTAAGAACAAACACCTAGATGATTTTCCCTTTTAACCCAATAACTGATCCCAAAGTGGACTTTTCTGCCCAATTACAAAATGCCACCCAAACCCATGAAGAGGAAGAAAGAAGCATGAAGAAGAAACCCTGCGCCCTTCACCTTGCTTCCATCCACAATATACTAAAAATCCCAACTAAATTTCTCACCAAGTGATACACCTACACTGCTCTCTATAATCTATGTCACACTTTTGTGGATTCTAATCTATCTTGAAGTCTAGTAAACTTCTCCATGAATGAGGGTCAAAGTCAGTGCTCCTCTGGGGGTCAGGGCACCCCAGAGCAGACAGAGAAATATTCCCAGTGCCCTGGGCTTCCACATTGCCCCTTTTTGCTATGAGGCTTCATATGTTTTAGCTTCCACTCCCAAGCCAGTATGATCAGTATTGGAAAAAAAAAGATACTATCTGTGTTTATAGAATGAGGATCAGCTACCCTATCTATTGAATAATTAAAAAAACTTGTAACTTGGCAACAGCAGAGATATGTCATTTGTTAAGCAGCTTGACACTAATAAGAAAAAATGGTCTGAAGAAATGGAATGTGTTATTTTTCGCTAAATGTGTGTGTAGGTTAATATTTTACTCTTGATCCTTGGGAAAAAGGGAAAAAGAGGAGGTGCTTTGGGTCAGCAAATATCAGAAGGAACATTTAAGTTACAAGGTCTTTGTAGAGTTTTTTCTTGCTCTTCTTTTCACTTACAAATCATAGCATGCTGTTTTAGGCTGGAAGTGTTCTTACTAAATAATTGTGTCAAAAGATGTAATTTTTTCATTTAGTTCTCAAAAGTGATGTCCTTATAGTCTTCTAAAACTTACTGTATTAATTAATCTCTCAAAGTAAAATTGGAACAAGTGTGCTTTTGAGCAGTACAGCGGGGAAGCATACAGGCAAGCTGTGCATACTGTTTTGATGTAGCTCTACTTCTGGTCCACCTCTGAAATTCTGATTATATAGGTTGTATCTATATCTATACCTATATATCTGTAGGTTCTATAAGGGTTCTATCAGGCAATTTTTCAGTTTATAGATAAGTGTCACATAGACAAATGGTAAAATTATAATAATATTTTCTGATATATTAATGAATCCGTTATTATTTTCATTTCAAACAGAGTGGTGATTGATTTGTTACATTGATTTTGATAACAGTAATGATATTTTTTTCTTTGATAACAATAATGACATCTTCCATTAAAGTAACATTAAAGGTTTTAGATATTTTCCTGTAATATTTAATCAGCCTGTACAGTCAAGTTTATTAATATAATAAACTTCCTGTGTGTTTTGCAGAATACTTAAACAATATGATCATCCTAATATTGTAAAACTTATAGGAGTCTGCACTCAACGACAGCCTATATATATTGTTATGGAACTTGTTCCAGGTAATTGTTTTTTTCCCTTTTTTTTTTTCAGCATATTTCCATAGGTTTCATTGTTTCCATAATGTGAAATGTATTGTTTTCTATTTGTCTTATTCTGCCTTCTTATGACTGACCTCAAATGTCACCTGTGTGGCAAACCTTTGGAAATGCTGGATTCTACTTTGGAGTGGTTGAGCTCCACATATCTGTTGAGAATTTTACTGTAGCCTTTAAAGACAACAGAAGCTTCATTATTCTTCTAATGAGATATAAAATGTTATTTCCTTTAACAGTAGAGTTAGTTAGTGAATATTAATAAGTATTTAAAGAAACTTCATGTCTGGGTAATGTCTCAGTTGTAATAATTCTTGTTTGGGTCACCTCTATTAATATGCATTTTTTTTCTTCACCAAAATGTATTGTTTGGTTTTAGGGTTGCTCTTGATTTATTTTTGGAATTGGGTTCATTTTATTCAGCAATGGCTGAAGTGAATTTCAAATTACTGGGATGATAACAGCTTTTGGGCAATTTTACCTCTTTGTTGATTTTCTCAGCTGCTGGAAAATGTGTTGGTTTGGTAGTCTCTAGTACTGCTTAATATGCAACACTGTATTTGGTTTTTATATCACTGAATTTATCTTCAAAATTATACAGCAAGCTGCTTTAATAACCATTTTATTCAGGAAGACTTAGATTGCTTATAATTCTTGAATACTGGTTGTAGAGTGAGAGCACAGATGAAATATTTGACCTTGTGGAGTTTTCTGCCTTTATTAAATTAGATTATACTAGATTGTTATATTTGTATGCACAATTAACTTTATTAAAATGGAAACTGAAAGCATTGCCCTCAGTTTTAAGGGGTACTTTAGTAATCAGCTTCTCCAGACATCTCTGAAGATAAAAGTAAATCCTGATCTTTTGACACCTTCATCATTCTGGTTCAGGTTTTTCAGAGCCTTGTACAAGTTGTTGAAACAGGCTAACGCAATTGAGGAAGAATTGAGTGAGAACTTTCTTCTGATTCTTATGCCTATTTTGCAGTTCAAGTCTATCCAAACATTCTTGGGATTGAATTTGCTTCAGAAAGAAGCCTCTTGCAAAGAGAATTGTTGCCCTGATTCAATGGTCTGTAAACCCCTTGGGCTGGCTGCTCTGCCTGCAAGCCCTGATAAACAAGTGTCTGCCTTCAAGCTGTCACACTTTCCCACATGCTCTTACATGTTGGCACACCAAAAGACTGACCATATCAGCAGAAAACATAAGGATGCCAGAGAAATGTCAAATCACTTAGATGAGTAGAGAAGCAGATTCTGATGTTACTGTTTTTCTCTTTTTCTAGTGACAAGTTTGGATGAGATTACAAAAAATGATAGTTAATAGTGCTCTGACTTGGTATTTAATGCTGCCCTTTGAGGAACAGGATAGTGGTAAATTTGTCTTCCACTTGACACTAACTTTCTCAGTATCTTCATTGTTTTGTTTTAAAAGTGTTTATGCTTGAACGTGCTTAAGCAGTTTAACTCTGACATTCTGTTCAATAATTGAAAATGTCAAGTTTTAACTTAAAATTGTGTTCTGTGAATGTATGGCTGAGAACACATGTAATTTATAAATGTCTGACAGTTTTTTCCCTGAAGATAAAATTAGAAGCATCTCCATAAAACAATGGATTTTTCCTGTGTTTTCTGACTTCTGACTGTTTCCAAATTTCCTGCCATTTTTGTATCCCAAATACACCTACTGTGTCTTTTGAGACTCCTGTGGTGTGGTTCCATAGCAGCTAATTCTGCTTTGCATTGCAAATTCTGATTTAAAATCAGTCTTAATTTATTCAGGTCTTAGAAATGTATATTGAAACGTAGCACTTTATATATAGAGAGGTGCTACTCTGTTAGTGATTCTGTTATGAACTGGCTGTGCAGACATATCTTTGTTGCAGGTGCAAATGGGATTAAAAACCGTGCATATGGGTAAAGGCATCAATGAAAACAGTGAAGAAGGGTTGCAGATGTATCTTTAATTATGTGTCCATTCTTTGTTACGTGCAAAAATAGCCCAAATGTTGCCAGCAAGTAGCAGAGAAACAAAGTTGTCAAAGACAATTATTCTTTGCAGTTAACTCTTTTCTTAGGGGGTGTTAACATAAGTGACATGTCTTGTAGTAAGAACTTAATCACTTTATAGTGCTAAAGAAATAGCAAGATGGGTGATGTAGGAAGGATTAACTGAAATAATAAACAATGTAGCATATCATGGATATATCAAATCACGGAATCATAGAATGGTTTGGGTTGGAAGGGGCCTTGAAGATCATCCAGTTCCAACCCCCCCTGTCATGGGCAGGGAACACCTCCTGCTACAACAGGTTGCTCAGAGCCCCACCTTACCTGGCCTTGAACACAACTAAGTACATACTTGTAAGAAAAAAACATCCTTTACTTACTGTTCACTGGCTATTTGCCATACTGAACCAACTGTACATGTCCTCCCAGTGTCAATCCATCATAGATTAGTCCAGTACAGAAGGAGAGACTTGGTCCTTTTCACAATCTACCTATCAAGAAATTAGGGAAAGGTCTTAATGTACTGTATGTGTGTGTTATATAGATCTCACTTTAAGGGATGCACAGACAGAAAAATGTGTCTGATCTCCCTGCCATTGGCTGGGTTTTTAGAGGGCCAGGTCTCTTCTCTTTCTGCAGGTTCCTCTGCAAATGGGAAGGAACATCTTGTAAGCAGAATGTGTGCACTGTTTATTTATTGTAGAATTCAGATTTAGTATTGCTTTCTATAAGCTATTCTTTTAATTGTTGAAGAAATAAATTAAGTAAAATGTTCTTTGTCGTATACTAACATAAGCTAAATTGTATGTAGCAGCAATTTCCTTCATGTATATATGGAAAGTTACATGTATGCAAGAAATGTGACCTAAAACCACCATTCAGGAATTTGCAAGTTACTAGGAGATAATTTTTTTTTAAATTCTAAACAAATTTTCCTGCCTTTCCTCCCCTCACCTTCCCAAAATTACCAAGATAGCTATCGAAAAAAAAAATCAATAAACTGTTACTATTTTTGTTATTAATGTTTTATGTGTTTGTAATTTGAGATCTATACACGAACCCGATTTGCAGGCTTAATTTTATCTAGCTAGCATCTATGAAAAGGGAATTTAGCTAAGCGGATGGTTTATAAATTTCTATGGTTGCATAATGGATAAATTTGCAATAACCTTTAAGGCACTCTTACAAATAATTGATTTTATTCTTTTTTACCTAAATGACATTGAAATACTAACTGAAAGGATAGACAGAGTGGATCTTTATAAGGGCCCAATGCTGTAGTTGCTTTTCAACTATCATGTAATAATAAAACCCCCTGAATTTTACAGTGGCCTGGTTTTCTTCTGCGAAGTTTTTAGTAGACTAAGAAATGCAAAAAACAACTCTACTTGGAAATTATTATCCTTCTATTAAAACATTTTGTGGAGAATTTAGCATAGAGATTTCCCCTTCTTCTTCTTCTATGACTTATGACTCTTTCTCTATGACAAGTGTTGTTTCTAGTTTGAAAATATTAGGACTGTTAAAAAGAATGCTGCTTAGATAAATCAGACTGTTGCAGCATGTTAGTGTCTTGTATGATTCTGAACATCATATAGGTTGCTAGAGGTTATTTTCTTTGTAATATTCCTCTTAATTTTTACTGCTTTATAGGTAAATACTCTCTAGGATGGGTTTGATAAGGTGTGTTGCAAAGGTCACATTTGGTGGAGTTTTTTTCTGGTATCTTCTGATCTAAAAATAGGAATACTGCACTGTTTCATAACTGAATACAATTGAATCTGTTGTGATACATTTTAAGTACGTAATTTATCCTAAGAAAGATAGAGGAAGTTAAAATGAGAATTGCTAATGAATTTTGGGGAAAGAAACCCCGTATGTTGAGGCTTGCCAAATGCTTGATGATAGTGTAGAGCCATGAGTTTGTATTGTCCTATGTACACTTGACTGACCTGACTGAAAAGTGATGTAGTAAATGTGCAACATGAGTCTTAAAGCTTTCAGGGGGAATTGATGCATATTTGCAACCATTGGAATTTTCTAATGCAGATAATCATTTGTTAGGGATTGTTTCCTACATGAAAAAGAGCAGAACTTTGTGTAAGAGTTTATAGTGCTGTGTAAGAAAGAATATTACTTTCCTGTAATGCCAAGTCAATCTGAAAAACGGAGCATTATACTCATAGTTTCTGTGTTAATTTATTAATTTTTCTTTGCTCTGTGTCTGTTGTCCCAGTGGAATTTCTGTGCTTTTTCTTGCATTGTTGACCTTAAAACTGAAGAAAGAGAAATAATTACGAGGAGCTGCTTTGGTATTCAGAACAGTGAAAGAACTATTTGCCATTGTCTCTTTATGTCACACAGGGCATAAGGAGTTTTCATAACAGCTCATTTTTAGCAAATTTATATGATGATCGAAAAGACTGCCTGGAATACTGCCAGAGTCCAGACTGACAACTGAGACAAATGGATGCTGAATTTTGTTGGGGCGAGGAGAAGGTTTATCAGGAAAATGCTGAAGGGGCTGCAGCAGGGGCTGCTTCCTGTTCTTTTCAGAGTGAACTCAACATCTGTTCATGAAAAAAAAAAAAACAGGAAAAAAAAGAAACTAAAATCCCCTTATCTTTTACCCTTTTTAACTGTTATCTTTCTGGCCCCAACTTCTCTTTTAGTGATCATGGGCGACAAAATGCATTTTAATTAATTGCAGTACTCAGGATCATTTAACTGCATTTTCATTTGCTTATAATTTATCACTCAATCTCCCATGTAATCAAAAAGGAACTGCAGGAGTCCCATTAAAAAATTGAGTGTTTTTTCCTCTTCCTTTAGGGGAAGAACAAATCAAGATCAAATGTAATCTCTAAGATGCAAAAAGCAATCCTAAGCTACAGCATTCTTTCCTCTCCTTCTTTATGTTAATTTCAATTTACTTGAATCTTAGTTAGTCCTGAAAGGAGAATTTTAATTTAGAGGTAGGAACTTTGCGTGTCCCTGAAATATGTGTTCTAGAACGGGGCATTTTGAGGATAGATGTGGAATCCTGTGGTGCAGTTACTACTTCATGCAACTATTTCACCATCTTATCTTATAGCTATTCTATGGTACCTCTGTCCCTCCAGCAAAGAGTCTGCACAACAAGCACTATCATCGTGCTTGCACCAGCTCTATCTGAAAAATTTGTCTAATTAAAAGTAGATGCAAACGTCTTTGTGTGTTTCAGTGCTTGATTCAAGGTAGTAGATGGAAGCTTAAAGTCACATGTTTTGTGGCCTGCTCCTTTTCGAAGCTGAAATGTTTAATCTCAAGTTGGTAGCTTGCTTTCTATGTTTTGGGTTTCTATATATTTAAACCTATATATATTTTTATAACCAACATAGTTAAAATTAAAACCCCAAAAATATTTTGGAATAATTTTATTTCTGCTATGTCAGGCATTCATATATAGGCAATTCAAGTGTCTGTTGAGTCTTAATATAGCTTCCTCTGGCATATGCATTATGCTAATATGATCCGTGATGAGGATATTATATATTATGGTATTATGAAAACTAGATTATATTCCTGTCCCAGGACCTTGCTTCAGACAGTTCTAAACAGTTTCCCAGCAGCTGTCTCTTGGCTCCTGATCCATTCTGTGGCCAAAGACCATATTTATCCTTTTCTAGCAGAGATCTGCTCTGATCTGATTCTCATCCCCTCTCCCCAATGTGTTCATGGACATTTTTCATTCTCCTACTAATGCATTGCATTTCACTGGAGTACCAGTGTGCCTTCCTGATGCCACTGTAGAATTCCTTCTGATAATAGATACCTGGTTTAAAAAAACCATCTTCCTTTTTAACAAACTTCACAGGGAGTTGGTGTTCGTTGTTTTAGCTAACTCATGTTGGTATGTTCTGAATGCTGTCAGCTGGAAAGAGATAGAGTTATTCCTGTACATGTAAACAGCTATGGATATATCCAGTAGTCTAGTGGGAAGATTGTCAGAATTAGGTTTCAGCTGTACTCAGCTTATATCCAGACATGTGCAGCCAGTTTCCAAGAGAGAGTTCAGCAAGGTCATAAGTTCTGTCTTTGCAGCTGGACAAGGTAACCTGTAGAGGTCTGTTCTGAATCATTTGTGATGCAAATTGCCTGTGCCGCTGATTCAGAAACAAATCAGAGGCAACAGGTTTTATTAGTTCAGGTGTGGCACTGCTGGATGTGAAGTGCCCTGACTCCCAGGCACACCTGGAAAGAGCACAGCCATTTCTGTCGTGCCTGTACTCAGAGTTACCACTCCTGGAAGTGTTCATAAAATGACTAAACCTGGCACTTTAAGATATGGCTTAGTGGGCATGGTGGTGTTTGTGTGAAGGTTGAACTTGATGATCTTGGAAGTCTTTTCCAACCCAAGGGGTACTTAACCCAAGTGTGGGGTTACCTCTGAACCCTGTTCATGCTGTCCTACCTGTGGTTGGCTTTGGCCTGGCTTAGTTTATTCACTCTCTTTCTTCTGAAATGTGACTTCCATTGCTATTTTCTATGTTAAGGCACTTTTTAACTTCCATGGGGTGTGTTATGTCAGAAACATGTACAAATAAAGCGTGATGTCTTCCTGACCTACCAGACTCACTTTTTGGCTTTTGTTGGAAAGGAGGGCTCTAGGGCATAAAATGTACAAGTTCCTACAGGTCCATTATAGGTAGTGCTGGGCAGCTGATACAATTGACTAAATCTTAAATTACTTTTGTGGAACTGCTCTTATTTTCTGCATGTAGTGGTAATTCTGAGCATAGCACCAAATCACAGCTGACTTCATGCATTTCTCTTGTTACTTGCACTGGAGCCAGTAAAACCATTTATAACCAAAAATTCAGTTCTGAGACTGAGATACGTATAATTTATTTATTAATATGAAATGCAATATCCCTATTATCTTGAGCTTTTTGCTAAATTAATTATCTTCTTGGATAAAGGAGAGCAGATGCTAAGACCAGCTGAAGTACATGTATATCATGGCTTACTTGAGCCTTAGATGAGACCTCCTGTCTCTGAAGTGCCACTGATTTTATGCACAGGAGATGGCACAGGCAGAAGCTATCAGGAATGCTGCTTGATGCTAGGAAATATGTGAACTTTTACTATCACAATGTGTGATTCAGCTGCTGTGTCTTCTACTTTGGTGTTTTTTTTCTCTTTCCTACTTTTGGAAGCAGAGATTTCTATAGAGATAATTAATGTTTTTTTCCTAATTGCTTCTCTTTAGAGAGCCCCTTAAACTTTATTAAAGTTTTGCATGATCTCACTTGTTGGTTGTATTGGTTGTACGTCCTCTGTAGCTGCCTTTTGTGAGCAGATTTTGGATCTGAGTCCTATCTTGCAGTCACATCCTGAGTACACTGTCAAATTAATACAACAACAAAAAAAAGGGTCCATCAAATTCCAATTAGAGATAAGGTGCAGTCATAGTGATTGTCTGGCTTTGTTTTCTATTCTGTTCTTCTATTTTTCTCTAGTCAAATACGTTATCTTCTCATTATTACTGGTTAGTGAAGCCACCCTCTGTCTACCCTACAGTTTCTCTTCACACAGATTCCTGTCTAGGTTTTCTCTCACTTTATCCTCTCAAGTTTCCAGCTTCCCTTTTGATTTGTCCCTGTGTCTCTGCAACTGGCTGTGCTTCTGCCTGTGCCATCTCCTGTTGTTGGGCATTTCACTCAGAGAGCCAGACACCTCCCATAGATTCCTTCTCTCCATGTGTCTAACTTTTCCCTCTCCTCACCAGGCCTCCTGCAGTACACACACAGACCCTGATTCTTCTTCCTTGCCTTGCTCATAACCCTGTGGTGCTCCTGTGTCTCTTCCTCCCTCTTTGCTTCATGGATTCCAGATTATTAAGAAAAGTCAGATTCCTTTGTAGGTGGTGATTAAAAATTCCTTTTGTCTCAGAGCTACTGTTTAGTGAAACAGGACCAAAGCTCTGGTCTCATTTATAGTAGCATTTCAGGCTATAGTTGAATTTTTATCTCTTCACATGGTCTAGGCTTTGCTGTTACTATATTTTTTTACCAATATTCTACAAAATCAAATCAGCAAGTAGATTAAACTAGAAAATTCATTTTTTAAACTGAATAAAAACAACCAAACATAAAAAAATAGTGAAGTGTTTTGGTAGTTGCAAAAACTTCTGTATTTGACTTCTTTCTTGTTATTTGTTGTTATTCACCCTTTTTTTCAACTTTGCCTAGAGCAGTTTTTACTATAGTAGCTATTTAATGTGTCTACATTTAAAAAATGTTCATAGTTTTTCTTTAGATTAAAAAAATCTTCTGTTCTTCAGGTACATTCTGTTTCACATCAATTATCATGTCTCTGTAATCTGCAGTACTTTTCAAGGCCTTTGATTATGGATTATTGAGCATAATCAGTTTACAGGAATTATTTATTGAAGAATGGAAGACCTCCTGGGGAGGTCTTCCTTTCAGGTAGCTTCTGAAGTAGGTTTTATCTCTACACTCACAGTGGGTATCCTTACAGCCACAATACTAAAACATAAAGAATCCAAGTAGTCTGGGTAGTGTTGTTTTGGCAGCACAGAAGACAAGGGATACTAGTTTTGGATGCCTCACTATGATTTCTGGTTTCTTCTTGACAGGTGATGGCAGACTCTGTTTTGGACAGGCACGTACATCACATAGGATATTGAGTTCATGTTCTACCTTATTTGATCCACCTGAAATCTAAAGCAGGACTGCTGAGCATTGTCAATATTTCCTTTTTTTTTGATAATCATATGTCTGTGGTCTGTCATCCAGTTGAAAGGAAGTGAAACAGCATGCATAAATGTGTTGTAACCTTCTTCTTACCTTCATTTTATCACAGTGCAGTTATTTTGTGCTCATGAGTCATCTCTGTTCTGATCTCATCACAGGTTGTCTGCTAAAAAGCCATCCACAGCACAGTTCTGGTACAAGCCACATTTTCTCTTCTCTTTACTTCTTTGCTGTTGCTGCTCCTGTCCTTGGCTCTCAGTGCACACTATTGGTTTAATTTTTTTTTCTTTCTTCATATTTTGTTTTAACATACAGATATTTCTACTCATACTTCATTACTACCATTGTTAATAATACATTGGCAGCACTTGGCATTGTCATAACAACTTCTGTTTGCTTTGCTTTACAGGAAGAACAAAGTTTTAACTGAATTTCACAATAGTACTCTGTATGCAGTTAGAAAAAATAAACCTTGGGTTTATTTACAGTTTCTGTTACTACATATATAAAATAAAAGAACAAAAAAAGGGTGTAAGTAGTGCATGGCACACAAGTGATGCATTAATTGAAGTGTGAAGGCTAGTACTTTATTGAAAATGTGTTTTATCATTTTTAAACCCTTTTACTTTAAATAGTTTGTCAAATTGCTTCTTACATACTTAAAAAATATATCTCCTAGAATTCCCTAGAGATGCATTTTTACTATTTTAAATTCATAGAAGTAACTCCATTTGGGCTTGTGTTTTTGATCCCATGTATATAGGATTAAGATACTGGTCAATAAAGGAAATTCTAAATTGCTTTAAGTCTACTTGGAATACTGACCATTTAAATTCTCAAATTTATAAATACTTAGAGATGCAGATAAAGGTAATTTCAGTAATATTGCAATGGCCCATAAAGCAATTAGGAATACTGAGTTCTAAAGCTCCCTTGGGTTAGGTGACCTTTAGGACATGTGGCCACAAGCAAGATGCATCTGCATGATGAATATGTGTATAAATATAAGAAGAATTAAGCAACCACTTTAAACAAACATAGTTAAAAAGGCTGTTTAACAAAGGAAATTTCCCCACTTTATTGAAATTTATATGTGAATAAGAATACATATAACTTCCTATAATTTGTAATAATTTGTATTGTATAGAACATTTATTAATATTTGTATAATTATTTATAATGTTATTAGGGTACTAGATAGAGATACAATATATAAACAATGTATATCTATATACCAATTCAGTGGGAGATTTCCCGTCATCATTTCAAAACATATTTTAGTTGTGTTCAGTGTCAGAATGGTTGTCAGAATGATGCCAAGAGTGCCTAGAGCAAGTAGGTAGGTGTCACTGTGGACACTGGCTCAGGAAAACTCTGAAATATGTGGTCATAGTTGATTATAAATGCCAGTCAAATCAGAGATTACCATAACTTAATACTTCATAAACCCATTTAACATTTTTCATTGTTGTTTCTTGGTTTCTTCTCATAAATGACAGGGTTTTTTTTTTCCTCTTCCAAAGCACCAGCTTGCTTTTTTGCGTGCAGAGGAGTGAACTGTTCTATTACCATATGCCACTTATTGTACAACAAGAAGTTTGTGCTGTAAAGCACAGCCAACACTAGGAAATGCTGATGCGTGGTATTTTCACACTCGCAGAATTCCAGCATGTAGTAAGACATAGTTCCCATTCACAGAAAAATACATGAAGGGCTGTGTTCAGAAACCCATTTATAACAGGCTGCTCACATGGAGCTTCTGCTTATGAATCTCATTTTGTCCTCTACTTAGTAAAATAATTATGTTGTACTAGGAAGGGACTCCAATGCTGTTATTTATCCTCCTGTAAACCAAAAACAGGCAATCCATCTCTGCTAGGTGATAAAATACATATATTGTTGTAATTTTTTTTATAATTCTTAACACTGTTAAAGTGTACCTCATTTTCTAATGGTGTTGTGGGCCATTTACTGGAATAACAGGTAGCTGTGCAGAATACAATGGAAATTACATATAAAAGAGAAATCGTTGCTTACTATTGTGTAGTCTTCCTAGTCTCATTGGTCTGTTTATTTCATTTTTGTCAACAGCTATTAAATTGGAAATAATGCTCTGACACTACATGCTGCAAATAGTGAATTAGGGCTTTCATATTAAAACTTATTTTTAAAAGTACATAAAGATGTTACCTAACCACTGTTCTGCACTGAAGAGTTTGTAGAGAAATACTTTCAATTCAGCCTTGGGGATATTCATGTGGATGCTTTGCTGTGAAGATGAATAGTTGGAACATTGACCACACTAAAAGTCAGAATTTACTGAGGAGTAACCCTGTTACTTAAAAGACAGACACTTAAGCCTATTTTAGTATCACAATGATGAGGATAATCAGATTTACCCTAAACATTACATATATTGTACAGAGTGAGATGGGTGTTACTTGGCTCTTTTAGTTAGTGCTACTAACACTGCTTTTAAATTAATATTAAACAGAATATTTAGAAGATGTTTTTGCCATTTCTATGCAAGGACAGATACAGCAAAACAGAACATGAAAACCCTGCGACTGATTAAAGTAATGTAATTAAAATTTGGTGATAGGCATTTAGTACACTGTATACAGCTTGAAGTGTGGTGCTGTTTTTCCTGGAAACTCTAGAATTTCATACACTGCATGCCACACTCTGAAAATCACTTTCTGATGGTCGTGAATTTCACTGGCAAGTAATGGGCTTGTGCTTTGTGAGTTTGACATGTTCTCATGTTAGGAACTGAGCAGCTTTTAATATCATTCAGAAACAAGTTGTTGAAAATTGGGATATTAGTGTGATTGCCTGAGCATATTGGAAACGAATTTATAACATGTATTATTTTAAAAATTTTTAATGATATGGTTGGGTTTTCTATTGTTTAAAGTTTGAGTTTCCTTCTTGTTGTTACTTGAGAACAGATAGTTTCACTGTTGAATGTGGAGAGCATTAACTTATTTATACGAAGAATTTATATGAATTGTGACAATTATAGTTTACGCTGATGTTATAGCAAGTTTTTTTAAATAGAGAATTTTTGCAAGATTTTGAGGGAATTTGTTTCTGTGTGTTTTTGTTTGGTTTTTTTTTTCTTTTTTGGGTTTTGTCCTTTTTTGTTTGTTTGTTTGGTCTTTTATCTATTTTATTTTCCCAGAATATCACTGAGCTTATCTGTCTTTTCAGTTCTTCCTAAATGAAGTTGCTAGCAATTCTTAATCTTCAATATTGAAACATTGGTTGATTGACAGTAGAGTGTTTTTTAAGACCTTAAATGTCTTTAACGTCTTAAATGCATTTTTATAAGCTGCCTTGATTTACTGCTCTTATTCAAGTAATGCCATGGTTTGTAAAGAGGGGAAGACTTCATATTCATAGAGGCTTGTAGTCATACTTTCTCATTCAAAGATGACTCCTGTGTAGAGAGTAGCAAGGTCTCAGCACATAAATAACAAAATTTTTGTCAGCTTGTTGTGTGTGTCTTGGAGGAGTGAGTTACTTAAAAGTTTTTTTTTAGCTGTCTGCTGTAACTAGAATAATTCTGTTTACATGTACAAGAAATGACACATTATTTATTGGAGTGTTTATCTTATTTTCCACTGGCAATACCTACTTTTTACCAGTTACTGGACTATGTCAGTAACTTCTCAGATTAAATGAAAGGTATTATTGCCAAGTCCAGTTTGCAGTAGTCATCTGTCCTTTTTCACTGTCGTTTGAAAGTCACTATAGGATGATTCAGATTAGCTTTAGAATCAAGGCAATCCAGTCATCTCTTGCTCTCCCATCTGTGTGTCACCCAGTCTGGGAGTAAAGGGCTGATCCAACGTAATGCCTGAAGACATTACAGTTGCACTTCATAACATCTGACTTTTTCTTTAATTTTGTCTCACTTTATTTCTTACACGATGAAATATAAATATAGATAGCCTCTTAAAAGAAATCACATATGAAACTTTTAATATAATACCATCATTTCCTATTTCTAAGAAAAGGCAATATATAAAATCGTGTAACAGATTGTAAGAACAAATTCTAATAGCTCAGTCCTAATGAACAGAAACAAATATTGGGGCAATGACTGGCTATTCACTATCAAAGAATTGTGTAGTATTAAATGGTCTGCTGTGGTTTTTTTTGTCTTTGCCTTAAAATATAAAATATATTTTTTTCTTTGCCTTAAATAATAAAATGTATTTTGGAAAAGTCTTTTAATACATTTATATCAGTTAGAACATGGCTTCACACTGTTGGTATAAAATTCTTTCAGGTTACCTTTGTCCTAAATCAGTTTTTCAGAATTTTTTTGCTAACACAGTTTTCTTTTTGTAAATTCTCCACCATGACCTTTCCTGTTTCTCAGACAAGAGGACAGTGGCTTTGCTCTTCTGAAGGCAGAGTAATAACTGTTCACCTTCCACTTGCCGTGGTCAAAAGTCCAAGAAGAAAACGCTTTGTTAGTCCTCCAACACATCAGTGTAGAATTAGAGAAACATCACTGCAAATGATCAATTAAAAAGTAATTACTTTCATGTAGCTAAGAGGACCTAATCTCTTAATTCACAATTAGTAGTTCTGTAATTAGAGAAGAATATGTAACATAGATTATCAGTTTTTTTGTCAACAGTTTGTGAGTCTGTATTAAATGTACACTAGTGAAGACTAGGTGTATCAAAAGCATGCTGTGCAATTTTCACTTTCAAGCACCTAGTATTTAAGAGAAAACATATTTTTGAAAGATGAGTTTCTTCCTTGTTCTTGAACTAGCCTCAAACTTGGGATAAGGAGAACAGCTAATAACCTGCATTTTGTTTGGCCTTGCATCCATAATGAGAGATAAATGTGAATATCCTATAAGTGTGTCTCACTGTCCATATGTCTGATTTTTTAGGAGGTGATTTCCTGTCATTCCTAAGAAAAAAGAAGGATGAGCTGAAAACCAAACAGCTGGTGAAATTTTCATTAGATGCTGCCTCTGGTATGGCATATCTTGAATCTAAAAACTGTATACATAGGTAAGGAAGATTTTTTTTTTTCTCATTATTGCTCCTTTGCTCAGTAGAAATGCAAATATTTAAAGGTGTATGGTGTTTACTATTACAGAAGTGAACTCTATGATTTCAAAAAAATATACTTTTTCTGATGAGTTGGTCATTATTGCTTGTCTAATTCAAAAATACTAATTTGGGTAACAAATAAGTGCTATATTATTTGATGTCTATAGTTTGGTGCTACTAATAGAAGTTAAAAATTCTTTTTCACCATAATGATATACATTGTAAGGAGCCTGATTGATACAGTGAGAATGAATCATAGTAAGAAGCAGTCTGTGAGGCTTATGTCACGTCTGAAATTTACAGATATTCACTGGGCCAACAGAGAAATTAAGGTATTAAATTAATATTTTAAGTATTAAGAGCTAAAATTCTGTATATTAAAATATTAATTGCCTGAACTGCTCTCTCTGAAATATGGAAGATTATGGAGCATTATGCTGTTGGAGTTTCTTATTTCTGTTCATACCATTCCTTTTTCTTGTTTCTTCTCCAGTTTGACACTGCCATTGCTGTTTATACTCCATTTGTATGAAAGGGGATGGAATTAGTTTCCACCTGTTTTGTTCTCTCAGAATAGCACAATATATACCCTGCTTAATGCTGTAGCTGAAATATGAGATGTAAGCATGATGATGATCTATTTCACAGAAAAATTATGGAGAACAAGTTTTCATTTCTCATGTTGATGTCTTACACTTTGTGGAACATCTGTAGATGAACTGTGTGACACCTCATTTACATAATCAGTTCATTTAGGATTTAACACCTATCTGCTGAATGCTCTTATCAGAGACCTGAGTGGCATTTCTCTTAGATTTTCATCAGCAGTGAATGGGTCAGTTGCAATCCTGCACATCAGGTTAATCAAAACAATTCTGCAAGTTCATGATGTATAAGAAACAGTGAAAAAAAAAAATCCTAACTCATTATCTAAAACTATGTAATATTCCCTTAGGGAAATCCAAGAAAGAGATTGTAAGCATTCTGTCATGACAGAATGTGTTTCAACCTGGCTCTGCTTTTCAAGAATATAATGGCATAAAAATCAGAGCAAGTAACAGCATTAGTTATTTACGCTAGTCTCATAAATGCTGCAGTGCTTAATAATTCCTGTAACACTCAGATCAGTGTTAAATCTGAAGTGGCTGTTTAAGCTCTTGTGTTCTTAGTTAAGTAAAGCAAAGATAAAAAGAGTAACTGGATAACTGAAGTTTGTTATGGCAATTACTGAAAAAAATTGCAATATTTATTCATTAAATGGTATTGTGCTGCCTAAAATATAAATAGCTTTATTATTTTTCTTCATTTTTAACACTGGAAAAAGAGTATGCCTGCAGAGATGTGTGAAATAGAACTATTCTCGTAGCTGTAGATGACAATGTGGCTTCACTGTATCTCTAGAAATTTGCTCTGCTGGTTGGTGAATAGGAACTGCTATTCCTAAAATCTGTTTACAAAGCTAATAGTGATCTAGCGAATGTGTTTCAGAGAGAAGATATGTGGAGTGTTGTCTTATCATATTAAGATTTTAGTTTTTCATAGTTTTCAGTTGGAACTCTGAATACAAATGCGTCATGTAGTTCCCAAGTCAGGAAAAAGAGATGAAATCTGACATTTTGTTAGTGCCATAGACTTGCCAATGCACACAGCTGGGTTACACCTACTGTAGTGCAAGGAGAAAAGAACTTCTTCCCCCTTGTTTACTTTTTAACTTGTAAAATATTAATGAAATTTGTTGGTTATCACAGATTGTCACAGAAGGTTATCATACAGAGCTAGCACTTTCCTAAAGGAAAAACCAGAATTTTTAGGTAACCTGTACTGAATAAGAATAGAGTTTTAGTGTAACCAAACAAGCAAACCATGTGTTCAGGAGAAGTCCTTACTTTTATGAAGCACACAGGTTTATAAATCAAAATACACATTTCCAGTATTAGTTTACCAGTCTTATTTTCTTTGGTATACAACATTCTTTTTTGTTTTTTGTGGTTAGTCATAGCATATGCTTACTTTATTTGTGAGTTAATTCTTCTAAATTTAATAGGTAAACCTAATGAAAATTTCAGAATTGGTCGAACAACCAACCAAGTTTAGTGATTTTTGCAGTAACAATAAAGGAACTTGTGTTGGCTGGTTTTATTTTTAGTTACTAACACAGATTGATTACAAATGCTTACTCTGGGGAAGTAGCTCATGAAGTTTTAAAATGTGTTTGACCAATGGCTAAACTGCAATTTGGTAGGCTTAGCATACAAAGAATTTTGCTAGGTCTGTTCCCTGTTTGAGTACTGATCCAGGATTTGTGGGCACCCTGGGGAGTGACTGGAGGTGCATCAGTCTAGAACCCCTGTCTGCCACAGGAACCCAGAAAGCAGGGAAAAGTCAAGATGTGTTGTGCTCCCTGAGCAAGTTCTTGGGTGTTCTAACTCAGAAGCCCACTGGAATTTCCCAAGCACTAGAAGTCCAGCCATGTGGCTTCATGGTCTGTACAAGGAATCTGGGAGCCTTTGCTGCCTCCTCTTTAGGTCAGGTAGGACAGATTAGTCATGTGCAACTTTAATGTTGACAGGAGGTAATGGGAATGGAACAATTTAATTCATAGCAGGAAGAAGCTTTAACACTGTAAAAAGAATGGTGATTTTCTGAATGAACGTTAAACTTGTTCTTTTTTTGTCAGAAAGTTCATCTACTGAAAGTGGTTCTCAGGTAAAAAAGAGGTGAGAAAATTAGCTAGAGAAAATTAACTAATGGACTTAGCAGTGGTTAAAAAAACCTTAGTTTTTTCATTTGTTTAAAGGTCCATAGGCATTGATTAATATTGCTTAAAGGTCAGTAATGTACAGTTAGAAATATTTTCTGTCATATAGATTGCAGGAAAATGAAATTGGTTTGCTTTGCTGTTGTCTTTCTGCAGTATTCAATTTAGGTCCTTTTATTTAAGGATTTTTTTCAGAATCCTGCATATATATTTTTAGCAGTTTAGGTGACTAATTTAGTACCAGGCATATTTGGCTACCTGCTAAAGGAAATTAGGGCTACTCATCAATTTATTCACATTATTTTTGATGCTGCTCTTTAGTTGTAACTGCAGTAGCTACACATAGCCTTTATATTTTAAAATTCTACCCAAATTTGTATTGGATTTCGGAAATTATTGTCTGAATTACGCTTTAACTTACCCTTTCAGTAGTTGGGATAGTGCCACAACTAATGTGCTGTTTGTTTTCCAATTTTTATGTGTTAGCCATTTCAGTAGATGAAAATGCTTACATTGGCATGTAAGTGGTTATTGAGTGATTATTTGATCTACATTTGCATTTTCTCTAGCATCCAGATATCACTTGTTCTTTGCTCTGTCTCTTTAAAGAACAGAGATGACTGCACTTTCATTGGGACAAAAAGCTGCCTGAAAAGATGTTATTGAAAAAATAAAAAGAGTGGTTGAACATCCACAGAAGAATGTAGTCATTTAATCTCCATTTAATTAACATGAGGTTGAAGAATTGTTTCTTGCTTTCATTTTTACCATATGCTATTGTTTAGATAGTTCAATTTTTCTGTTAATTAGAAACAGAAGACAAGGTTGAAAATGTGATAATTTGAGTTGGCTTAATAAGCATTTGGGAGTGGCCTTCTTTTCCGGCACTTGATTTGCATGTGGTGATTTCATTTGTCCATAATTCATGTTTAATTTTCAAAGCAGTCTTGGGGGCTATGGGAGGGAAGCTACAATTTCTGTTGGACTTTATTGGATGTAGAGAGATGTCTTCTACAAGATGAGGTTGACTTATTTGCAGTAGATGCACTATGAGTGTGAGGAAACAGGGTCCAAGTTTCTTGCATTCAGTGTCAAATTTTCCTTTTAGTCAATGAATTTACCTTCTGGAAGTCTCCTGTATTGTGAATTAAAGATGTGTTAGTTGGTGAGAAGATCATGTTCTCTAGTCTAGTTCTTCTGTTTTTAGTTATATTGCTACTGCTTCTGTTTGCCTTGGTTTTGTACCTGTGAAAAACCCTGTGTTGTGTTAAATCTGGTTTACTTCCATGTTATGAAATCCTGACCCTGTGGATATTAATTCAGGATTTCTACACTTTTCATTAGATATGTATAATTTAATTTATCTACATATAAATTGCTAGGAACATTCTTGCTTCCCTGCTACTAATCTACTGCTCTGCTATGAGAGCTTTTTTCCCCTCTCAAGTCTGGTAACTGCTAATGTATAGAATTTTGGAAAAAGGGTGTCAGAACCCTTTCATAACCGTGAACTTAAGAACTATAATAAATAGTCAAGAGGTCTTTCATTTCCTGTGAATCTTCTGTTTCTGCCTGGAACAACAGTTCAGCTACCATGAAGAGGATGAAAAGTGATCCTTTTCAGTTTAGCAAAGGTGCTGCTCAGTTCTGTGTGTTTCACGAGGGATTGGAGCCTCCTGGGAGCAGGAGAGTGACAGTTTAGCTCCAAAATGGAACAGGTCTCCTTCCTAAGGAGGAGAAAAAACCTGTCTGCTTGATTTCTCTACTTAAATCCCGTGGAAGACAGTAGCTAAAACTTCTCTGTGCGTGCCCTTGGGAGGCTCCACACAACCCTGTGCTCCTTGGAATGACAGCTTTGGTTCTGTTCTGCAGCAGCTTGGGCACTTGTTTCTCTGAATATTGCATTTCCTCCCAGCCAACTACAATGCCTGAGGACTTTATTGCAATTTCTGTAATTTTCTCTGCTAATGTATGGCTTACAAAGAAAGGCAATATTTTGGTGGTAAACCACCTCAACTCTCTAAGGTTTATTGAAAGGATTAATTTGCCATTATTAATTATCTTTTTATGATCCCTTCAGAATTACATGTATAAAACAATGATCTGAGATTGCTGTAGCTTTCTTTCATAGAAAATTTATTTATGACTGAATGAAAAAGTATGTACTACTGTATTGATAATATCTGTTGATAATGCTTCAATTAATAAGTCTTTGAGAGCATTATGGTGAGTGCTACAGTTAAAACACCCTATAAATGTAGTGAACAATCATAGTTTTGATCCGTTTTTGTAAGACGATGTCTCTGCTTAATATAAAATGGTTTCAAAGCATTTTTTCCCAATATAAATATTAGAAATATTTCTTTTCTCTCTAAAGATAAAAACAAATGGAAACTTTGATGAAGAACTGTTACTTTCTACAGGCCACTTTGTGTAAGATATATTGTTAGTTTTAAAAAAATCCACTAAAATTTACTCTGCCATGTTTATAAAATAATTTTTAATCAAACTTTTAATTTGATTGGCACATTACCATGTGTTGAGCTTTTATTTCTTAATATAGGCATGCTTTATGCATGCCTTTTAACCAGTAAAGATTTTTCACCAAAATGAGTATTTCCACTAACTTTATTAGATTATAAAGATACTGTGCAATTAAAGCATTGCCAGTTTTATACATGTTATTGTTTTTTATTTGTTCTGTTGGTCATAAATGTACTAATGAAAGAACCATAAGATTAAAAAAACCTTCCTTGTCATGGTTCTGTTGTGGGTAAAAAAGGATCTGTCTGCATACTCTTTCCAAAAAAAACTGAGTTCAGAGAGCTGCTCTTGGGACTCACAGCTGTTGCTAAACAAATAAAGGAAGCACTGTTTCCAGAACAGAGGTGCTGCTCACCTCTCAGCACATTAATGCCAGTACTCTATGGATGCTGTTGGGGCACTTGGTCTGCCATGATCCTTCTTTCATCAGTGGCTGTTAAAACTGCATTTCAGACCATAATATTGGTAAAAACAAATGTGTCACTGCTTTCAAATGTGGCAGGAAATTATTTGTCAAAGTTTTCACTCAAAATGAGGTGTTTCCAAACCTAAAATAACTAATATAGGGCACTCCAACTGCTGTCATCCAGGAAAGGCAGCTGAACACTGCTGGATTTCTCTAAGCTTTCCATTTAGGAACAGATTATAGAGTATTATATACCAGGTTTCAGCTTTTAAGAATAGATTTTTAAGAGATGTCTGCCTCTTTTTTTTTTTTTTCCTGCAGTCACATTAGCTAGTATGGTTTGATCCTAGGGAACTACATTTACAATTAAATTTGGATCAGTTCTGAATTAGTTCTTCTGGTTGTCTGAGATCTTATTCGAGCAGAGTGATTATTTTTTTCTTTAGTGAGCTTGAATGAATCTATTCTGAAAGCATTAGAGAAAAAAAAACAACAAACCAGCAAACATGAGTATCTAAGCCCATGAATATTGTATACTTTAAACTTATTATAATAAATCAGAGTGAATATTGAATTCAAAGTAGATTGTAATGGAAGTGCCTGTGAGCTATGGTGAAGAGTTACCTCTGAATAAAAATTGAACTTTCTTCTAATCTATTATCTGTATCCCTAAGCTATTGAATTTTGACATGGCTGGTAAAAAAGAATTTAAAAGGAACAGAAATACAGTTTTTTCCTTGTGGACGCTGTGCAATTGTTCTGCTGGTTGATACTGCTTCCCCTTGTGTGCTTTATTTGAAATTCACTCCAGGCTATGTTAAAAGCAAACTAAGCATCACAGATTGATCTTTGCCATAGCGGCACAAGGCTTGTAATTAGAGTAACATGTGTGGGTTTGGATGGCCAGAGTGTGATATAAGAAAGTTTTTGTTTATTGTAAATCCCCACCTCATTATGTCTCCCGAAGACCATGCTATCTTTCTTATCTTCCTGATTTATGCTCAAGGTAGTCCTGTTACCAGAGGAGTTAGTGGTGACAATGTACAGGAAATACATATTACAATTGTGGCTTTTTTGTGTTACCGTGTTAAATAAACATGCAGTAGACTACATAAAGTATTACATTAACGTAATGATTGTTACATTAATGTAATGATTGTTACATTAATGATAGAACTGGAATCTGTGGTTCCTTTTTTTTTCCTCTTTAGGAATAACATGGTAGTTTATTCAGCTGCTATTAGGACAGGTTTTATTTGCCATGGGGATTTTCCAGTACTGTTTATCTCTACTACTTACTACTCTTCTTTTAAAATATTAAAAAATAAGGCATCTATTCATACTAGTGGAAAACAAAGTTCTTGTTCAACTGTGGTCATTCTGGGGCTAATATTAATAGTTAATGTTTCCATTAGATTATGCTGTTCCTTAGCTTCAAATGGCAAATGGACATTTTTTCATATTAAATAAATAAAGGGAAATTACCTTTTTCTTTCTATGTTTGTATTTTCTTTTGAAAAGGCTGTTAGAATGTTTCATCTTTATTTTTGTCTAATTAACATTTCCTTTAGCTTCCATTTTATGTCTAAAGATAACACAGCCTGTATATCAGCTGAATGGCATCAGGAATAATCCAGTATGATCAGTTAAGCATGGTTCTTTATATTAATGTTTTCAAATGTATATTAAAATATTCAATAAGGCAGATATTTTCATTTTATTGCGAAGTTTGCCTAGTGGTCCCTATTCAGTATGTGCGTAAGTATCATCTTTTGTGTGTTCTCCATAAAATGGGGAAAATATCCAGTTATTTCAGACCTCTGAACTTTCAGTATTCCAGTTTTTCTAGGATGGTGATTTAAAATGTCACATAGACTTAAAGATAGTAATAGTTAAATTGGTGGCATGTTATTGCAGAATTATTTTGTAGACCTAGGTACTTAAAAATATAGTGTCAATATTGTCATTAAGCTGTAAAAATTCAGATATATGTGGTGATAGAATTCACTGATAACTGCTAATACAAGGGAAGCTGAAAATCTATTACTTTCCACAATAGCTAGAAATTTATAATGACTTCTATTTTTTCTTTCTGTTTTGTACATTTCACCTGTCAGTTAGCAGTTAGAGGTTGGTTATTTACCATTAGAAGGCAGATTCTTCATTCTGGTCATCACATTTTTAAGGAATATTGAGCGTTTATGTATAACTTATTGTGACCTGAGGTCTTAGTCTCACAAAGAAGAGCATGAAAAATCCGTGCTAAGGGGCATATGTTGTGTACAAATATAAAGGGGCAGAAATGTACCATTTTAAAGATAATATTTTTAAGAAAAATTACCCTAAACCCTAAACTTTTTGAAGTTCCTTTGCCTTCTGTTTCTCCAGCGCTTTTCCTTCTGAGATTTCACACCTTTCCTTTATGTTGTTCCCGCCCTTCTAGATTTTACTGCACAACTGGATAAGATAGTGAGTGAGGGAAAAAATACGCAAAAGGAAAATTTGTTAAGAAGAAAATATTTTTGTTCTTCTTATTGCATAGGTAAAGTACATATTGTTTAGGTAAGGTTGTATTACTTACTAGCTGATACCTCTGCTGTTACATGTTTAAGTGAAAAGCAATAAAACTGTTCCCTGAATTATCAGATGATGGTCTGGTCTTTCTGCCATGCTGAATTCCTATTTGGGTTTCAGAAATCATCAGAGAATCCAAAAAACCAACGCAAAGTTCAAAATATTGCCAGATACTGTAACAAAATATTGTATGTGATGAATATATTGTTACATGATCTCTTGTTTTAGAAGTGCATCTATTTTTTTCTGAGGAGGCAGTTGTTCTGTGTAAAACCAAAATGAAATTATTAGAATTTAGTAACTATTGAATAGTTACTAAATAGTTAGTATTCATAGATGGTGAGGAGAAACATTAAATATTAAAAGCTAATTATAAAAAGGCTTATATCAGAATAAATTCTCAGGTTGTAAACAATCTGTAGGAAATGTCAGAGGAGGAGATTCAGATTTTTTTTCTTGTCACAGAAGTTGCATAGTATGAAAAATATTTATTTCTTGCCACTGGAGTTGAATTAGTCTATTTCTCATGAGATATCCCTGATACAGAAAGCTTACTACTAAAAAATGAGTAACCTTTGCTAGGAATAAAGGAAATAAGGCTGAAAAAATTTAAAGCAAATTTTCTTACTCTCTCATTCTGTTTAACAAACTAACATTTTGAGTGTAATGTTATTGTACTGTATTTGTTTTTATTTACTGCAGTATCACTTCCTTGGTGATAAATATTAGGCATCTACAAGTATTACTCAGTAAAATAATTTGAATAACATTTTTAGTGTAATAAGTCTACTCACTCCATGAAAGCAACAAGCTCTCTCTAATTAAAAAGCAAAAAGGAAAAAAATCAAAGTTACAGGCTATTGAAATTAAGATAAAAATAACATGCTGTTAGTGTTTGTGGAAGCTATAGTGCTGACCATAAAGTCACATAGCTCTTCTGGATAGTGTAAATAATATTTTCTCTACTCTCATAATCCTGGTACAGTGGTGAGCAGTGGGTGAAATGTAATTACTTTCTAAGAAAAATGGGCTTCAGTATATATTGGTGCAGTGGGCAAAGGAGGTATTAGTGGATGATGAACAACAAATTAGATGATAGGAAAAGACAAAAGCAGAAGAATAAGGGAGGAAGAAAAGGGGGAGAAGGCAGTCAACTACACCAGTTGCTTCAGAAGTGAGGTTTAGGGTGGCTCTTTGAGCACAAGTCATTGACCACAGGGTGTGTCAGTGTCTGTACAGGGAAGCTAAATACGCTTTCATGCACTGATTTGTTTTATTTGTGGTGTAGGTATTTTCCTGTTCTCTTTCTTACAGCAAAAAATTTCAATCAGTGTTTTTGGAAAGGAAGATGATGTATGTCTGAGATACTGTATATTGCACTAAGATATTGTATATTCCTTCAGTATTTTATTGGCTTCCTGATACTAATTCTTGACATTCAAAAGAGGAAGTTATACCACAGTTATCTCAGACTAGAAACAACTTTCTTTTAATGAGAAATTCTTATGCTGTATGTGGTAACAAATAATTAATTCCCAAATTGTTTTCCAGAAAAAAAAAATTATTTCTCTTTTCTGGATATATTTACTTAATGTGTCCCTTTAAAACAGACAGTGGTCTGTGTTTTTTGGTTTATTAAGGAACTTAATTAATAAAATAGAATTTCTTAATTTTCCTAGACAGATTTCTCATAATCTAATAAATAATGATTTTTTTTCCAATGCTCAATTTAATTCCATTACTTGTATTTCTTTGGCATCCATATCTTGTTAGGTTCTCTTTTCTTTCTACATGATTGCCTAGTAGTATTTGTTTTTTACTGAATGTTTGTGTGTAGGCTTAATTTTTAAAAATATAATAGTTCCTGTTTAACAGGCTATGTCTAGCGCTTATTTCAACAGATATATTTCCTCCGTCTCCTTCTCTTCCCTCTCTTTCTCCTTCTCTCCTTTCCTTCTTTCTTTTTATTTATTTGCACTTATTGTTGCTTGCAGCTGCTCTTAGTTTGATATTATCTGGAAATGTAATTAAATCCCTGTTTGATTTTTCCCTTAGATCATTAACAAAGCTGTTAAATGAAAACAGGCAACTCCAGTTTGTTGCCCTCTATTATATCATCTTCTAAGAAATTTCTTACCCATGATTCTTTAAGCAGGAAGATCTTAAATGTTTAGCAGATGACTAGCTGGACTTCAGTTATTTTACAACCTTTGCCCACAACAGATGCTAAAATGACTGTAACATTAAATGGCAAAGAGGATCCTGTCTTTCTGAAGTATAGTGGTAGAATAGTTTTTTGTGCAGAAATATTTCAGAATAATAGCCAGATGCAGAAAATCCATAGCTTTGCAATAGTTTTCTAATAGTTTTCTCTTCCTGTCTTTAGATTAAGCACAGGAAAGTGTTTTGTGCACCTCCAACAAACTTTGAATCCTGGTAGGACAAGCTACATTCAGATTCGTAGGGAGTCAACCCTGTACAGGAATGAACATGCTTCCACAGAGAGCAACCAGAGGCAGAGGGGCTGTTTCTAAATACAGAACTCTGGATTTTCCAGGGCAATGACATTGTCGTAACAAACAGATGACTTCATAAGATAGCATAACGGTTTAATAGAAGAAAAAGGATAGAGTTCAGTATATTATGAACTTGGAACCCCTGGACTTATTAACATCTCTTCCTTGACTCAGCCCAGCTGCGAAATTCTACCATGGTAAATATGCATGTGACATGTGAGTTCATCCAGCTCCTAAAAGCTGTGGAAGTCCAGTCCTATCTCCTGCTATCAATATGAGATGTAATCATGATCCTTAATCAGCACTGTCATCTTTTTTTTCTTCAGCATCTCCTACTTTGAATACCCCGCCGTAATTCCATGAAGATTCCATGACTTCTTTTTCTTGTGATAAAAAAAGTGCAAAATACTTTCTTCCACATAAAAGTTTTATTTTTGAGTGGGAAAACTATTGTGGATTTTAAGTAATGGTGACAAAAAAACAGGATGGAGGTTCAGTTTATTTACTGTCTTGGTAATTTACAGGAAGTGAATAGGTAATTTTATTCCTCTAAATTTCTATAAATAATTTTCTGTAATGCATTAGTCACATGAAATTTCCTTTGTAATTTCTGTAAGCGAACTGCAGATCTTTCTTAGACATCTAGGACAGTTAGTATTCCTCATCTTCATTTTCATTTATCTTATTTTATTACAGTTACAAAACAGGCTATTTTTATAATACTGCAATATTTCAAGATGCCACTAAGTATTTGTTGGCAATCCTTAATTAAAAGTAAAGAAATATTGTAAAGTACAAATTAGAAATTTTTTTTCTCTGACTGGAAAATTAAGAATTAGTAGGTTATTACTGTATGTCTTTGTCAATGGTTTCCATTGCTAAGAATGCTTAGCTGGCATATGCTACCTGTGCCATCCATTTAAATTCTTTTCTCCCTAAATAAGGAACATCCCCAGAAGAATAGTTAAAGTGTGGCTGACTTTCCTCCCTTTCCTATTGGCTTTCTTTGTGACTGTCTCTTAAAAATGCAGGAGATTCTTTTTTTTTTTCACTTTCTAGCCACTCAGTTTAGGACTGCAGCACAATCCTCTTGTCTAGCATTGCTTGGTTCTGCTACTTCTCTGCTGTCTTTTCCCCCTGATTTCTAATTAGACCTAATGTATTTGGTTTCTCTTTTATTCCTTGTGTATTCTTTTCATGAATAGGTAGTGTCTTATACCTTAATTATGCTGGGTGCTTCATTTCTTTGTAGCCTGATTATTATCTTTACCGTTTTTTACCTTCATTAATAAAGTGTTTCAGGACCTAGTTCCTATAAAATACTTTATCTACTGGAAAAATCATTAACATTAGTCCATGCTTGTCTGTTACTTTTAAGATGTTAATCCATGCCTCCCTGCTGTAGGAACAAAAGTAAATTTAAGTGATGGAAACGCGTGTAGAGATAACTTAAACTACAGCTACTGTTGCATACAACATGATTGGTTCTGGCTATTGAAAAAGCAGTAGAGTTGCTACCTGTCTGAGATGAACTTTGATATTCACCTGTGGCAAGTACTTAAATGTACTTAATACATTATGATATTAACACTAGCAAATGGCTTTGTTTAATATAATGAAAATATAATGAAAAGTTTATTTTCTAAAAACCTTATTCATCAGAAAATCAGTGATAGAAGCTACTCTGCTTTTTAGACATTTTCTTCAAATCCAGCATGCAACCTTTTCTATTACTGGTATATAATGGACAAGGGAATATGACCTTTGACCATATCTGGTCTGCCTCTTCAGATGATTCCAGTTTTGTAAACAAGTTAAGCCAGTATTTAACACTTCTGTACAGAGATATCAGTTACATTTCAACATTATATTATATAATAAGATATAATAATAGAATTGTTATAGAATTAGTAGACTAAGGAAGAGATTAATTCAAAACTAAATTCAGAATTAAGAACTAAATTGAGGCATCCTCCTGGTCTAAAAGGGAAAGAGGCCACTCATCATAACTAGACTTAATGTTATCACACAGGTTGAATAAAGCCATGATATTATATTAAAAATGCTCTTGGTAGCAAAATTTTGTGCTCTGCTGTTGTATTTCATTGTAGTTGCTTCTGTGAATGATACAGTGAAAATTTTTGCTTGAAAGTGGTATTTTTTTTCCTATGAATAATACAATCTACTTTTATAACTGGTTATGGAAATGGATGGCATTGTGATTGTAATTTAAGTCCACTGTAATTTTATCAAGCACAAAATGTAAACTTGTGTTCTGGTGCATCTCAGATAATTAATTTTTGGACACTTAGTTTCCCCTGTAATTCAGTTAATATCAAAGAGACTTTTCAGGACTGTTACAAACCTTATATGTTTCTCAAATGTACCCATATTTGTCCTCTGTCCTGTAATGTTTCTCTTGAAATCCAAGAGCTTAGGAATGGTTACATGGAACCCAGCAGAGGTGTTATTCCTGGGTCTGTCCTGTTATTAAGGATTTCTAGAAGGTATATTTCATTTTCCAGTCACTATAATATTGTAGGATTTCCATGAAGTTGCCGATCTTGCTCTCCAATGACTGTCCAGACCCTTAGTTTTTCACTAAAATGGGCATAGAAAAGAAATTGTATTGCAAACCTTTGTTTCAAGATATAGCACAAGGGGAAGAAAAAGAATAATTAGACATTTTGTTCAGCATATTACATATAATCAGCAGTGCACAGGAAAAATTGGTTATAAAAATGTGCAGCGATGTCAATGCATAGAGGACTGTTATAGACCAAAATGACTGTGATGCCATTTTCATCAAAATAACTGTTCAGAAGAATACAGGCTATTAAGTTCTAAAACAGTTGAGAAACAATGCAGATAAAAACCATTTAGATGCTGCTGATAGGAATGTTTCTGTTTCCAGGAGCAGGCATTGTGAAGACAATGTCAGAAATAGGAAAAAGCAGGGAGGAATAGATGATGCCGCAATTTACTGCTTCATTTCCATCTTCATAGTCTACTGCTTTGATTCTCCTCAGAAAGTGCTCATTGTCTTCTCTTCCCTTCTTTATCTTTCTTAAAAGTGCTGGTACAGAAAATTTGCCCTGCTATGAAAATGGAGGGCACATAGTAGCCTACCAAAATAAAACTCAAAGATAAAAGTTTCCTAATGTGTCAGTAGATCTGTACAGTCCCTTGAGTCATATCTGGGTGGCAGACAATAAATAAGTTGATAGTTGTGTTCAGCTACTGAATACAAGTTACTTTTCCTCCTTTGAGTTCCTTTTGCAAAATTTTCAAGTCCTTCGCTTAAGTGCAAAGTGCTTTATAAAGAGTAATTGAAGGTCACCAGTGCTGTGAGGTGGGTAAAGTTGCTTATTTTTTTAGTTGAGAGGAACAGAGCAATATCCAAAAGTGTGGATGTTAGGCAGAGCACCTGACATTATTGAAAAATCACTACTGTATCCACTGTATCCAACTTGGAGTTTCTCTGCCAGCACCGTTTATCTGTGGAGATGTAGATGGACTTGCATTATATATGAGGAGCTGAGAGCAGTTACTAGCATTGTAGTTAATATGGCTCCAATATTTTCATAGTAGTTAAAATAATGTAAATAAATAATTTAAATCAAAGTTAAAAAGGGGGAAGAAAACACTGAATGCATGAAAGGATGTTCTTCTAACCCTTTAATATTTACTAGGCACATGTTATTTGTTGTAGCGTCCATATACAGCAAAAGTAGCATATACATATCAAGAGATAAAGTTCTGAAATAGATTTAGGCACTACTGTGTTTTGATTTAGACATTATTGGAAATTACATCAGGTGTATGAAGGTGAGGTAGTATCTTACTGTTCACAAAAACCCAGCAATTTATCTTGTAGTTTCACTTCCCAGCCCTTTTTTGTGTTTAGGTAATAGACTATTTTCATTTAATTTAATGTGCAAAGGAGATAAACCAATCCTGTTCACTAATTAATTACTTGCCTTTATCACCTTGAGTATTTTAACTGCAGGATCCAGTGATGGAATATAAAATGGCTAATTAGTTCAGTGAGGCAGTCTGTGCTGCTGGTTTAGTAATGAGGAGTTTGCTTTCTAGTTTTGATTTGCTTTAACTCATGGAATTCCATTGCAATGCTAGGTAGTACTTATGGTGTAGATCCTATGGGGTGTGGAGGGGAAGTGGGTAGGGAGTGCAACAATGTCCTTAGAGAAAGCTTTAGTAGTTTTATGTCTTTACTGACAGATGTGCATCCAGGTGGTAACAGCTGCCAGCACAGAGAAATTGCCTCTACTTCCTCCTTGAACTGGCTGTTGAATTTTTAGCAAAAGTCCTATTACCTCTCTCTTACAGTTTCAGCAGATTGGACCCATGTTTGAAATCCCTAGATGTCCTGTTTGTATTTACAGGGATTGCAGAGCAGTACTTAAAAGGAAATTTCCAAATTACATACCAGTTTTTACTTGTTAGTAGCTGGGGGAAAAAAACTTTGTTTCTAGCAGTAGTAACAACTTATATAATCTTGATATTATATAGTGAGAGTCAGCCTCTCTTTTACTAAGGAATTTACTCTATAGCAGCTCAGTGTAATGTGTGACTAAGTTGTAGAGCTTTCACAATGTAAATAAAGAACATATTCTTGCTTTCTGTGTTAAAAATAAATACTGATTATATGAAATTACTGCTTTGAGTAGCAAATGCTTTATAAGAAAAAAAAATCCCAAACAGAGACACCTAATTTCATGCAATTATCTCTGTATTTCTTCATGATGTTGGCTTTAGAGAACATTAGGGAGAAGGAAGAGAAAGCAAATAAACACACAGGTTTTCAGGGGAAAGAAGACAAATAGACTGTAGCTGATTTTGGTGGAGTTTTTTGTTTGGGGGGGCTGGTGTGCAGGGGTTTTGTTGTTGTTTTTTGGGGGCTTTGTTGTTTACTTGTTTGATTTGGTTTGGTTTTTTAATGTCCATGTAGAAAAAGTCATTCACTATAAATACTTAAAACTGATGTAATCTTCAATGCTGACTTCTTGTAGTTAATTTTGGTCATCAGATCTCTATATTTATATTTTCTTATTTCCCTAACTTATGTTGTTTATCTTAACATATGGAGTGAAACTCCATTGTGGATTTCTTATGGAAGGTTAAGAAGTAAAGGGTCTTTATAAACCCCTTATGATTATTATACTAGAACTCCTGTCTGTAGAAAATAGAAATTAATTATAATTATGAAAACTATAAGAAAATTAATGTCATAATTTATTGTTTTAAAGCAATGGGAGTTGCAGTTGCTGATGCCATTTTTTTCCAGATTCTGGCTATAAATTCTGTAATAAATCATGTTGACCGAAAGCATCTTCTGTGTTTTTCTCTTATGTCTAGATTGAAAAATAACATCCTTTTAAAGGAAGCTATCAGATATAATGAGGAACAGTGAAGAGTTTATTTTAAAATACTCAAAAATCTTAACCAAACCCTCAGAATAATAGTAAAAAAGCCACCAAAAGCTGAGGTACCCACAGCTTCCAGTGTAACCGTTTAAAAAATGCTTTTAAGCATGCAAAATACATAGAAAAAATTATCTGTAAAATTAAGCAACAAATCACTGAGGATATGAGTTAGATGTAAAATGACATTAGAAATACTAACAAGACAATATAACTTTGTGACATGCCTGAGGAATGAAATTATCACACCTAAAGGATTTTCTAAATAAGTGACAGAAAGAGCACATCATACACAGGACGATAGAAGGAGGCAAATTTGCTTATGTCAGAAGTAAATATATGAAGTGCTCACAAGACTTTATTAACAGAAATGATGAATGTAATACACAGTATTATAGCATAAAAAATGGGGGAGTTTTAGCTAAAAGTGGAAAAAGGTATTAATACTGTGAGACTCAAAACACGCAAACACGTAATTTGTTCTTTGTAGTGTTAATTTACATATATTCTGAACAGAGTGTCACAGTCTTTATGAACTTCCACGAATACCCATTGATTTTCATGGAAGTTGTAGTCAATTTTCAGTAGGGATGAAAAGCTTTTTCTCTAGTTGATTCTGAATGGAAAAGAAAACTCATATATTCTGTATACAAGACTGACAAAAATTATGCAAACTGAGTGTAGTCTTTGATTAAAAGCACCATACTGTGCATATTATTTATGATCTGCTTTCCCAAATAATCAGACTTATGCATGAGGAATAAACCTAAGGCAGTTCAGTATATAGATTTTGCTTAACCCAACTCAATATTTTTAAATGCTAGGTCATACTTCAGGTAGGGAGATGCCTGTGCTTTCAATTAACTGTAAATTTTCTTTGAGGTACAACCTCGTTGCTTTTTTCATTCCTTATGTGCATCAGTTGCAAAATCTAGACTATATTGAGTAACATGATAAAAAAACTAATTACTGAAGTATGGTTGGAACCTAAGTCATAAATTCTTGGAGTTCCATGGTGATACTTTTTACACACTTATTATAAAGTATATATAAACAATATAAACAATGACAATTTGATTTTGTTTTGCAGCTCACTTGCTTTAACCAATATAGCAGTATATAACGATACCACATGCTAACATCAAGCTTTGTAACACAGTGTATACTGAGCTGTTTTATGCACTTGTGCACATCTTCACCTGGTGCCTGTTAGTTCAGATTTGTTTTTTAGTGGTCCATCTTCTCAAACCACACGAATAACTTTGTTTATATCACTCAAGCTCTAGAGTTATTAATGTTCTTAGTGGCAGAAAAGCTGCATGAGTCAAATACGTTAAAATTCTTAAGTTATGATATTTAGGATCATACCTAGGCTCTGTCTACGTACTGAATGACATAGCCCAGTATCAATATGGATGAGCTAATTAAAGTGGGTGTATGAGCTTCAGCATTCTTAAATGTGGCTCAAGACTTTTAGTTTGGGTTAAATGTAGTTCAGTCCTTTGTCATTACCATGGGTAATGTTGGAAGCTGTTTGCCACTGGTTCAGACCTTTCTGCATTAGCTGTAGAAACAAATTCCATAAAAAGAAAATTCTGTAGCTAGAGGAACAAATTTCATGCACATCATCATGAGCAGAATTCTATGTTAGTTTCTACCAAGAGCAATGTATTTTGCATGCACCAAATTCATCCTTCAAAAACCAATGAATGTGCATTAAGTGCTCAGGGGATTCACTTCAGAACTATGTTACACGTCCAATTCAAAACATCAAAGTTAATGTAGTTTCTCTGGAATATTCATGTAAGCCATTTGTGAGCATATTAGCTATTGAGGTAAGCAGAACCACAGTAAATTTAGTTTAAAAATATTGCCCATGATGTTTGTAATGGTATGGAATTAATCATTTTGCATGACATATCTCTCCCTTTTTTTTGCATTACAATGGGAATAATAATTATTTTATTATGTTGTATTTTAATAAACTGCGAAACACTGAAATTTAATATACATATAGTATGTCTGTAGTATATTATTAGAGAAGTAGAGAAGTCACAGTAGGTCTTTTGTCAGGTATTACTACATGTCTTATGATCTAGAAAAATAAATAAATTTGAGGTGAAGGGAGGGAGTTGACTTTCTGAGCTTCTCATCCATCACTGAGCCAAAATACCTCTTCTATGCTGAGCAGCTTTTAACTTTTGATTGAAACTCTTAACAGGCAGAGGGAAGATGGAGCTGCTTCTCAGTTTTCTCACTGAAACACTTCATGAACACATTTCAGGATGCTTCTTCAAATTCTGTTTAGTTTTACATAGGATCCAATTCATTAATCTGGGATTTATTTTTGTGGAGGAATAAATTGAGGGCAGTTGTGGTGGATTAACTTTGCATAGCTGCCAGACACCCACACAGATGCTTTCTCACTCCCCATCCTCAACAGGACGGGGAAGTAAAATAAGACAGAAAAACTTGGAGATCAAGATAAAGGCAAGGAAATCACCTACCAATTACCATCATAGCAAAACAGACTGAACTTAGGTAACATGAATTTAATGTATTGCAAATTAAAATAGAGTTGGATGGTGAGAAATAAAAGACAAAAACTGAAATACTTTTTCCCCTTCTCTTCTTCTGAGGCATTCCTTCATTCTGAAAGTCTTCACTTCTCCCCTGAGGGGTGAGTGGGGAATGGAGGTTCTGAACTGTCCATAACTCTTGTTAGCTCTTGTCCTTCAGCCTCACATTCCTCCCCTGCTCAGCTGTGGCTCCTCTCTGTGGACTGCAGGAGATTCTGTGCTTAGGCACTTGGAGCATCTCCAGCATCTCTTCCCCTCACTTTTTCATAGGATTATTTCTGACTTGTTTTTCCCCCTTCCCTCACTTCTGTTTCCCCACAACTTCATGAAGTATTTCTTACTCTTTTGTAAATAAGCCACTGAGAGGCACGACCTTCTTGGCTTATGTCAGAAGTGGGGGCTCAGTCAGTTTAAAGGGCTTCCAAATACTTTCAGACCTGTAAAAATGTGGGTGTTTATTTTTTTTTTTCTAATTTAGAGACCTGGCTGCAAGGAACTGCTTGGTAGGTGAAAGCAACATCTTGAAAATAAGTGATTTTGGGATGTCCCGGCAAGAGGACGATGGCGTGTACTCATCATCAGGCCTAAAGCAGATTCCAATCAAGTGGACTGCTCCAGAAGCTCTGAACTATGGTAAGAACATAACTGGATTTCCTTGCAAAAAAAAAAAAATCCAAAGTACAGTAAAGAGCACCAGAGCCACAATATTTGAGTGTATATATATACAATTATTTTCACCCTGTTCAAATTAATGATGTTTAAAATAATTTTAATATTTCAGTCTGATTTATGTAAAAAATGCAGTTTTGCCACTGAAAAACAATCGGGCAGCAACATCAGAATTGCTATTATACAGCAAGAGCAGAGTGCTTTGGTTCTGTTGCTGACTCATTCTTGTAGACAGCCTCGTCAGTCATCTAAATTATGATCGTTAGCAAAATGAAAGGCAAGTTCTGCATATTTATGGCCCCTCATTGAAAACAGTAGAAAATGTTAATGTACTAGAACACTGTGTTAGATAATTCATTGCATTGGTGAAAAATACAGTCATTGTTTTATTTTGGGGGTTTTTTTTAACAACAGTTTTCATTTATGTGCATTTTTGTGTATCACTAGGTTGTTGTACTGGGGGTAAAAGTTCATTATTTATCACTGAGGGAAGTGGTCCACACTACATGGGTAATAGTTCCAGAACAGAAACAGAAGCTGCTGCTCTTAGCTTTTTTTGCTTATATGAAACTATAAAAATAAGTTTTTCTAGGTAAAGTGGGCTGTGGAGAAGCAGCACATTTAATATATTGTGCCATGTTTTGCAGAGTAAAATATTTTGCAGAGTAAAATATTTTTTAATTCTTCATTTGAAGTGTCTATAATATTTCTGCCATCTCTTAAATTTAGCCTTTTTTGGAAATCATGCATTGGAAATCATAAGTTTGTGAATTATGATTGATAGAAGAATGCTTCCTCTCATTAGCACTTTTGCAGCAGTTAATGACATAACACAGTAATGCAGATCTTCTCTTTAAAAGCTTGACAGTAAATTCAGTTTAATAATTGATCCTGTATTACCAATTATTCTAAGAGGTGTTAGTGTTGCCAACATTCACTGGTGAATGCTTTGCTCTTTTGGGTGTTTGATCCACTATAAAAGGTGTTTTGCGTTTTTATTTTTGTTATTTTGGAAATACATACAGTGTTTTTGATGTTATCCTTATATCCTTGATGTTTTTGATGATATCCTTATAATCATATGTGGTCCAGTTGGCTACCTTTAGGAGGAAACGGGCTCTTGTGATAACACCTTCACTTTGTACTGCTGAGTCTGATTTTTCTGCACAGTACTGGAGAAGAGGGGGTTGTTGATTAACGTGGGATTACTTTGTGTTTCCTAAAGCACATACATATTCCAGCAGCTATAAGTCATTTCTGTAATGTTTGGGAAATAAGCTCTCTCAAATATGTTAATATGTTCAGCAGTCAATATTCAACTTTCAGAATGTCATGAAAGATTTCTGTGTATTTTTGAAGGATAATTTTTTCCACTCCCTTGAAAGATATTAGTAAAACTTACTGGATTATGTTTTATTGTTTTCCATTCTAATAATAAGGTTGTAAGACTTGCATTGAATTGTGTAGATAAGATTGGAGGTTTTTAAGATAATCAAAATAAAATAAAACTAAATCTGCATATTTCAAAACTAGTTGGTAACCACTGGCTGGGTCAGTCCTAAATATTAAGATTCAGAGGTTGGAGGAAAATGAGAAATAGGGTCATTTGGCCATTACATGAACGCTAATGTGGTTAAGAAGCTACAAAAAAGTTCTTTTTTTGGTCTTTGCTGAAGTCACTGTATATGACAAATTAAGAGCAGTCACTAAAGTATGTTAATTTAAGAAAAAACACAAGTAGTGAAGGCTAGAAACCAGACTAGGGCAAGTTGTGTCAGAAGTCAGAAGCAAAATTCAGATGCCACTGGAGTTTTTGAGAAATGGAAGCTTTGGTTTTGTGGGTGCTGTTCAGACCCATTCTACACCATTATTGGGAAGAAAGGCAAACACTGTCACCCCAAATGTCTCCTCTTTCCTCCTTCTTCCCCCCACTTTATACACTGAGCCTGATGTCACATGGTCTGGAATATCCCTTTGGACTGTTTGGGGTCATCTGTCCTGGCTGTGTCCCCTCTCAAGGACCCCCAGCTTCCTCACCAGCATGGCAGTGTGAAAAGCAGGGAAAGCCTTGCCTCTGTGCAATCAAAGCAATAACAAAACTATCTCTGAATTATCAGCCCTGGGTTCAGCACAAATCCAGAACAGTGCCCTGTACCTGCCACTGTGAATAGAATTAACCCCACCAAAACCAGCACATATTTTGGATGATTATGGGATAATTTTGCTTCCTGATCTTTGAAAATTAAAATACATTTAATATGTATGTTTTCTCCCTACAATATTTTGAGTTGTGATGTTAATAGTAACGTAGGGAGGACTTGGGTTTTTTTTCTAAATGGATCTTTTTTTTCCCCTCAGATAATATAATAGCATGAAATATAATTAACTGTACAGAACTTGTACTTTCTGTAAAAAAAAAACCCAGCTAATTATCTGTCTTGTATTTGCTGAATGCTTTCAGTGAAAAGTGTTAAATTACTGGATGCCCCACTGTGGGAAATTGATACACAGACAAGAAAACTAATCTTACTCCAAAAAGCATAGTGAATATCCATAATTGCCAACTATGAGGCACACAAGCTAACACAGCACAGCTGTAAGTGATATTTAGTCTAAGAGTAAACTGAGATTTTTTACGTCAGAACAGTTGTCACTGTCATCAACTGTCACTATAATTTACATGTAGTTTCCTTTTTTTCCTAGTCAGAAGTGGCTTAGTTTGGCTTGTTTGATGGTTAGAGATAAACAAACAATACATTCACAAGTGTTGTTTTTAAGAATAAAGACATGTAAATACAAAGTAATAGTATGCAACAAAGAAGAACAGTCATGAAAAATGTTGAAAGTGAAGTTGAAAATGGATTTTTAAGATAACATTTTCACCGATTCTGCTGCAAAAGACTAGGAGTCTTAATTTTCTAATGTGCATCCATCAGGGACAATAAAAATATCTGCTCAAAAACGTCTCCCTGTAATAGAAAGCTATAATTCCACAGAGGGGCTTGGAATTTAGTTGTCTATCAATTATCTATTTTGCTATCTCTGAAGCATAGTTGGAGGTAATTGAACTAGCAGGCCTGATTTTTTTTTTTTCTTAAACTGATTGGGTGTGTCAGTTTTGCAGGATCCAGCCTTACTTTGATTTTCAGAGATCAGTTTCTCAAAGCATGAGAACCAGGCCTTCTTCACACTTAGAAACAGTGTTGGTGGTAGCTCCTCTCAGAATAAACACTGCCATGATAAAATGGAGAACTGGACAAGGTAAATTTAAAAGAATATTTGGAATTGAAAGCAGTTGTAAATTAGTAGGAAAACCCTGACTTTTTTTTTGGTCCTTTTATATTAAAAGAAAAATATTTTTGTGCATTAAGAAGGAAAGAAATTCTTAACTTGCCTGACAGACTGGAGTGGTCTGTGTATAACTAGAACTTAAGGTTAGCTTATGTTACTCCAGAGTATTTGCTTTAATATAATTTGTTCATTCTTTGAAATATTGGAGACTGTGAAATCTGTAGAATGTTTTACTAGTAGCTACAGCTTTGTTTTGCCTGAAGGTTGCCAGTGTAACACTTTTACCTTTACAGGGAATTTGGGCCGTAGTTATATCAAACACCAATTTCTCTGTATGTTAATTTGAAGGTTTGCTTTCCTTTTCTTAGGGAGATACACATCTGAGAGTGATGTATGGAGCTTTGGAATCCTTTTGTGGGAGACATTCAGTTTAGGAGTATGCCCATACCCTGGAATGACCAACCAACAAGCACGAGAGCAAGTTGAGAAAGGTAATTTCTAAGGAGTGGAAGAAATGCTGGATAAATTGTAAGGATTCCATGTAAAATAGCCAAGAAATAACATACAAGTTTTGTAGCAACTTCAGCAAAAACAAGATGAGGTTTCCTAAATTACTGAATCTAGCTCTTCGGGAGGAGTAGGGTGGTATATATAGGCCTTCTGAAAAAAAAGGAATACACTGACCAGTAACTTAAAGTTTGGAAGATTTACAGCATGCTGACTTTCATTGTTGCAGAACGAACAGGTGAGATGGAAAGGAGGGATTTACTGCTATGCAGAAGCCTGAACAGAATGAATTATTTAAGATTATGCTAATGCAGGTATAAATATTCTAAACTGCCAGAAAAAATCTCTATCATTCCATCTTCTTTATTAAATCATTTCACAGAAAGATTTAGCAATTATGGTGGAGAATGGTAAGCTAGTTGCATTGCAAGCTGAATTTCTCTTTTATAAAATAATCGAAACGTTAAAATAGCAAATAACTGTGAGTAGGAGTTCAGGAGTTTGATTTATTTTCATCGCATTTCAGAAGTGTTCCTTCCCTACGTAGTACTACTTTATAATTTATAAATATGTTCTAAGCTAGTAAAACTTCCAAATTATTTAAAACAAAACAAATGACAAGCAAAAAAACTCTGGTTTGCTGATTTACACATTGTCAGTTTGTTATAGTTTTAAAAGCACCGTAGGTGATAATAAAGTTTCTCCTTAAAGGCCAAATCAAGTCCTAGAGCCTAAGCCATATTTGTTTGAACTTACATGCATTCATCTAGTACCTAGAGCAGATGCATGCAGTACAAAAATAGCAAAAATATTTCATAGATTTACCTGTTTTATGATGGCACTATTCTTTAGAAGAGGAGAGACAGAGACCTGTGCAGTGAGTCTGGAGTCACAGAGTTGCATTTAGCTGTAGAGTCCACTGCACATGACTGTGCACTGCCTGTCATTTGCCTGTGTCTGTCTTGTACTGGCGAGCCCAGCACTAGACGAAGCACTCCAGATGTGGCCTCAGCCGGTACTAAAAAAAGGGGGCAGATGATCTGCCTCAACCTGCTGCAGTGCTCCTTCTAGTGCAGCCCAGTGTGCCTTTAGCATTCTTTGCTGGGAGAGCTCATGCTGGTGTCCAGCAGGAGCCCCAGGGCCTTTCCTGACAAACCGCTTCCCAGCGGGGCATTCCCCGCCCGTGCTGGTGCCTGGGGCTGTTCCCAGCTGCAGGACTCGGTTCTTCCCACGCTGAACGGCCTGAGGTTCCTGTCAGCCCCTTTCTCGAGCCTGTCGCGGTCCCCCGGACAGCGCCGCGGCCCTGTGGTGCAGCAGCCCCCTCACGGCCAGGCGCCACCGGCGAGGGGCCCCCTGCTGCTGTGCCACCATCGCCCGGGCGCCCCTGCCCCGCATCCACAGCCTCAGCCAAGGTGCGGCACAGGATGAATAGCCACTTACCTGTCACTTTTGAATGATTAGCTGCTAATTTACTTAACTGATTGTCCATTCTCCTGCGCATTGTCAAGTCAGAGAACTCCGGCTGATGGCAGCAGAGAGGTGTGGAAGCCACTGCCTATCAAAGCAAACCAGAAGAGAAAGAGATTTGAGATAAGATGGAAAGATAGAAAAGTTAAGAATACACGGAGGAAAAATTAATTACTAAAGTGCAAATGGGGAAGAACTTCCTTAAGGAGACAAAAAAGGGAAGAAATATGGGAATAAAAGTGGATACATATTCAAAAAGAGCAAATAAGTTTACTCACATCTTCATTTTTATAATCAGTTTCCTCACTGCAGGGAAGTGAGGAAATACAACTGAAAACCAGAAGGTAGCTACTTCCTAAGATACAGGAAAGAAATCTCTGCGAGTTGCTGGTATTAGGGATGAGCAGCAAACAGACAGTTCAGCATGCCCAACTTAAATGTCACTGGTACCCAAGCTTTAATTAGTTTCATAGTTATCTTTCATGTAGAGGATATGTATTTAAAATGTTCCTCATATTGCCTTGAAGGTCTTTATAAATGAAATGGTCTTGAACTTTGCTCTTTTCTTTTTAGATTTGTCAATATGCATCAGTTTTCAGTACTAAAAGTTTTCTCCACCTTTTGTGTCTACCAGGGTACCGAATGTCTGCACCACAAAAATGTCCAGAAGAAATATATAAAATAATGCAGAGATGCTGGGACTACAAGCCAGAAAACCGGCCAAAATTCAGTGAGATTCAGAAAGAGCTGTCTTCAATCAAAAAGAAAGTGACATAGTGATAAAGAAGTGCCAAACTCAGTGTCTGGGACTTTATTTTCCAGTGAAGTAATTGTTTCCCTCAAACACTATGCATTTATATAGCATTATTTGCAATACTCTTCTAGGATTACTTTGAAATTAACTGGTGTACCATCTTGAATGGTGTTTACACCTGCATTAAAGATATGTACCACAAAATGCTATATATACAGTCACAGTAGTACTGTAATTTAGGTTACATGTACATAGGAAAGCACATACTATAAATTTAAGGGACTGTGGCTTCTATCTGTTTTACAGCAAATAACTGCTAGTGACATTTTTCAGAGGTATTCTACTTTAAGCTGTGCTCTCACTCTGCTATCGCTGTCCTGTATGTCAGCATATTAGTGTGGGGATTATCATACATGTTGGCCTTAATACTGAAGACAGTTTTGACAAGTATTTAAACTACAACATTTTTTTAAAATTCTTTCTACATCTGATATATTTAGGTGATATTTGGTTGTAAGCATGAAGCTCAGTTAGATTCTAGATGCAAACATGCTTACTGAATTGAAAAATCCAGAATTTTTTTTGACGTTGAATTACTTGTACATTTATTACCATACAGTAGAAATACTTCTGACTTTTTATGTGATTAGGCATTTCACATTTTATGTGAAAAGGCATTAAAGAATGCCTTTTTTCTTCTTCAATGCCATCAGAATTCAGTAGCATGTTTCTTTTATGGTGACCTATGTTTATTTTAGAAAAAAAAATACTAATATAAAGTATATTTCTTAGCACATGCTAAGAAATACTGCCAACTATCTGCCTTCCAAAAAATATGTGAAAGTACTAGGCCAAGAAAAAGAGGTTTACTAATGATAGCAGCAGATGACAAATATCATTGATCTTAGAGGCACTAAAGAATATATTGCTAGATATGCTTTCAACCCTGATTTTTTCCCTTAAATTGGTAGAAATTCTCAGAATGCAACTGGAGCATGCAAAAGTTTATTCTGAACAAAATAACATTTTATGCATAGTGTCCAAAGGAAAATACTACTTCTGTATGGCATTAGGAAGTTGTTCAAACAAACAAAAGGAAAGAAGTATGTTTAAAGCCTCTGACAGGGAGCAGCAGAGTAGAAATACTAACCTTCTCTTTTTCTTACATTATTGCAATCAAATATCAAAAGACTGGGGATAAACAAGGTTTAACTGCACCAAGAATATAAACCTTGTGTTTGTATATATATACATATAAATATATATTAAAAATTAAAAAAGCCAGAAAGAATAAAAACCTTACTAGATAGGGGAGGGAGGAAGTGCACCATTTGTTACTTTGACTCTGGGTCCTCTTTGCAGCTGGAATTTTCTAGGGCTCTGAATAGAAATAGGAACAAGTTACTGTATCCCTGTCTGAGTTCCAGCATTAAGGTGCTTTAAATACTTCTAGGAATTTACTAAAATATCCAGATCAAGGGATACTAGTTGCTGCTAATGCAAGTAAGAAACAGGGATTGTAAGTAACACAGCATCTGGATTGTTAATTAGCCTTATATTTTAGTGTTACAGTGGGATTGAGATGTAGTGAATTCAGTGGCTACATTACATTTTTATTTCTTTTAGGGTGGCTTTTCTATTGTCCACATCATCTTTTGCTCTCTAAAGTATATTTACAGTAGTGCTGAGTGGTGGTTTAGGGCTATGTGTGATCAAAATATGTGTAGTCTAGAAGAATTTGTCTGTTACATAGGAGTTAGTGTCCAACTACAACAGTGAATGGTTGTGTGGGATCACATCACGTGCATTTGAGGTGGTACTGTCAGTATCCAGCTGTAAGGAATGGTAAGTGCTTCTTGCATTTTGTTAAGTAATTTTTTTCTTGGAGATAAGGAAGCAATTATATACACATACCCATTAAAGTGTAGTGCTTGGAAAACTTGGTGGCATAAATTAAAACTTAATTGTAAGTGTACTGGATCTATTTACTTAGTTCTGTACTTCAAGTAGCCCAGAGATATTTTTCAAGAGCAATAGGAAACATTCTTGTTAGCTTGTATGCTTCTAAGTAGTACACAGAGTCTGTGCCTTAATTTGCTAGTATGCTAATGCAAGTGCAAGTGTACTAAGATCTAAGAAATGTTTCACAGTCATTTGGGAAAATCCATCCAACTGCATTTTGTTACATATGCATTCCTGAAGACTGCAAGGAAGGATAACAGTGTCAGCATTCGTAGCTTTTCTGGAGAGTTAATATTCTTTTGTTAGAGGGATGGGCTGTTTCTTTGCCATGTGCCCTCTTGACAGCAAGAAATACTGCTTTATTCAGATAAAATAAAATACTGTTGTATTTGTCATAAATTAACCAGTCACCATCCTGACTCTCACAGAAGGATAAAAACAGTACTAACATTTTATTCTGGAATAGTAAACTTCCATACATGTATATCTCATTTCTGTTTAAATTCGAAATCTTTTTAAAACAGGGGATTACTACAGCATTAGGAAAATTTATTACTATTATTGAAGTAGGCACCAGTTCAGTTGAAAACTAGTAACAGTTTGGGAGAATACCAGAATGGCTTTATAAGTATAGAATAATTTTCAACACAGGTACATGTCTTTTCAATTATTTAAACTTTTTATATCATTAATTCAACAGTTTGTGGCAGAATTTGTTCATCATGTCTGACTTGTAATTGTTAAAACTGTTCAATTTAGGAAGTGGAATCCATACCTATAGATACTGCAGGCTTCTCACAGGAGCATTCACAACCAAGCCTGCCATGCCATGCAATTTAAAAGAAAGACCTGGCACTAAAGAAGCAAAGCTGCAATATCTTTTCTCTGTGGCCTTTTGATGACTTATCTTGTCAGGTTAATCGTACCAGGTTAGCCAGGTCGTTTGGCTTGTGAACTGTGTTTATCATAGAGAACTTAAAAAGAAGTTAAGCTTCAGTCTCTTTTGCAAGCATGGAATTCAGATTAGATTGTTACACTGGCATTGTCACAACCAGTGGGACCCTGAGAGAATCCTGAATTATTTTACATTGTTAAACGTAGGAAACTCTAAATACTGTTATCTTCAGTTTGTAATGTGAGAGGGAATTCAACAGGTTATCTCTTATTTTCATGTTTTTCCTAGGAATTGCATTCATTATTTTAAGAAAATTTCTTTGATGGCAAAAAGTGCATCCTTAGTTTGTTTTTAGTAGAAAATGAGCGCTTGTTAGCTTCCAAGTCCAGTCCTCAGTGGTTTTCTAAGCTTCCTTATTTTATGAAAAGTGAAATAGTGAAAACCATCTTGTCTGGAAACAAGACATGGCAAGTACATGGGCAAGTACATGGCAAGTACAGGGCAAGTCCAGTATTCCTGAAGTTCCAGACAACCTTTCTTCAGCAAAGAGTGGTGATGTAGAGTTAGCATCCCATGGAGGCATTATCTTTGAAATGTGCATTTTCATTAGTTTCTGTGAAAACCAATGAACTAGCTTTTAGTTTATCAACTACAGTTATATTGCATTTCTTCTTAACAAAAATATTTCCTTTTGCAGAGTTGCCTCTTTTGCCTCAGAGTTGCCAAAAAAAAACTTTTTTGGACATTGTTATTGGTCAGTGCATCACCAGAAGGCCATCAGTGAGAACTGCAGCTGGTAAAGCCCATTCTCACTGACAGGAAAGAGAAAACTGGTTAAGGAAATACTAGGGTATTCATACTCAAGTATTTTTTCATTAATGTTTTTGACCACCTGTTATGCTTACTTAAATCCTACAAGCACATCATTAAAATTGAATATGAAGTTACCTATTTGTTATCTCTTTATAACTATTTTGTTACCCTTTTTGCACCTGATGTAAAGGTAATAAAGAAAACAAAAAAGAAGAAAAATCCTCCACATTTTTCTGAGGTAACAGTGTAACCAAGTCTCAGAAGTATTTACAAATGTCTCCCCTCCAGTTTTCTCAGATGTGCTGCTGCACAAATATTAACAACAGTGATTAAATACTAGCCCTGTTTCCAGTGTTCTTGCTGTCATATCCTCTAAATGTCAGTGCTACTCACAGACTTGAGGGAGTGCAATATTTGAAGACCTAAGCTAGTGTGTAAATAGTGTCATCAAACATGGTATTCAGCAGTTCTGAGAATAATTGATTGTCACAAATAATAATTCATTATAAAGATTAAATAAAGAGAAAGAAGCTGAGAGTCCTCTTTCTGTAACAGCTGTCCTATTTTTAGGCACTAGAAACATTAGTTTGTGCCAGTACACTTGGATTTGTAACATTTTTACGGCTAAGCATAAAATAGTTTGCTATTAAAGGAAGAGTTTGACAGTTAATTTTTTCTTCTTCTAAAGCAAAAATTACTTCAGATATTGTTGGAAGCTTTCTTTCTGGACAACTCAGGGAAGAACAGCCCTGCTACCAATGAAGTTATGCATTTTTTTTCTTCTTAGGATGGTTTTCATGCCGTCCTTCACTTCACAGTAGTACAGGACCTCAGTTAGTAATTAAAAGGTGCATGGCAAGTACAGGGCAAGTCCAGTATTCCTGAAGTTCCAGACAACCATTAGTTTTTAAGACATCTGGTCAATTTGAAATACCAGCTCTATTAAAAATGGTTTTTTTCAGTTCCCTTCTGCAGATTTACTGAAAAACAAAACACATCAAAAAAAGCAGTGCTTAACAACGAGCAACAACTTACTAAGAAAGTGAATCAACCTCAGGAGCCTATCAAGGTTTTCTAAGAGTAACTATTCCCTGGGTAGCTTCCCATTAGAAACAAATAAAGTTTAAAGGTAGAAAGCTCCAAATTTCAGTGGAAGAATCCACATGTCACATTATGAACAGTCAAGTATTACTACCATTTCTTTCCTCAAAGTGGTACTGAATTGTGATTTCCAACTCCTATACACATTGCAGAATTGCCTATTAGTGTGGTTTAGTACCCAACTTTACTTTGCTGAGACCTGAAATTTCAAAGAAGGGAAGATTCTCTCATAGAAAATTCCAGCAAGATCTGCCTGGTAGCTCCAGCATTTTTACATATTTTCACATCCAGTTATCAGAGTCATTGTTCATTATAGTAAGTACCACATAGAACAGGGCTGGAAGCCCCTGACTTTAAACTTTCAAAATTTTGACCTTAGAATCCACCTTGATTTTGCTTCTCTGTCACATGAGGAAAAGAAATTTCTGTTTTTCAGCCTTAGCACTACTCTATAAAACAGAAAGGTTCAGAGATGTATTTACTGTTCTCTCCCAAGGAATGCTACCTCCACCAACAACCCTAAGTTACTACTACGTCCACTTCTCTTTGATGTAAAATTTCAGCTGGAATATATGTCCAGCTATAGAGCTTGGGTGTTAACTCAGACTTGTTTCATTTTCAGGCAGTTGTATATTATTGGCTATTTCAGAGCACCATTTTCTCAGGCATCATCTAGGCAGGACTTAAATTAGAATTTTTAGATGGTTTATTTGGGGGCAGCGGTGTGAGCTACACAGCTAATTAGTTCACTAGCTACATTGTTGTTTTGCAGGTGTTTGAGATTGTAGCTATGGAAGTGTAGTTCATTTAGAGATCTCAGATCCATATGCCTTGTCCAAACAAAAAAACTGTTAGGCATACTTAGAAAAAATGGATAAATAAAACCCTTAAATCTAGTTGACTGAGGTCAAAAATTGAAAACATAAAAGAGCCATGAACTAGATTCTTTATTCCTCTGTCTCAGAGTGTGGAATGCCTTGTAAATGCAACTTAATTGATTTATTGTTTATAGATAGATACAGCCTCTGAACCAGTATGGTAACCTAGGATTCACACTGAGCAGAGAACACTTGGAAAAAAATCTTGAATTGCTACTATTTGGCTCTGTCATCTAGTTTTAGAAACACAAATGTTTATTGATAAGTTTTGTGAATACAGGAAGTGAGCCAGCCATTGAAACTCTTCATCAATAAATTAGACTTTTTAAAACAAAAATCAGATCAGTGATTCCCTTTGCATTACAGATGTTGAAAGTATGAGCCAGAACTTCCCATTACTAAAAAAAAAGATGCACTGTATTCTTTTCAATCAGCTCAGTCTTTCTCAACATATGAAGAATTCCATTGTTGTTACATAGAAGTAATAATGCAAAATTCTTGGGTAACTGATATGTAAACAATTGACTGTAAGCTGTTGCCTCAATTCTCAAAGAATCTTTCTGCTCTGTAAAGGGGATTGCAGTAATCTTACACTTCCTTCTGAGCTCTGCTGTAATAATCTGTACTGTTGCATCTCTCAAATATTTCCTAATTCTGAAGGCTCCATGTACCACAGATGGCACCCTTTCACTTATCAAATGAAGTTATTCTGGTGACAGCAAAGTCCAAATACATTCCTGCTTTTGTTTAATTCAGAAGTACTGTGGTAATGTTATACTTTAAAACCTAGGGCAATGTGTTTGTATAAAAATGGAAGTAACCATGAATCAAGGTGTGAAGCATATTGTTCAAATCACATTTTTAATGAAATTGCAGACCCTAGCTCTGTCACAAATTGTCCACATCACAAATTACATCAGAGGAACAACATTGGTTACTGTCTGGTTTACAGTACAGAACATCCTGCTCCACACAGGGAGAATTAAAAAGCTAAATATGTTCCTTGACATTTTGCTGTCAGGCCAGATTGGAACAGTATCTTCAAAATCAACAGCAATTACTTAATTCCACCTAAGCCTTATTGTGAACTTCCTTCTTCTTAAAAGACCTTTTCAGACGGTGTTAATTTTCATAATTTTGCTTTCAGGAGTTTGAATTCACTATGTCATACAACATTTACTTACAGAAATAATTATACACCCCCACCACTATGAAGTGCTGAGACCTGCAATTCCAGAAGATAAGCATTATTGTTGTGTTCAGGGAACTGATCTTTGAAATGTCTCAATCAATTGAAACGTCTTTTTACGTCTGTTTCCAGTGTTAATTGTACCATTACTTGTAAATCACAAGTTAATTTGTTTTTCCACCAAGCTTCCCACTTAATTTTTACTAAAATGCTGAAAACATGTAATAAGAAAAAAAATCCATGATACAGGTTCATACACAGGACACAAAAGGCAGGCAGACTCCTACAGAGAAATACTGAGGAGTGAAAGCCAGCATTAAGCACCTGCCTTGTACATTCTGTTAAAGGACTTCCAGTGATAAAATTTGGGCTGGGGTTGCAGGACTGCTGATTTTAAAATTGCATGTGTTGCTTTTCCTTTGTGTAACTGTTGGCAGCTGGAGATGGAACAGGGGTGTTAGGGAAGGAGGGAAATTCACGTCACTGGCCTGCCATCACAAGTCAGACTTTTGTCACTAATAGCCTTGAGTGGGCACAGATGCCATTTGCAGATGTCTTTAAGTATCCAGTTCTCAATTTTGTGCCAAAATACACACCAGCAATACCAGGTAAAGCACCTTTTATGCTCTTTGTTGTTTAAAAGTGATATATTTGTGAAACAGATCGATAATACATAACACTGGAAATTGGTCCTTCTTCCCTAAAGTACATGTAAAATAAAATAAAATTTAAAAAAGACCCAAACAACTTTTGTGAGTTTATCTGGCTTTTAATCAAGTCTGAAAATTATAACTATGTTATACAGTTGCCAGTTTTCAGTCCTTTATAATTTTAAATAGATCTGCATTTTAACTTTATTTATTTGCCAATTTTTTATATACTTCAAGTTACACTTTACAATTCAAGCTAACTGTTTCTTTTCCTAGGCTGTTATGTAAGAGATTTTCAGTACTCTTGTAAACTGCAGACCTTTTTTGAATAGTCCTTTTTCTTCTCCTTTGGATCACTTACCACTAATGAGTCTGCAGTCCCCATTTTACTGTACTCTTCCAATAAATGTAAAATACTTGTATCAAGTGGTCTCATTTTATTTGGTATTTACAAGTTGTGTTTCTTCATTTGCTTCTGTAATCAAGTGGAAGACCAACTTTAGTAACATTGCCTTTGGGAATAGACACAATTCAAAATACCCTATTTCACACAGCAGGGGGAGACCAAATTTGATTTGATTTTTTTTAATTTCTGGAGATTATCTCTGTATGAGCCTCTCTCACAGTTTTGCATTACTTTTGTTTACCTTTTGCATATCAGAAGAAATTGAAGCAAGGGGTAACCTAGAGGACAGAAAGGAAAGGAGATGTTGAAATGAGCTGAGAACTTTGTTATGAGAACATTATTATGCCTTAAAAAATAAATGTTTTTAGATCCTGTGGGTAACAGAAAGTATGAATACCCCTATATGAAGACCTTCTTCCACTGCCCAGTGCTCCTTGCAGGTGCAACTTGTGTGAAGATCCAAAACCATATAGAAAGATGTGATTTTGGGTACCTGCAGCTTACACAGTGTTGTTAAGCACTCTGCACACTGGCACAGCACTGTGATTTGAAAGACTCAGTGCCTGACTGTGAAGGAGTTTATAGCACATAAGGCAGTTTACAGCTCTGGTTCTTAAGTGGGACTGAGGTACCTGGGGTTTGTGTCGATTATTTTCTGATAGAATAGAGTTGTTCCCTTTTACAAAGCCTTTGAGGTGTTTTTCCCCACCATTTCCCAGTAATCATGAATGGATTAAGTGTAAGTCCAAAGCTTGTCCACTGAATTTCCCCAGTGTGTGTTGGAACAGAAGACAGCACAGCGATTGCATGGGACAGCACATGGGATTGCACACAGGTCTGGTACAATTCTGCTGAGACTAATTTATTAGGATTATTTTAGAAAAAGCTACTGCAGCTAAATCCGTTCTGCTCAGTAATGCCTGGCCTCCAAATAATAGAAATATGTTGTTTGAAAACCTGTGACTACCAAACTGAGCAGCACAGGATGATCAGATTTTCTCATTTGAAGTGTCACTGCAGTGAAGTAGAAATGAGGCTAAAGAAAGGAGCCTTGAAGGAGATCAGGGCCATTGAACAATCCTACAGTTTCTCCAGTTTAGAAGTACAGTTAAAAGACTTGCTGTTGAAAAGATTTAGTTGATTAAGACTTCTCACCAGATCCCAAAGGACCCTGGTGCACAAGGACCACTTTAAATGGCAGATCATAACATTTCCCTATTCTTGAGATGCCAAATTTAGCCATGTAGGCACATCTTATCCTAACAAACCTCATGGCCTCCAGTGAGAAAGTGCTCCAAGGCAGATACTCCCAGGTGACCATTGCACCTTATTTTGTATTTCAGCTGAAGTTCTTCACTTGGGGCTCTTTATGTCTTGCTGACTTGTGAGCCCTAATATTGCTGGTACTGTACAGCTGGCAAAACTCCTCACAGAAGACATTTGGGCACAGAAGTTTTGATCCTGGATAGCAATGCTGTTTTGGGGTTCTTTTTCTAGACAGCCAGCATTTGCATGTCAAAGCTGGATCAGTTATTTTTCTCCCTTTTAGATCCAAATATTGTGCATGCAAAGATGTTTTGATACTTGGATGCAAATCCTCTCTTGATGTTTGGCAGTTTTTGTGGAATGAGGGAGAGATTAATCTTGCTCAGAGACACAGAAGAGGTTCACATCTGAAGACTCCAAGCAGAAGAATGTGCCTGCCTTCAGCCGGGCGATGTGGGCAATTTGTGGAAAAGCAGGGAGGGAGAGAGTTGTTTTGGGATGTGGGTTTTTTTTCTTTTTCAGCATATTCAGTTTAGAGGCACACTAGGTCTGCTGACTTCCATAAATGTTCTCCTAGATCCCTATGTTTCCACCAGCTCCACACTCTGGAAGCTTAACTTAGCCAAGGACCATAGAGAGATCAAAAGCCAAGTATTGCCATATTTAAGATTTTTGGTAAATCTACCCCCTAAAAATAGGTCTGAGGAAATCTGCAATAAGATGCACTTACTCAGTGTGGAGCTTGAGGGTCATACAGATCACTGAGTATGAACTGTCACCAGGTCCAGAATTTTCTGATAAGCTTCTGATATGAAAACTGTTTAAAGGATTGTCTCCATCACACACTGCAGCTACTGTTCAGTCCTCCTTGAACTCCTGTTCCAGCCATTAAAAAATGCAAAAATACCATAACCTCACTGATATGGTCTAGATTACAACTTTACACCTCAAGGGACATGATACAGATAAATCAGAAAATACCCAAGTCAATGACACATGCACACACCACTGACACTACAACACACAGAGGTCTTTGATGTAATTTGATCAGTATTCATCTCCTCCTCCATCACCCTCCATTTCTTGCAGGTCTGATACATTAAAGGCACTAAAGGCTGCTAAACTGTGTGCAGAAATGCATCAGGACTAAAGAAATAGCTCTGTCTTGAGAATACAGAATAATGAGACACTTTGCTCTATTTTTCTAATAACTAAGCTCCCATAGCTTTCAATGACCTAATCTGCTGCAAAAGAACTTGGGGGAGAGAAAAATCAAGCGACTAACTAGCTTAGAATCTTCAAAAGAATTCTCAAAGGAACAGGCTGGCATTTGACCACGCTGTAATGGGAAGAAGCATTTATTTTCAAGAGACATTTCCAACTCATGACGGATTAATTCTCTGTCAGCTGAAAGAAAAATGAGATTGCATTAGAAACACCTGGAGTATATTGAAATATTTTTATACTTTCTTAAAAGCTTGCAGTGGCAAGTGCAATTCGCTAAAGAGAAAGTACAGAGAAGGGTTAGTAGGATAATCCAGTTGCTAAAATTTAGTCTGCAGTCTGTAGTTGTGAAAGTCCATGCTGTTAACATTAAGACATGGAAGTCACAGCCCCTATAAAGTCAGAAAAACACATACTAAGCCCTTACCCCCAAGAGTCATAAAGACCTTCACTCAAGTAAACCTACAGCCCTGTGTATTCAAAAATCCTTTCCACTACTCTGTTGCCCTGTGTCTGAAATGAAAATAATGCAGTGACCTAGATCTAGCTAAATATAATAGAGAACCTTGAAATATGATGGAGATAGACAGCACTATTTCACTCACAGCTATGGACCCAGAGGGTCAGGTGTAAAATCTGAGCCTGAACAGGGGTCATTTTTGTGCAATGCATCTGATTCACAGAGAGATACCTTGACTTTCTGTTTTTCCCACTTTCCCCAATACTTGCGGTGGACCAGGGGCTTTGTCAAGCTCTGTAAACCTTAGGATAAAATGCCTTTTTTGTTTGTTTGTTTTTTGGGGTTCTTTTTTTGTTTGTTTTGGTGGATTGGTTTTGGTTTTTGTTTGTTTGTTTGTTTAAATACAGCAAGAATATTTAATCAGGAGAACTATGGAAAAAACCCTTCCAAGTCCTTGTGCACTCCCAGCCTGATCACTGCTGGGGTGGAATGAGAGGCAGGAAAGCCCTTGCCTCAGTGCAAGCCCTCTCAGCAATAACTGAAACATCCTTGTGTTAACAACAGTGTTTTCACCACAAATAAATACCACAGCTACTGTGAAGAGAATTATCTCTATCCAGGCCAAACCAGCACAAGAGAGCACACAGAAAAATTTTAGGTCTGAGGGGATGTGCATGCATCTCCTCAGGGTGCAGCTCACAGCAGCAGTCACATTTCACAATCTGACCCCACAAGTCTGAAATTGTCTCTTTTGAAAGAGCTGCAGATGTGCTGGTTTAAAGAAGCAGGTGGTCAGGGCTGTTCCTAGGGCAGGGGTGGAGGGACAAAATAAAATAAGCAATGTAAGCACCCTGTAGGTGTTTACATCAGTCCCTGGAGTACCCCATGAAGTCTGTGTGTACAACAGGGAGGAGTAGAGAGTAAAGCCCTTGTCCAGCACTTGTGACCATAGCTTTTAGGGGTGCAGAGAAAGGCCTTGGAGCAAACTAAATTCCCTCCCTGCAGACCCAGTTCTGGCTCTGGCCACTGAACTGGGGAAATGTCCATTTTGAGGCTCACAGATGTACTTAATCCAGAAATGTGTGGGAGACACTTGGCTAAGCATGGAGGTGGCACCAGATCTTCCCCCCAAGGGGTTCAATCTGCCCCTTCAAAACTGGTGTGTATGCCAACAGCTGTCTTGGACCCTGGCAGCTCCCACATCCTGCATTCTTCCACAGCCTGTCTCCTGTGAGCTGAAAATACCACCTAAAGCAGTTCCTGAAAGCCAGAGACTATAGATTACTTTGAAAAGCATAAACAACATATGCCACAGTCTGTCACTCAGGGATTATTAAGTTTATAGCTATAACTTGCCTAATTACAAAATCACTGAAATACAAGGTTTAAGTGAATTTCAAACTAGCAAATGGGAAAACCCATGCAGCCTTTTAATTTTTTTGCAGTTTTTTTCATGATCCACTTGCAAGCAGTATCTGGTTTATATTCTGATGCTCACCTACACTGGTATAAGGAAGCTTTTATTGAGGGAAGGGTGAACAGTTCATTAAGGATTAGTTTCAGGAAAAAATGTGTGCCAGAAAATTACAGAAAAGTCAAAGTTCAGGCAGTTTTATGGTCAGCTATTTGATATATAGAGTGAATACTAAACTGCTAGATCTTTTCATGCAGTGTTGTCATCACCAACAGTCCTTTTTCTCTCTCTCTTTTACTCATCACAGAGGTAATGGAGAAGTCAGATTAAAGCAACAAAATCAAGGAGTCAATATGCTATTATCTGAAACACACACCTGATTATTATGGGGAAAAATTTAAAGCAGATAAATTCTTACCATTTTTTATAATAAAAGTAGCCTTCAATTTCCAAGATATCTTGGAGTGCTCCTGCCGTGAGGTTAAGGGCAGCTTTTATGCCAGAAACACATTCTCCTGAAACATTTTGAGGCAAGCAAAATCTGACAAACATCAAAAATCAGAACATGGCCTATCTTTCTTTTATTCCTTGTTATTATAATATTTTTCAGCCACAAGGATATCAAAGACTTTGGTGGCAATGGATGCAATTTAACTGCTCCCTAGAGATGGCTTTAGAGAATGCATAATCATTTTTATAAATGAGCAGCTGGCCTGCACAGCAAGGTGCACTCTGCATTTTACCAAAGATGAATAATGAATTGGATATACTCTGCATTAAGATTGGCTTTCCTCTCAGAAACTGATATGACTAAGTCTTGTTTGTTTCACTTGTTGAAAGAGAAACTAATGCCTGGCTGTTGCTTAGTGTACCAAACTTTTTTGTGTTGTAGCCATGGTAAACACCACCAGAAAGAGTCCGTGTTGGGAGGAGGCTCCCAGACATGAGCCATGGTCAGGCACCCAGGTCAAAAGCTCATGCATGTCAGTCTGCCCAGACCCTGTGAATCCTTCACTGGAGACAGCTATCAATAAGCCTGAGCTCCAGCCTTGGACATTACCTTTTGCTGGCCCAACAAATTGATAATCTCAGCTAAATGGCAAGTATTTATTTCTATATCGAACAAAAATATTTAATTGCAGAAGCATGAAAACAATTTCCAATGCCACATCTATTTCTCTCAAACTTAGTGATCTCTGTGATCCAGGACAAAAGTTTGCTCAGGCCCAAGGGCATTTTGTTGACTTTCCACTGGCCTTTAAGTCTATAATGTGATTTCTTGGGTCTCTGTGTGGAAAAGATTTGTGACTCTCATATTCCCATTGAGAATAAACCATCCATTATATAGCCTCCAGCAAAAGCTGCAACATGACACATCTTTTGAGGTCAGATAGGCTACTGCAATGCTTCAAATGGGCAGGCATGACAGGCCTGCTGCTCCTCACAAGAAAGCAAGCAGGAAGGAAAGCAACAGAATGTGGAAAGTAAGAAACAGAGCACCGACCATCTTTACAGGGGCACATTCATACTCAGATATACTTTTTTTTCCTGACAAGACAGTCTCTGAATAAATCTGACTTCAGCTGCCCTACTCCAGCCCCTAGGAAATGTTGTCCTTTCCACACCAAGCCTTTCCTGAGATTCCTAGGCGTGCCCCATGAGATTTCACTGACAATTACATTTTAATTTCTTATTACCAGATGTACTTGTAAGACAGCACTAAGGGAATTGTCATCATTGCTAAGAGTTGGCTGCAAGATGTCTGTGGGTTGTTTTTTTTTTCTGATTGTGTTGGTGTTTTAAGAGAGTCGTGGCAACAGTGGTGGAAGCTGTGCAAACTATATTCAGCAACAATATAAGACAGGAGAAAAAGTACACCCATGGGAGCACATAGAAAGAGTTCTAGGCTTGATGTTCCTTATGTGCTGCAGGAATTCAGCACACAACACCAGGCCCCATGACATTGCTGTGGGCCTGTTCCATCCCTGCAATTTCTAATGACTTGAACAAAACACCAATAATTCTCTCTGCAGAGCTTTTAACATTCAACTGCTTTTTTGGACACTTCCAGCTTCTGATGCTAGAGAGATGCAAAATTAAATGCAGCATCCAATGGTCCCATTGCATCACCGCTTATATGGTGACTTTCCTCTTTTCACTACATGGAATATAATAAACTTAGTCAAGACTTGAAGCATCACACCTTTATATGAACCAAAGAAAACCATACCGACACCTTGGCACATAAGTTCTCTTTCCAGCCATGAGGACAAGGATGGAAGCCCTGTATGGAATAACACACCACTGTGTGGTCTCCCAACGTTTGAGCAACAATCCAGGCATGTAATTAATGCTCCTGGCTGTTACCAAAAGCTTGCAAGGCTCTGCTGGGAAACAGAGTTTCATGCTACTGACACACCAACAGATGCTGTCCCAAGCAAGCACAGCAGCTGTTTTAGTGGCAGCTCCTAAACCGGCAATGACTTTTGCTGCAACACTGCTCTCCAGCTGGCAGATGTCCAGGCCAGGCATGGATAAAAAGGCCTGCTTTTTACCTCTGAGCATCCCTTCTCTTCCTCTTGCTGTTCTAGGTATGAAGACAAGGATCTGAGGTCCAAACTGAGGTTTGGCAGCTGCTCCTCTCAGAGGGCACCAGAGCTCAGTTCTGCACATCCAAGGCAACTCTTGGATCTTGTTTGCCTTGTACTGAGAGCAGCCAGGTAGCCCCTCCACTTCTGCATTCTGCTTCTTGAGTACTCAACTGTGCTTTTCCTCTGTCCTCAGATCAACTACTGATTTCTTTAACATCATGAATTCACAAAAACTTCATGAAGTACTTTCTTTCTAAATTTCTAAACAAGTTAATTATCTGACTACTAAGTAATTAGTCTTAAAATACATTTTTAAAGGCAGCTGTAGACAAGAACCAATCTGTTGCTAAACAATCAAGATATTTCTTCATGTGGGAAACTTGCTCTGACTCAAAAATACTACCACAGCCTCACTAAGAATGAGCCTGCTCTTTCTGTGTTTCTGTCTCATTTCTGGAAAAATGCTCCAGAATCTAGGACTGAGGAGGGCATTATAGTACTTCAGTAGCACTGACACCCCACATGCAGCAAGCAGACTTATCTGCACCTCCCTTTTGATAGCAAGGTTGTTTTCCAAAGGGAGGCCAATTTGTGTGTCAGAACACATTTACAAGTCTTCTTCTTTTGCTGTTGTTTTCAAGAATAAACAGTGCACAGCAGCATGCCAAGTGGAAAAATGACAGAAGGATGACACATTGTGTGCCATTTGGATCAGGTCATGTCACAGAGTCTTGGCTGTGGCAGGACTGCCAGAGGGAGTGGCTCTCCAGAAAATCTGGAACTTCACAAGCTGGAGAGAGGAGATCAAGTCCTCAGAAGAAAGGACAGAAGCAGTCTAGGGACAAACTAGTAATTCTGAACAATATGTTTTCCTGTATGGTTCTTGCTCCTCCCTTTAGCAAAAACTCTGAATAGATGGCACTAGTCTTTAATTCTTATTTAGGGGGAAACCAATGTAACCTAGTAAGAGGCATTATGCAGGACCTGAAAAGGAACACTAGTCTTACTTTCTCAATAAAATCTAAAAGGCTGCTCTTTTATCACTCTCTCTGACAGCAGTTGATGTCATGAACAAAAGACTCTGTAGTCACCAGATTCTTCTCTGATTATGTACATGCTATTACTCACACACACACACAAAAAGACAAAAAAGATGTTAAATTTTCAGATATTTGAGATATTTAGAGTTTTTGGGTTTTTTTGAACAAGAACTCTTTACATACCTATGGCTGTTTATTTGCCCACCTATGCAAATTCTGAGGATCAAAAAGGGCCATCAATTTTCTAAGGTTCAGATAGTTTTAAAATACAATTTTAGTTTCATAAGTAGATGAAGCAGGTTATAACCAGGCAGCTTGGGCACAAATACAGCTATAAAGGAAAAAGGCTGATAGGGTAAATAACCTATAGTGCATGAGCAAACTGGGTGATGCTTAGGACTGTGAGCCACATGGTAAGAGCTGTTTCTCAAACCCAGTTTTCACATGTGCAACTGGTCTGTGTTGTAGGGAGGGCAGGACAGAGGGGTGGAAAGCCTGCCTGTGGTGCCTTGCCTTCCAAGGCAGAAGACCCATTTGGCACCAATTTCATTAAGAAGCTCATAATTAAGTGCCCAGTCAAATTTCCTCATTACCCTGCCCGTGCATGCAGGAGGTCAGCTGTGCTCTACTCCATTTGATAGCGGGTATGTCGACCGGTGTCTCAGGATTTCAGTGGCTCTATAGGAAATGTTCGCAGTAAAAGCTAGAGGAAAATGTTCCAGCAATGTGAAAAAACATGTGTATTCCAATAAGGACCTGCATGCCACCTCTTCAAAATGGCATCTTGATGCTTGTGTTAATATTTAGGACTTTTCCTCAGCAGTCTGCCTGTATCCACCAACAAATCTTTTCCTCCTCAATCAGCAGGAGTTCTGTGCTGCAAGTATTAGTTAATCTTTTGTGAGAAGTTCCTGGTAGGATTAGTTCTTTGTTGTTGTTGTTATTGAGTGTTTGGTTTTTACTTTTTTTTTTTTTTAAAAAGAAGGTAGCCACCAATTTACATGATTATGAGAGGAAATAGAGCAGCAAAATGAAAGTGAAACCTGTATTGAGTTGTAGTCTTTACTATTAGGATTTTTTTACTTTACCTAATAATAATGAAATGTTTTTTCAGTAAGAAATAGGACCAACTCTCACATAAGTCAGCAAGTATTACTTATGCATTGGTAGAGATTATTCAATAATTCAGTGCAATCCTCACAGCTGGTCTTTGAACAGAGGGCAAATAAAGGCAATGTAGTTTTCGCTAGATGAAAAACACATCAGCAGAGCTCTTGTTAGAGCTACAATCACAAAAGACACACTTGCAAACTGCATCCTAACTGCGCTGCCCAAGGAATTCACAGCTGGTTTCTGTGCAAACATTATTCAATCAAGCATTTTTCTTCTGTGGTCACCCTGTAGGCAAGCCAGGGGGAGAGGAGGCCAGGGATGTTACTGCTGTTACCTTTCCTTCCCTTCCCATAACTATTACTTTGCCTCTTGGCACTGTGAGCACATTGAATTTCCTTGCTATTGATTACACAGTAGGCAATGCATCAAAGGCATTTAATTGATGGGTGTGAGCCCTGTCACTGCTCCAGCAGAAAAGGAAAGCAATTAAATTTCCTGATGCTAGGTGGGGTGGAGTTACAGAGCACAGGCCCCCAAAGATCACTCCTGCTCAAAGCCTGCAACAGAACAAGTCTGGAATCATACATGAAACATTACCGTGATGCTTCCACAAATCCTCCCCATCTCAACTGACCCCTTTCTTGTCATAGTGTCAAAAAATACATGGAAGTTCAGTAGAAAAGTTTGGTCAAACCTCAAAACGCAACAATTTCTTTCTATTTTTCTTTTCCAAAACACAGGCACTGTGTTTCTCAAAGAATGATATTTCATTTCATCAATTTATCTATTTTATATGTATTTTTATCCTGAAACTCCTCTTTCAACCTCTGCTACAGTGCTTGAGCCATGCAACAGCTGATTATTTCTGAGAGAAATTAATTGTCACAAAACACAGCTGTTATCTTACTACATATCCATACATACTTTTAAAAAATGGTATAGAGAAAATTATTATTAGAGGTGAGCAGGAGGAGTCAGAGCTTCTCTAATACCCTCCTGTTCAAATGCTAACACTTTAAGTCCAGCTCAGATGACAGGACTATGTTTCAGTGATACTGAGCACAGATGGGAAAAAGAGAGTGCAACAATATAGGTTGAGAAAAATAAAGAAATGTTATCTTCCATGTAAATTTGTAGGTTTTGCCTTAATTAAGCCAGGCATGAACTGCTAGTGTTTCTGTCCAGCCAAAGGGTGATGCCACTGGGCAAGCACCACACACCAAATCAAGGCAGGGTTGTCCTGGGTAAGGGCCTTATCCAGGGCCTGTGGAGGAGAGGCCAGCCCTTGGGGCAGGTGGGTGCAGTGGGCAGCCAGCTCTGGCCACCCAGGCTTAGAGCAGAGAGGTGGCAGCTGCTCTCCAGATGGTCCCATGGCTTCATCCATCACCTTTCATTGCTCACCCCTCACTCATGCATAAAGCTGCGGGTATGGGTTTTATAGAAATCCAATGTCAGCTGCAGTAAAATGCAGCCTCAAAGAACAGCAAAGTGCTTGCAGAAAAGCAAACATAACCTGGAAGACGTTTTATTGTAAGTATCCTAAGCGTCTTGCCTTTTTCTACCTTCTTGTTCATGGAGGTCAAAATTAAGCACTTCATTTTTCTTTCTTTGTAAACTTTGCTTCATAAATGCATTACAAAAGAGTCAGAGGGAAGAGAAGGTGTGATTCTGCTATCACTACTATGACACTATTAAATCCACATGGAGTAGTTCAAATATGGGCTAGTTCCCCCTTTGAAAATAGCATTCATCCTCTGATGCTGTAAGCTAAAGAAAATTCTGTCACAAAAGATGCTGTTAAGGTTAGATTGCTTCTGAATTTAGAGAGTTTTGTATCACCTTCACATGTGGTAGCATCCAGGAATTAAGGAGGTTTTGGGTGCGCCCTCCAGTAATGCTGTCACCAAGCTGGCTCTCGGGAAAGCTGTGCCCTTAGCAGGGATCCCAGACAGGCTGTCTCAGTAAGTGTCTCTCACTGCTGCTGGTGCTGATGGAGCTGCTGAGGTCAGGAGAGTTACGAAAGGCTCATTTACACCACAAATCCACTTTGTATCAGGCTGAACATGAAAACACAGTGTATCTGGTAACTGAGTGGTCTTCCATCTCCAGGTTCCTCTGACTGTCCCTTGCTGAAAGTGGAATTGGCCTGGCTGATGACAGAAAGTTATTTCAAGGTGTAGCCTTTCTGTAGCCTTCAGACTCAGTTTTCAAGACTGGAAAGAACATTACATGTTTCTCTTAGATCACAGTCAAGCCCTGGCATTGATTTGTCAAGGACCTTCCAAGGCTGTTGATTTGTCACTACGCTTGTAACTCCCTACAGAATACATCTATACCCCTTGCACCCACCAATTACCACAAAACATTTTCCTTGCAAACAGGAACCCTCTTCTTTCCCACATCCATGTGCACTTCGACAAGTGTCTGAAAGACGCAGAAGTTCTAAATTTATTTTCTTAAAGGGATGTGGATACCATCAGCAAGTGTCAATTTTTACAACTCTCCCATATTTCATCATCATTTAAAAGCTCTCAGATGCCCCATAACCACATTGAAAATCAAATCTACTCTTCTGAGAGCAAAGAGAATCCACTGAAAAAAATATGTTAAAATACAAAATAGCACCCACGCTACAGTATGCTCTCTCTTTCCTTGCTCCTCTGTTGCTCCTGCTACCATGGATAAGGTATTAAAATTCTTTTTGACTATTTATTCAAGCACTTCTTACAGTGTTTAGTCATTCATTATGAAAATTGTCATGTCCTTATTGTCCTGCACAATTAGGACACATCCATCAATAACATCATAAAACATACACCTGCACTATAATCAAGTCCCATATTAACCCCTCCAACAAAATATTGTGTGCACAATTTGGAAATTTTAAAAGGACACGTTAAGTCTTAAAACCTTTGCACTGAACGAAAAAAGAAGAAAAGAATCCTGACTTTCAGCACCCACATACATGAAATATGTATGTGTCATAAGTTTGACACAAGTTTATGACTCAACAAGTTTGAGTCATAAACCGCTCAAGATCTGTCTTACAAAATAAATACTCTTAAATAACCCACTATTCATTAAATACCCCACTATTCATGGAAACTTGTTTTTGAGCCTTCTGTGCAGATTAGGCAGTGCTTCTTACCTATTCCCCAATTCATCCTCTCATTTTCTTGTGCTGGTATTGTCTTTCATGTCATAAAGTCCCTTTCCTCCAACCCTGGCCAGTTTCCCTTCAGGGTTTGATCCAGCATCATTAAACCACCAACCAAGAACAGCAGAGAACAGTAGTTAAACAGCAGTTTAAAGTATTTTAACAGTAGCTGAAGCTCCCACATAGGTGATAAATTTCTGCAGTATACACATTGTGCAGGCTGAGGGAATAAATGGCTTGGGCTGTCTTGAACATCTGCTCCCTGAAAACTGTGTGGAGCTGCAGTGATGGACAGGACAGAGAGCAGGCCCTTCCCTGCTATGTTTCACAGGGAGCCTGAGGTGTCTTCTCCTGAGAGCCCAGCTGAGCATCCAACCAATCCCCCCTCTACAGGTTAAATGGACACAGAAGAGCAAGCCAGTAAGTCAGCATTCCTGCCTTATTCTTTTGTATTTCATCAACTAACCCTTTTCCTTTTACATTATGTCTTTTTTCTGAAAAAACATTATTTTATGTTAGTGCAAACACCTCACATAACAACAAATTGAAACAGATCTTACACAATAAAGACTGTTTCAGACATTTTGAAATGGAGTTTTTGAAGGTCCACAGCAAGACCCCTGTTGCTTTTCAGGGGCAAATATTGTCCAGTGAAAAGACTGGAGCAAAATGAGTGTAAAATTGAAGGTTTCTGACATATTTCTCCCTTACCAATGAGTCTTCTTCCTCATCATGACACAAAACTTACAGCAAAATGGAATGGTATTTTAGGGTACTGCATGACTCCAGTATGCATACTTGGTAACATCTCCTCTGCAGTTTTTGAAAGAGCATCTAAGTTTTGAAAGAACAAAATGATGAAACATGCAAAAGCCTCAAGAAGTTTTGCTATCATTGCATGCCACACTACAAAAGCCTTGAGGGAAAGAAAACTTCTGAACTCCAGGGAGCTGCACAACCACCTTTCCCAGCTACACCTAAAGGTCCTTCTGCAAAGCTGCCTGTAAAGCAGCATCTATAGACCTATCTGGCTAACAAATGTGGAGCTCTGGTTTTACTTGGACTTTTGCTGTAGCATCCAACAGCCAATACAAGCAAGAAAGAGAGGGTTAGGAACATGGACATTCTAGTTTCTTGCATTGTAAAATAGAAATTGTCTGGAATGTATTAAATGACCATATTCACCCAACCTTTGCTCAGTCTATGGCCATAATGGACAAGTAATTTAGGAAAAGGAAAAAAAAAACAACAAGTGTTCTGCATAAAATGCCACCATTCAAAGTGCAAATTATCATGAGTCACTGTTGACTAATCTAAAAGGTCAATACGCAAAACTGGAGAAGCACATGCAGTCTAGAAAAGCATGCTATCAGCTCCTCCAAAACTCAAAGCAGCAGTGGTTTTGTCCTATGCAAATTTTATAATCCCAATTCCTGCCAGGTTAGTTTCATTCCCTGTAGAAACTCACTCTAAGCCAAGGCAATAATTAGATTCACACCTTTTAATTGCTTTTTTTCTCTTTGGGTTAAAAAGGTCAGAATTTTTGCATTTCTGTTAGGAGGGAAAAGAAAGCAGAAACTGGAAAAAAGCCTACCCTAAGAAATCTGTCATTTCTCTCTCCAATCCAAGACACGTTCCTGCTCTAATAATCTTTTCTGGGCACACTGAAGGAATGATTCTGTATGATTTGGGAATTGCAGATCCCCATATCAGCCATAGGATTATGGCCACACACCAACAAGGAGAGGAGCTACCACTGCTCTGGATTTGCTTACCACTGCTGAGAAGAGGAGTATGCTGTATGTGCAGAACCAAGTAGAGGATGCAAACCAATACAAAACCCATTTTCTACAGTCCCAAATCTCTTGCTTCCTTTCTCAGGGAAGAGAAGTGAACCTCATAATAGTGACTAAGCCTAACCAAGGAGAAAGCAAGGGGGAAACCAAAGGCAGAGAAAATAAACCGTGGAGGCCAAAAAATAAATGGGAAGTTCAAAGAGCTAGGGGAAAAAACAAAACAAAACAAAACAAAACAAGACAAAACAAAACAAAAAACAAACCAAACAAACAAACAAAAAACCCTGAAAAACAAAACAAAACAAAAAAAAACAAAACAAAACAAAAACCAACAACAACAACAACAACAAAAACCAAATTAAGGAGGAGGAAGCAACCAGCCAAATCCAGATGGGGAATGAGGGATAAAAACTTTACTGTAGTCACTGTTATGCAGGTATATTGCAGACAAAATTCACAGACTGCAGGATGAGGCAAAGGTAGTTAATACTGAACTGAACATCTCTACTGAAATTTAAATGTATCCAGTGCACAACACAGGCACCTAAAGCCTCCAGGAACTCTAGAATTATAGCTAACAGATTTCCAGGAAAGAATGTGAGACACTTTTAGGTAGTGAGGGAGCAAAGAACATTTCAAGCCAGTAAGTCTTTGAGAAAAGTTTGAGTAATCTAGGAGAAGGGCCAGCAAACCCTGCACAATGAAAGATGAAACTCAAAAGGAGAAAAAACCAAAATGAAACACTCTTGAACTGCTGAAGTTAATTTTTAAATATGGAATAAGGTGGCTGTCAGATATTCTGCACCCCTGGTAAATAGCACCGATGCACTTAAAAGTGAATGCTAGGGGTGCCCTTGTTATAGAAAAGACATTGAAGTTGCGTGCTCTTACTGTTTTTATATTAATTTCTCCCATGTCAGTGTTCTGCCTGGGACCCTCAACACCTTGTTTGCTCCAGAACATCTTATGTTGTCACTGAGAAGGCTCCAGCTACATGCAAACACAGTCCGGAATAGTGGGGCATTAGCACTGGGAATTGAATTAGGAAGAAAAAAAAATCCCACATATTTAAAAAATAAAAATTAAAAAAAAAAGCTGCATACATTAGAAGTTATCTAATTCCTGGCATAAGTAGGCTGGAATAAATTTTGTTCCAACATGGTTAGTTGGAATGATCCTTGCAAGAACATGAGATAGTAATTCCAGGAAGCAAAGGCTGGAAATCAATGTTACAGTAAATACAGTCTAACTGACCTACTAGAAGTCTGGTTTATGTGAAGAAGGAACAGAGAGAAGTTGATTTTTTTACCTCTCTGTATTTGAACAAAGGAAAAACATCCCCTGCTATGTTTAAATTAGTCCCAACTTTTTTCCACAGCCCACTACAAGTTTTCCAGAGCATACTTCATGTCTCCCTGCTTCTGCAGCTTTCTTAGGGCAACTCTGGCAACCCACAAAACTTTGGTTCTCATGTCGTTGCTTCTGAAAATCATCAGTAATACTTCATGCATCAAGATGTTTCCATTCTAGTTGACAAAGAGATTCGCCAGTTATCCCTCAGTGTTCTCTTTCCTGCCCATGCCTTTCCACATTTCCACCAGGGATAAAACAGATTGCACTGTACTACACACAGAACTATCTCTTAATTAAAATGCTGCTTGCTTGAAAACCATACCAAACAACTAGAGGTGCAATCCTTGGTATCCACACAATGTTCCAAGAGCAATCTTCATCCCTTCCTGAAATCTACAGCATCTCTCACTCTGCTACAAAATGTAGACAAAGGTACCAATTCTTCCTCAGAAACACACAGGAGCATCCTGAAAAAAACAACTGCCTTTTAATCAAGTAGCTCATGTCCTCCCAGCTGCAGCAAAAGTTATTACTAAAACTGAAATTCTTTGCCAGTTGTTTCCTGTGTAAGAAGCAGCATTCCAACTACACTTAATAGCCAGCCTAAATTTTTTGCTCTGCAGTAAAATGAGCAATTCTATGGAGGATTAAGGAACATTAATATTTTAAAGTGCAAAATAAGAAGGAAGATTGAAAAGCATAATATACCACTAGCTCACTTGGAAGAAGAACTTCCTGCTTTGGTTACAGCAAAGGGCAACACCAAGAGGAGACATGGGAAGTTAGAGGGCTGGAAGAGGTAAATTTTAGGTCTAGAAGCACAACCTCTTAACTTTATTCAACCATAAATATTGTCTGTGTATCATACAGTGATACTACTTTCTCAGGGTCCGTGAGTACTGCTCTGAAGTAGAGATGTACCTTGAAAGAACATGTAGCACTGTCTGCTTCTATGAAGTTTTGCTGTCTTAGATCTTTGCTGTCCCTTCTAGCCACATCAGCACTACTACTGTTACAGCAGGACAAATATATTAAGGAAAGGCAGCATGTTTTATTCATGCTAGAGGTCAATACCCTATTTTAAAAGTTGTAGCTGCATTTTTAGAAGATATGGCTAAGAGTATGTAAGCAACCATTTTTCTGAGGGCAAGGATGAGTTAGTGAATTAACATGCTCTTCTGCATTGTCTCTTTATACCATTCTTTGATCCAGATATAAGACAAATGTTCTGCACAGGGTGTTTAGAGAAAAATTAATGCACAGTTTTTCCTCCTCCTCCAAAAGTAGTACTGGTTTCTCTGACTGTGATGGATGTCCTCCACTTTTGTTTTCCATTGATCCTAGATTGTAAAGGAATAGTAAAACAGCCTTTTTCCTGCATTTGCATCATCCAGCAACAGATCAGAAGTGTTGATTTAGGATTTCAAGCACTATTTCTGCCTAGGGTTTGCTACATCAGTTCTGGAATTTGTTGTATCAAATAACTCAGCAGCTCTTTTTCTTTTCTTTGCCTCTTAAAAATTGCTTTTATCAACTTGTCCTCAAATGAAGGCTAGTCTATCATCAGCCAGAGCAAACAGGAGGTCTGTTGGAGTTCACTGCACAGGGAGTCTGTACAGAAGAATTTCTGGTCTAAATATCACTTCCAGGGAGCATACAATAACTAACAGCATCCCATCTCCTGAGTATAGTTTAACTTTAATCAATGAACTTTTTGATAAAATTTTGATGCTAACTGGAATTCTGGGAAAAATAAAAAAAATCCACAATATGAAGGCATTAGCACTGTTTTGTTATGGAAAACAACCCCTGTATACATATCCTAGGACTTAAACTATGCAGTGAGTGTGCCAGTCAGCACATGAAAAGAAAAGCTTCTTACAGCATTGTGGGCTGTACAAAGTAGAGGACAATAATATCTGTCACTAAGGCCTAAGTTTGGGCCATCTTTGGTGAAAGTTTAATTTTCTGTTTGGTTTGATTTTGGTTTCAGTTTTGGTTTTGGGTGAAGGAGATCAGACAAAGCAGGATTATTCACTGCCATTGTAGGATTGCATTGTGCTTATCACAAGTGCAAGGACCACCTTCTGCTTTCATTCCTCACACAAAACCAAAGAATTAAGAAAACCCACAGATTTCCTTATTCAATACCAGCATCAATCTCAGCATGACTACCCAAAAGATAAAGGGTTGCTGTCACTGTGGCAGATGGCTCATACATTGTTCAAGGCAAGGATATTACAGGGCTTAGACAAGAGGATCCATATCCTCAAAAAGACCTCAAAGCCAGCTTAAAAAATAAAGTGCAAGACAAATTTACCATTTTACTTCTCATGAAATAATCTCTTCTTCCTGAAACGAGTATGTTGTTCTTTGGCTGAAGGACAGCATTAGAAACAAATTCAGATATGTAAATCCTACACACTTTATTTTATCTCAAAGCTGCTTCTAATAAGTTGCCAATATCTCAGCTGAAAATTATCATGGATAACCATCATTTAGTTTAGAAGTTATATGATGTCTCCTTAATTGCCTCTGGCTACTTTTTCCAAAGCAATAATCAATAACCTGTATTTCACAAAAGTCACAAATTTGGTATCCTGAGGCATGCAGACACATTTCAGTAACTCAGCTGGACCTGTAAGAAACAATAAGTTTAGTTAGCTTTAGGTCACTTATTACCCACACTTGATCAAAATGTGAACTAGCAAGCACCATGAGGTACAGCTTTAGCACTCACTGCCATGTGCACCAGGGTCATTTAGAGCATTGTGATTTTAGACAAGAACATTAGTGGAACAAGGCATACAGAGGCTGATCAGTCACAGATAAGTTTTAAAAACAAGGCACATTACATTACCACTCAATATTTCAATGACTGCACTGCTCTGAATTTGAGAATTCTTGGGTAGTGTGTTTCTGGGCTTGCAATTTCATTCTGTGCCACCTAGGACTGATGTGAGCAGAAAGCTTTAGAGAGGATGTGGTATCCTACATTATTAGTGTAAAAGCCAGCACTATGCCTTACAAAATTTCACTACCTGGTCAAGAGATCCAAACTAACATTTAAGTGGTATCACTGGATTTTTGCTTCTTTAAAATAATTTAGAAGTATGTAAAAAAAAAAGCTATAAAGCAGTCCCAAAGCATTTGAAAAAGAGTATGTCTAGCTTGGAAAAGGAAATGTAGAAAAAAAGTCACACAGTCATAGAATATTCTGAGCTGAAAGGGACTCACAAGGACCATCAAATGCAACTCCCGGCCCCACACAGCACCATCCCCAAGAGTCCCACCATGTGTCTGAGAGCATTGTCCAAACACTTCTTGTATTCTGCCAGGCTTGGTGCTGTGACCACTGCCCAGGGGAGCCTGTTCCAGTGCCCAAATAACCTCTGGATGAAAAAAAATTTCCTGATAATTAGTTAGTCAAACCCCTCCTGACTCAACTTTAGGCCATTCCCTTGGGTCCTGTCACTGGTCACTACAAAGAAGAGATCAAAGTCTGCCCCTCCTTTTCCACTCACAGGAAGTTGTAACTGCAATGTAACTCAGTCTCCTTTCCTCCAATCTGAACAGATCAAGTGCACTCAGCCTCTCCTTGTATGACTTCCCCTCAAGGCCCTTTACCACCTTCATGGCCCTCCTTTAGACATTCTCTAATACCTTTATATCTAACATGGTGGTATCCAAAAATGCCCCCAGCACTTGACATGAGGCTGCCCCAAAGCAGAGCAGAGTTGGGCAATCTCCTTCCTTGCCCAGCTGGTGATGCTGGGCCTGATGTCCACAGGACAAGGTTGTCCCTCCTGACCACCACTGCTGACTCAGATCCAACTTACCATTGACCGGGATTCCCAGGTCTGTTTCTGTGCTGCTTTCCAGCCTCTTTCAGCACCTCCCAGTTTAATGGGAGCAAACTTCTTTAATTTACCTATGAATCCTGTGTCTAAGTTGTTTATGAAGATCTGAAGTGCAGATGGGAGCGCTGTGGAATCCCACTAGTTACAGGTCACCAGTGTGATTTCACTCCATTCACTGTCACCCTTTGTGCCTGACCCATGAGCCAGTTACTCACCCACCATACGATCTGTTTATCCAGCTGTGGGCTGGGTGTTTTGTGTGCTGGGTGTTTTGTCCAGAAGGGTCCTGGAAGAGACAGTATTGAAATCTCTGCTGAAATCCAAAAGACTTCATCAAAACTGCATGGTTTCCCTTGATCCCCATAGGTGGGTTACTTTGTCACAAAACAAAATTAGGTGTGACAAGCAGAACTTTCCCCTCATGAACCTGTACTAGCTGCGGCCAAGAGCTGCATTGTCCTTCAGGCATTTTCCAATACCTTCAGGAATAATTTTCTCCATAATTTTACCAGTGGCACAACTGAATGTGTGACTGACAGGCCTGCAGTTTACTGGGTCATCCTTCTTGCCCTTCTTGAAAACTGGGACAATTTTCAGAAGTTTCCAATCAACTCAGATTTCTATGGATTCCCAGGAATGTTCAAAAATCATTGAGAGAGGCTCATGATGACATCAGAAGCTCTTTGATTATTCTCAGACATAGATTTGTAGAGATCCAGCTGGAGCAATGGAACCTGCCCAGGCTCAGGGTCAGCTGGGAGTTTGTCATTATCACAGTCATGGTCCTCCAGCTCAGGGCACTCAGACCCCCTCAGCCCATCAGCAGTGCCAGAGACAGAGGCAAGGACAGCATTAAACCCCTCTGCCTTGTCTCTGTCCCTGTTCAGGAGGTGACCACCCTTAGCCTGTGGTGGACAATGTTACCTCAGCACTGCCTTTTGCTCTTGAGCTATTTAAAAAAAAAACTCTTTTAATTGTACCACACAGTTCTGGCAGCTTTAACTCCAGTATTTTTGTCTGCATGAATTTTCTCCCTTACAGGAATATCTCTGTTTCCCTCCCATGTCTCTTGATTTTGGCCACACATCTTTTTCTTGCTTTAGCTCCAAAAGATCCCTGCTCAGTCAGCCAGCCTTCTACCTCACCTGCTTGACTTCCAACATTTTGGAATTACCTGTTCCTTTGCTCTTAGGAGGTGGTACTTAAATAGTGACCAACACTAATAGACTCCAGCACCTTCAAAAGTATTTTCACGGGCATCCTTACTCACAAGTTCTCTGAGCAGCCTGAAAAAAATATGATCTAGTGAGACTTCACGGTGTCTTCAAAAATCTGGATAGGATGAAATGGAGATCTATTTAAAAGTTAATCACCTTGCTTCAGCTTTTCAAGTATTTTAGTTTTCTCATCAGAATAGACGTGCAATTATTAATAAGTCACAATTTCAGCCCAAAACAAACAGGGAGCTCTGCAACATTAATTAGTTTTGATAGCGCTAAACTCTGGAGAAGCGAGTGATTCAATTAATATGAGGTGGGAGATAAGGGACCTGAAAGAATTGGAGGCAATAAGTGAAGGGAGGAAGGAGTTTTGCATTATTGGTTTAATGAACACCACCAAGAAACACAAAGTCAAGGAAATATGCAACAGTGCAGAAAGTAGAAAAGATACAGATGAAAGGCAACAGCAACACTTGAGAAGAATAAAAGCAGGATATTTTAATTCTCATTCTTTCACAATTCAGTGTACAGGCTTGGAGAAATGGTTTCTCCTATGACTGAGTCCTCCTCAGTTTGAAATTGGAATGACAGTTTTTCAGAAGTGTTTTCCTCTGATCTTTCCACAGCATGCTAATCACTGGTAAAAGAAAAGTATGTGAAGCCTTTCAGCAGGTTTGGAATTGCTAAACAAGGGTGTTACTGCCTGTAGTTTTCAAGATCTTGGTAAGAAATGTAGTATTTGCCATGCTGTGCTGGACCTGTGGTATGTGCAGGTCTTACTCCCTCCTGCACAGAGGATGCTTCTCTGGAATTTGCAGGTGTTCAGTGGAATAGTGGAAGCTGCCAGACATTCAGGGCTGAGGTAGATTATTGGCAAGAGCAAGGAAGAAGGCAGACAAGGAAAGAGCTGAAGTGACATGTGCCTGAGTTATCACTGCAGGGACAGAGACAACATCTGAGTCAGAGCCCAGGTTTGTGTGACAGCTCATGTCATTGCATGGAGCAACTTCTGACTGAAGACTCTCATGTGGGGAAAAATGAACTGCAGTGGTTGCTAAGGAGCATGATGTATGAGGCAAAAGAGCTGTCACTCCTGAACACTCCTTGGAGGCCCAGTGGGGCTACCCCTGCAGCATCTGCACCAAACCATCTTTAGACCCTCTGGCCTGGATAGAATCTCTAAATATTCAGGATTTCAAAACCTCAATATTACATCAGATATTGCTTCAAGGCGTCTCCTTGCAAGGAAAAAAACAAGGACAAGAGCTAAAGTCCTCTGCAAAATTAGGTTTAAAAAAGAAAATAGGTAGAAATTCCCAGCTGCTGGTGGTATGAGATTGAGGTGTTTTTAATGTAGAACTCATGTTACAGGACCTGTGACTTATATACTGTAAATAACCAAAAGCAATAAGGGAAAAAAACCTGACATTCCACTCCTCAGCAAAGGTTTGGAACAAGCAAAACAAATTATTTTTTAGGCATTCACACTAATAACATAAATGTTTTATAACATCTATTAAAGAAAATAATTTCATCTTTAATTCAAACTTTGAAGTAATTTCCAGCACAAACACAGTATCTTTTTAATTAAAATAAGAGTGGACTTTTTTTTCCCTTGAATAGTAATAATTCTTTCTGTCCTTGGAGATCAGATGGGTATGTTGAAGTCTATGAAATTACAGCAGAAAGTTTTGATTGTTTTTAAGGTTAAATTATTGTTAGACAGCAGCATTAAGCAGCAACTTCAGTATTGAAAGAAGAAAAGTGTTTATTTTCCAGCACTTGTTATGAAACTGTAATGAAAAAAATAAGTAAAAAAACAACAACAAAAAAACCACCCCAAAACAAAATAAAAAACCCACAAAAAAACCCAAAAAACAAAAAAAACCAAATAAAAACCCCCACCAAAACAACAACAACAACAAAAAAAACACTCAAAAAAACCCCAAAAAAACCCAATCCAGAAATAGCACCTCAAGGTTCCTAGATTAGTTTTGTCTTTAAAAGCAGAGTGGTTTACAATTATGTAGAAACCTGAAACTGCCTGAATGCAGCAAGTCACTTGACCTGAATCTTAATGCAAAAATAACACAGCATTTTTTCATTTCAATATAAGGTCCACTTATACTGAAATGTGTATAGTGTGTGTGTATGTGCATGTGTTAGGGAAGGAACCCACGCCAGGGTTTTTATTTGTGGCCCGCTGATATTGTTCAAGATCTTTATTATGGTGGTTTGTGTTGTAATAGTCTTTATGAAACCTCCTCTGCCAATGAATTTCTATTAACAAGCTGGTGAGACATAGTACTGAGTGTTGAGCTCAGAGCAGGGATGACCTCTGCAGTGAGAAGCTGTCCCATGCTGGACAGTGCTCTTTGTCACTGTTTTCAGGCATGGCTGATTTTGTTGTGGCAGATGCATTGCATCTCTAGTCCACAGCAGCTGAGTGAGGCAGAGTGAGGACACCTGTGTGAGGTGCGTGACCAAGCAGGTGATGGCAGAGCTTTGAAGGGAAGTGAACTGGTTAAGGAACATCAGGGAGTCTGAGAAAAAGCTGCTGGAGCCATGGTCCTCCCTCCCTGAGACAGAAATAGAAACGTCTGTGAGAAAGAACCTTCAAGATCCTGTATCCCACCCCCTACAGCCCCACCCCCAACCACAGAGAAGGCAGCAACTTACAGTAAAGGAGAGAATAGAGGCAAATCTATGCTGAGGGTGGCAGGTGAACACTCTCTAGGTATCTGCCTCACCTCCTTTGGTGCCTCTACACAAGAGGTGTAAGGCTCTGGATATGGCAGGTCTGAGAGCTGATAATGTGGATCTACCCCAGAGGTGCTGCCAACATCAGAAAGGCCAACCCTCATGTCATGACCACCTCCGCGAGGAAGAAAAGATGGGTTAAAATTGTCCCCTCCCCTTTCAAAATGCTACTGCTTAAAAGGCATTCCTCATTGCCAGACAACACTTCATGTACATCTTACAAATATGCAAATTATAGTTTTACTACAAGATAATGCATGTTTATTTTTCTAGGAGCACCTAAGAAGAAAGATGAACAAAAGCACAGAAAATTGGGAGAAAATCCTTATTTTCCCCCAGAGGAAAAAAAATGCCTTGTGCTACACTTCTCAATATTGAAAACATTTATCAGATAAACCCCACGAGTATATTCCTGAAGGGTTTTACCAAACAGAAGTGCTGAGGCACCTCAGCAGCTCCCCTCCCTGGTTTGGCATGGGAGTTGGTGCAGACCAGCTCTCACTCCCAAACCAGCAGTACCCCTGCCATTGCCTGGTGCTGAGCGGGGAGTTGTGATGGATCAGTGCTCTAATAAGCAAGACAATAAACAAACAAACAAACAAACAAAAATAACGACAATGATAATTAAAGCTGTCAGCATTTTCACCTTAGACATCTCTCTGCATTTTTCCCCCTGAAGTGTTTGTGTTTGGTTTTATTATTGGTTATATATATATAAATGTATATATAATTATTATTTTGGGTTGTGGTTTTTTGGGTTTTTTTGTTTTTTGTTTTTTTTTTTTCCTGTTCTCTCCTTGATTTCCTCCGTTTCAGAGCCAAAAGAACTGCCTGACTGGCAGGCATCCAGGCTCCCAACAGCTGGATCCTCTCTGGAGGCTGCTGGTCTCCACCCAGTGGGCAGCCCAGCATCCCAGCAGAGAAGTGTAAAAAGCATCCCACAAGGCAAGGAAGTACCATGAGGCTGATTAATGGCAGGCAAAAGCTGGGCCACATGCTGCAGCTCATGCATCCAGGAGATCCCCTCGCAAGGATTAAGCTGCTGCTCATGAACCTTGCATCCTTTCTTAAGCCATGAAGGGGAGCTTTTTTTGTGTCACTCATTGGCCACTGGCTATCGCTCTGGGGCAGGTAGTGAGGGGCTCATCCCCACACCTGGCCTATGCCACCCTAGCTCTTGCAGCCCCTCAGAAGCCCTTTTCTATGCCAAAGGGATCTGGCTCCCTCACCCACATTCAGGCTGAGAGCTTTGACGCGAAGAGCAATCCTAAAACTGTCTTTTCATAAAAGCACTGCTGACTAAAATACACTCAGTGGATTGAGCCATTTGATTTGACATTTACATGTAGAAATCTCTTACTGGGAAGTGATTTAACACTCCACTGAAACACCATGGTTACAACATAATTTTCAGAGTAAGAAAAATTTAAAGAGTCACCTGTCCAACCAACCCATTCCCAGAAATTTAACAAGGTCTGCAGGTGTCTCTTTTTGGGCAGAAGGCCCAGAGTTGCTGCTGGTGTTGGCTGTCCCTCTCCCTTCTGCTTTACAGGAATAGACAGGAGCAGAACAGAGACAGACAGGCACAGAGTGCTGCAGCACTTCCTGGGCAGCTGCATCCAACCCCTCCACTCCTCCTTCCCACAGGAACAGGCTAAAGGGGCAGCTCTTCTGAGAGCTGTTTGGAGAGAAATGTGCTGTTGTGGCTGGAAAAGAAAAACGGACAGTGTAAGAGGGGCTAGAGAAAAAGTTGAGAAAACAAGAGGCCTCTGAAAATTCTCATGACTGAACACAACACAGGAATAATGGAGGAAGAAATCAGTTCTTGACTGGAGAAAAATCAAAATAATAAATAGTAAGAGAAATGGAAAAATCTAAAATAATAGTTCCAAACCAACAGATTAAATCAATGCATTCCTCTCTGCCTTTTTGGCAGCACTAGGCTGATGACTTCCCACTTATCCACAACAGAGGATAATATATTTCACATGAGGATTAATAGGAAGAGTTTTTATATTTTTCTCCTCCTTACCATTTCTGAAAATAATATAATACATCCACCCAAAGCTAATACAACCTACTTTTCAAATCCAGAATGCATTTTCAGTGACCTTTTAAGAAAATCTAATACAGTTGATGCACTGTATTGTATAGTGGAAATATTGGAAGGTTAGAGGACAGTGAAAGACAAGTAATATACCCATGTTCCTTCTCTCTTGTGTGTTTCATTTTTCCTGCTCTCAAAAAAGAAAGGTTTTCACCTCATACATGTCTGAGTGCTCAGAAACATGATAATGACCAAAGGGTTATTAGAAAGCATTTAACTTTCTGCCACTTTTACAAGAGATGTAATAGGTATGTGCTATTTTTCATTTTCATTGCTTGCAGCAAAAACATTTGCCAGGTTTTAGCACAGTGACTTTTTCCTTTTCTTGATGATGCTCACCACAGGACTGTTTCTGATAAGGACAGTATGATTTCTCTCCTACACCTGCAGAGTTCTATTTGTCTAGTGTACATAAACACAGTGTACTGCCTGGACTTTATATGCCAAAGCAAACTAGGAAAACAGACTGAAATCAATGCAGTTAAAATATCTTCAGAACCAAGATATTTTTCTGTTTGGGCCTTCTTTGGCTGTTTTCACATATTTTTTCTTGGAATAGGAAATTTGAGATTAAAAGTTGTGATGCAGTTTTGACCACAGCTGAATATATTTATGGGTTGCTTTAGCCCAGGCTCATGCAGATGTCTTTTTTTTTATTTTTCAGTGCCAAAATTCAACAGTTCATTTAAAAGTTGGTTGCCCTTCCTGCATTCCTGGATTTTTAGCTCCACCATTCACTTTCTCCTAACAGCCCAGAGAAAGGTGAAAGGCTGTGGCACTGATTGCTAGGGGAAATATCAAAAAGATTAGGGGGTAAAAGCAATCTGATAATAAACTGTAGCACAGTTTCTCCTTGTCATGGGGCAATTTAGAAATAGTTCATGGAATATTTTAAGTGCACAAGTGACAGACACACTTTCTTCAGCTTTCAGGTTTTATTGTTATGTTTCATAAACTTCATATATGATACCAACAGGAAGCAGCAGTAACACATAAAAAAATCCCTTCACAAAAACAAAGTAGAGACCACCCAAACTGTACTCATTCCTGGCAGACCAGAGAGATGCTCAGCTGGAGGACAGCACTTTCCCATCTCTCAAAAAAGTATATATTTAAGTGAATGAACCATCAGCTTCCACCCTCTCATCTTAATGTCAATGCTTTACTGCTCTCTCCTGTGTACATACATGAAGAGATGTAAAAATGTACTAGATTGCATTTAGTTACTCTAAAATCACATTGCTGAAATTACAGAAATGTACTCATTTTAAAATAAATTATAAACACTAACCCATCTATTTAATGATTTCTTAAACAACATGGATTTTGTATCCTTCCAGCTATTACAACATAATATTGAGATTTAAAAAAAATACTCTTTTCTGACTTTTAAAACTCTTGGAAGGTCAGACATTTTCTTGACTGAAGTTTCCACAAGTGTCTGTTGGCCTCAATTCCTTTTTGAGCATCAGGGAACAAAGTCCTTCCTTGTGTACGTTTGGGAATAATGCAAAGCCCTGCTGCTCCATGTGAGCCACCTCCAACTGAACCTGGAAAGCACTGTAGCACAGGCAGCACTTGGCAGAGCAGCACAGTGGGCTACAAAGGCCCTGGTGAATGTTCTGCTCATGGATCATGACCCTATGTATGCACCCAGGAGCATATGATCTTCCACACTGCGCTCTACAAATCCTTCCTTGTCTCCTCCAATCAACGTCAGTTCAGTGATTCTCAAACACATTTGAGATATGATTTTTGGATGATATAGAAGTAATATATTGTGATGACCTGTTATGAATGTATTGTCCCATAATGGTGCACACTAAATTCCTGCTGACTACATGGAGCAATAAAAGCACCTTTGAGGACATCATGGCACAAACCACCAAAGAAAAGAGGTATGCTGGAGGCACTAAAGCAGGAGTCAAAACTCTGACAGCTCACCTTAAAAAAGTATGCCCTAGAGTCAGAAGAGAATCACAAAATCATTCATTCATTGAATCACACATTCACAGAATATCCTCATTTGGAAGGGACCCACAAGGGTCATTGAATACAACCCCTGGCCCTGCACAGGATTATCCCCAAAACATGGTGATGCCCCAAGATTGGCCCTGCACAGGACATCCCTATGGCACACCATGTGTCTGAGAGCATTGTCCAAATGCTGCAGGCTTGGTGCTGTGGCTGCTGCACTGGGGAGCCTGCTCAGTGCTCAAATATGCATGGGCATATTTTCACCCTCTAGGTGAAAAAACATATTTCTGGTATTTAACCATAATATCTTATGACTCAACTTCAGGCCATTTGCTTGAGTCCTGTCACTGGTCACCACAGAGAAGAGATCAGTGTCTGCTCCTCCTCTTCTACTCACAAGGAAATTGTAACTGCAGTGAGGTTCCTCCTCAGTCTCCTCTTTTCCAGGCTGAACAGAACAAGTGTCTTCAGCCTTTTCTTATACAGCTCGCCTTGAGGCCCTTCACCATCTTCACTGCCCTTCTTTGGACACCCTCTGATAGCTCAATGTTTTTCTTATGTAATGGCACCCAAAACTGCCCCCGGGACTCAAAGTGAGGCCACCCCTGCCCAGAGCAGAACGGAACAGTTCCCTCCCTTGCCCAGCTGGTGATGCTGAGCCTGATGGCCCCAGGACAGGGATGTCCCTCCTGGCTGCCAGGGCACTGCTCACTCAGATCCAACTTACCACCGACCAGGACACCCAGGTCATTTTCCACAGTGCTGCTCTCCAGCCTCTCATTCCCAGTCTGTTCATACATTCAGGGTTGCCCATCCCAGGTGTAGCATCTAGCACTTTCCCTCACTGAGCTCCATATGGCTGGTGATTGCTTATCTCTCTAATTTGTCTAAGTCTCTCTGCAGGATTTCGCACACTTAACAACACAGTTATGGCTACAGTATGACTTCTGAAATCCAATATTTGCCAGACAAAGTGCAGTAAATACATGTACACTGCAATAGTGTGAAGTGCCAGAGAGCCTCCTGTCCGCAGCACCAAGATGCCTTCTTGAAGAAAAGTGTCACTGCAATGCTACCTGTCAAACTCCATAAAGACTGTGCCTTGTCGTTCTTCACAACCCTCATGAAAGCTCTGCAGAGATCACTCAACCACTTTGTAATCTCATCATGCTGAGACAGCTGGCAAGCAAAGACTGCCCATTTGTATCTAAAATACATTTATTTTGCTGATATTTCAGTCTCCAATAGATCATACACTCCTGCTGCACACTTCTTACTAGTGCTTTGTGTAATCCCACACTATTTTATACAAGCATTTAGGAAATGTAGGGCTTTTATTTTCTTTCTTTTTTTTCCCATTGCTTACAATGATCCTTAATGCTTTATCAAGCATTAAGATCTAGAATTTACTGTGTCAAAATTATAAAAGCCACAAACTAAAGTTTTATGAATAGCTAAAGAAAACAAATGGCATATGCCTTGAGGTGGTATCAAATAAAAGCTCTTAGAAGAACTCAGATGCTTCTGCAGTGAATAATACAGTTGTGAAGAAAAATTTAAATCTATTTAATATTAATTTAGTACATTGATTTCAGTGGGAATATTGCCTGAAAAGGATGTTGCTACTAACATTTCTGGAAAATAACCAAGCTTTTCATTTTCCCTTGCACATTGCAGTCTATATTTAGCTACTGAGGGACAGCCTTCAACCTTCTGCTTCCCTACTTTGAACTATAAATCACTTCCCAGTTGTATTGTATTACAAAGATGCTCAGGGAAAAAAAAAGGATAGTGGTCATGCTTGAGAAAACATAATAAAGCTCATGGTAAAGACATTTAAAGGCTGAAAGGTTAACACTTGAGCATCTAGTACTATCTATCCTCCATTAGCTTTTTAAGTAGCACAGAAAGGAATGCAAACACTTGCAGGCATGTAAGCATCTTTGCAATGAATATGTATTTTAGAATTTCAAACTGAACTTTCATATCATCTTTCAGGCACTTCTGCCATTCTAAGTTATACTCCTGAAATTTTGCAAAATTAGTCATCACCTCATATGTCAAATTGTCATACATACAGAGGACAAGAGACTTACTTAACGAAACAGACAAAGGCTCAGCTACTTTTTTGCTCTCTCACTCCTTTTTTACCTCATGAAAGGAAAAAACTAATTTGCGTCTGAATGAGGATATGTGTCATATAACAGCAACAGAGTTTTGCATTTGGGAACTGCAAATATATTTGAATTTTATGCATGGAAAGAGCAGCAAGAATTTTGAAGATTAGACCTTCATCAAAGCTTAATTTATGTGATACAGGAAGACATAAATAGCATTCACAAGAATGATAGCAAAAAGCTGCATGAGAACAGTTTTAACTGTAGCGAATATAAATATATACATTTATTGTTTAGACTAGGGTTTTTTAATTAAAATGATGTAATGACAGATCACAATGCTTCAAGGAGTTCATCAATATTTGATATATTTTGTGCTTGGATAATGAAAAGCCTGAAAGGATTTCTAACTGATCTCTCGAGCTTTAAAGTGAACTAGAAATTCCACCATATGTTGTACATAGCTGTGATCTCAGTTTTGAAGGCAGGTAATTATGTAAAAAAACCCCCAAACAGTTTATTCAGATATTGTACTGTGGTCTAGCCCTGTGGTATCAACTCTTAGTATTCAGATGATTATCCAGTGAACATTGAAACAATGCAAAAAGATCTATGAAAAACTGGATCAGCCCTGACATGCTCCCCCCTTTTTTTTTTAAGGCAATATTGTCTTAAAGACTTTCTGACAAGCTGCTACCCTGCATTGCAGTACATTTCCTGAGTGCATCTGTTCTTCTGGTACTGTAGGGGAGTTGAGGCTACCTTGCATTCTCCATTGTGCTCCAATTCACAGCATAACAAGGCAACCAAAATGTTAACTAATTATACTGCTTTGCTGATAACTTCAAAATACAGCAGGTAGGTGGGGAAAAATTTATTTTTCCCCCTCAGATGCATGATGTCATGCCTAACATAGGACAGAAGAGGAACAATTGCAAAAAGTACTGGCATCCCAAGTACAAACCTTAAAATATAAAAATAATCTATAATTGTTTAGAATATAAGTTAAAATTTGATATGTATTTATTCTGAAAATGAAACATCCAGAGGTTGCTCTTGGTGCTCTGTGCTTGAATTATGTGCACAAAGAGACACTTTCCCTCTGGAAGGTGTGTGGAAGGAGAAAATGCTACCTTCAAATACTTCCCACTAACACACACTGACTGTAGCAGCAATAATATGCCTCTGATTACTGTCATTCATCAAACCATTTTCACTGACAGAACATAAATTAAAAATTAACTGATGCTTCTTTTTTCAGTTAGATATGATAACTGATTCAGAGCAGGAGAGTGTGCAGTGACACACTCTGAAGTGATAATTTAAGATAAAGACTCTTCTGCAGGTCACAGGTGTGTCATGAACACACCCTTAACCTACCCAGCACACAAGCATCCTGTCTGCGTCCCTGACACCAATAAACACAAATTATTCCTCTCAGTCAGAAAGAAACTGTCTCACAGGTCATGAAAGATTTAGACCAAGAGATTTTGAATCTGTTTTAGTGATCAGGCTCCACATTTCCTGAAGAGCTAGAGGAGTGCAGTGGGTCAGACAGCAGTACCTTGGGAGCTTCCACACTTTCTGCTGTGGGACAGAGCTGCTAAAAGCAGGCACAAATTTTTGTGCCACACACTCTTTTTTTTGGCTTCTTTCCCTCTACTCACAACTGCATTTGGTCTTGTTTGATAATGTAGGTTGCCTAGATTCACTTTAAAGACCACACTTTTTCTGCTCCCATTTCTCCCCTTCCCGCCAGCCACTTTCAGAAGAAAACTGCATGAAGTGAACAGACCTGAAGAGCATTTCTTCACCAAAAGTTCTGGTGAACTAGAAATTTGTTTCAAAACCTCCTGGAAGATATTTGCTGTGTCACAGGGAGAAAGATAACTGAAGGAGGACTGTGGCAAACAGTCTGAAGGTGACAGTCACTACTGAGGATCCGCTCTTCTCTTGCATCACTTGTGTTTAAATGGTGCTATTCACTCATGTGCCAAATGCTCATCATTCAGGAGCAAACTCTTTGGTCAGGCTATTTTTTTTATTTGTGTGTGTGATGCTAGATTTGCTTTGTGTTGGTCCACCAGCTATTTTTCATATCATCAGAAGAAAAACCTCACAATCTCATGGAGCCTTAATGTAAATAATGAGGACTAAATCCCATTTTTAATCTCTATAGCAAAACTTCCTTCTTTATTACATGACTTGTGATTCTGCGAGTTAAAATTATAAAGAAGACAAAGGCATGTACAGTATACAGGCTCCAATTCATTTCACTAAAATAGCTTAAGAGGAACCTATTTGCAGTATGGCTGACAAGAACATCTTCCTTGACTAGCAAAGCAAGTTAACACCTTATAAAAGGATGTCTGGAATATGCAAAAAGTATTTTCAAATCTGTGTCAGTGTTTTGGTAGCTGACGTCCTCCTACTACAGCATTAAAGCAGTGTTGGAAAAGCATTTTTTATGTTTCTGCTTTTAATAAGAGGAGGGAAATCCACTCGTCCACAGGGAAGCTCTTCTACCTATTGACAGAGATGATCTTCCAAATTAGCAGGTCATAAATATTAGCATAGTACTCAATATACAATAAAGAAATACTTTCACCAATGATTTTTATATCTTATTAAGAAATTTATTTCCTCTTCAGATTTTCTTAACACAAAGCTATGAAAGATTAGCCAGGTCTTAACTATCACTAATCAATAGCACTGATTAGGGCTACAACACTAAAATTGTAGCCCTTAGTTCTTGTCAGTTAGAAAATCTGACATAAAATACCTAACCTGCCTTGAAAAATGTAATTCTCACCATCACATTAAATTTCATTGACTTCCTTGACATATTTTCAAAGGTTTCTACCTGGTAAGCTAAAGACAATTCTGCTTCACAACTGAAAAAAGGACTTGTTTTTACTGTGATTTAAAGGTAGGTGAAGAAACCAGCTAGACTAATCCTCCTTCCTATTTCCTATTTACCTAATTGTCTTTTATGTCTTCTTGAGAGCCTTTTCTTTTGCCTCAGGAGGGCAAAGCAACTCTAGAATAAATGAAAATCACGCCCTTTACATTTTGGCCTTAATACATCATTAAATAACCATCATTAGGTGATTTTGTGTGTAATTATTTATGATACATGGCTCAGAGCACAGTAATTGTCTATCTATACAGAGATTTAGGACTGGGAAAAACCTACAATTATGTGGAATTTTAGGACAATAAAATCTATAAATACATATTTTGCTTATTAGTCTATAAAAGGACTTATTCTTCACATAGTGATGTTACTTCTCTTGTCTAAATAAGCATGCATCTTAGCTGTCTGTGTGTACCACATGACCAAAGGACTGCAGATAACTAATATATTTTCCTGTTTTCTATTATGTATATCCTAAAGCACTCACCAACACAAAAGAAAAGGGGAAAAATACAGGGGAAAGAGCATGGATTGTAAACAGGTGCAGATAAAATAAAACTGAAAGTACTGAGCCAGGATTGTTTTTCTTTTTCCATCTCTGGCATTTTTCACAACAGGATACCTACTGCATTCAGTATTAATTCAGATGTGCTCACATTATTGCATCACCACAGAGAGATTGTCCTATTAAAAGGAAAACGTGAAACAGGATTATTACAGCTGCACATATTCATTTTATGAAATAAACAGCTCTGATGCTGCTGCTTTAAAATGTGTCCCTTATGGCAATAGTCTTAAATTCACTAAACCACAATAGGCCTTTTCAGGAATGATCCTATTATAAGTTCAAAGAGAAAGACAATGTACCTGGAAATATGCTTTGGGAGTGAATTACATCCATGCCAAATACATCATATTCTCAGCCAAATATGCTGCTCTTTCTCCACACAAAGTCATCTGAAAAACTTTTCTTCAAACCTTGGGAAGAGAACTTTTATTTTCAATTATTTTTTACACTGCATTTAAGGAATGTGGCATGAGCTTACGATGAACCCTGGTCCTCCCTGGGCTTTGACTAGCACCAGGCTTTGTTTGGGTTAGTTTGCACTGGATTTCAATGACATGATAGCAGAAGCCAGGGAAACTTCAAGGCTCCTGAACACCTTTAAAAGGTTTAAACAAAGGTTTAAGCCTTTTGTTACCAGGTCTGTACATCCAAAGGCTGCACAGAGAAGACTGCCAGCCCACTTGTCTCCTCGTAACACAAGACAAGGAGGCTTATCTACTAGTCTTTGCCAGCTGTTCTACAATTCAGTAATTGAGCCCTACTCCATAATGTATCAAGCCTCAGTGTAAAGAAGGCTCTCTTTGTATACTCTCAGTGTCCAACAAAACCTCATTACATCTGTTTCAACAAAAAGCAACTGGAAAGAAAATAATGTATTTTCAAAGTAGAAGAGCAGCCGGGTGTTTAAGGAGAAAACTGAATTTTGTTTGTTTCAGTCTTTGCCTTGGCTTTCTGAGAAAGAATGAGCCTACCAACTATAGCAGTATATTTTGGTCAGTGGAAATAGCAGTATCTTATAGGAAGGTTACAATATAAATAAATGTTCTTGATCTTTAACAACTAAAAATTTAATCAAGGAAGCCCTGAATTGGACAAATTCTGTCCAAAAGCCTCAGAAAGCCACATTTTCACCCCTGTTCTGTTCAAGTAAGAAAAACTGGAATTCTGTGAGAATACACCGAAGTATTTATGCAGCATGCCAAGCAGCATCGCTACAGCATTAATACAGCTTTTAGGATTCAAACTGTAAAGCAGTAATTCCCAGGAGGTTTCTATAAACAACAACAACAAAAGAAAACAAACAAACTAACAAAAACACAAAAAAACCCTCCAAAACAACCACCCCAAAACAAAAAGCAACAAAAAACCAAAAAAACCCCCAACAACAAAACCCCCCCCCAAAAAAAACCCAAAAAAACCAACAAAAAACCCCCCACACACAAAAAAAAACCAAAAAAAACCAAAAAAACCAACACAAAAAAACCCCAAACCCAAAACCAGAAAAAAAGAAGAGTTCCAAGGATTACTCAGTAGGCCTTGCTAGTGCCACCAAAAAACCAAATCCCCCAAAGTCAGGAAAATTCTGTGCTTTGCAAAATAGGGCACAAATATCAAATCATATCATCATGTCAACAAGTTATAGCCAGTTCCCTTCCCCTGTGAGATGTATTTCATTATCATTATTTTAATTTAATATGGGTAAACTATCTCTGGAGTAAAAAGCTCTCAAAACCAATATTCTTCTTCATGCTCAGAGGAATTATGTTGTTGCAACACTTAGTTTTTGTGCAACTCAACCAATTCTTTAAACAAACTGAAGAACACAGGACTTTTTATATCTTCAAAAATACAACAAGAAGGTACTATCTTGGAAATAGACAAACATTTAATAACTGATCCTAAATGCTATCTCTAAAGGTTTGATCACCTACCTCACAAATGAGTTCAAGAGAAGATATTAAAAGCAGCAGAAAGAAAATACTTTCAGTGTGTTCTAAGCAGATATGGACTGTTTGTTCAAAGTGGAACTTTGTTAGCTTTCTGCACAATGTATTTAATAGATTGAAAAGCTGTTTTGGGGGGGTGTGAGGTTTTTGTGTTTTATCTTTTTTTTTTTTTGTATGATAATGATTGTGTCTCTGATATCAGATATTGAGCACACCATTTCCCACAATGTAAAAAGTCAATCTGATGATCAGTAAATGTAAGCCTGGAAAGGTGAGCCAGAACACTGATTTATTCACCAAAAATTTATTCTGAGGGGAAATGACACCATGCAGAAATGGTGTGGGTAATTTTCAATGCAGAGTATAAAAATTCAAGGAAAGCACTAGAGCCAAAGCAGCATCACATCCTGGGGCTCCAAGGCTGACAGATAAGCCCCAGAGGTGATAGTTCACTAAGAGCCAAACTTTAAGCAGGAACAGTTATGCATAGTTCTGAAACAGCCACAGCTGGTGAGCTCAGGCAGATGAAAAACTGCCCATAGCGAGAGCTTCAGCTGAACACTTTCACTCCAAAGCAAGACCAGAGACAACTGATACAGCAGAAAAAAAACCCAAATAAATATAATGAGGAAATAATTGCGAGAAATTAAAATAAATAATGAAATAAAATAAGGAATCAACTTAAGCTACTTCAGATCGTACAGGTTTGACAAATACAACAGAGAAATGGAAAAACTGCTTAAGCAAACACGAAGGTACTATTAGTTGAATGTTGTTGGTGTAAAAGCCTCCAAAGGCTCACATATTTGTGACCCTGCATTGAATTCATGCAAGAGATAAAAGTCCAGCTGGTACCAAGCTCTTTACAGAAGATGAGACATAGCCATAACCTGATTGCTAGTACAGAAATTTGCTGGGATGAATCGTACAACTGGAGTGCTGTGACTGATGGCTACAAACTATTCAAAAAGGACAAGCAAAAAAGAGAGTTGGGGGAATTTTCCTCTATACCAAAAATGAGACTGATTGCACAAAGGTGTTTTTGAAGAACAGCAATGTGCAAGTCAAGAGCTTATGGAAATTAGGGACTAAGCCAACAACAGAAACCTAGTGGTTGGTATCTACTACACATTACCTGATCAAGAAGAAGAGGTTGGTGAAGAGCTCTTTCTTCAGCTGCAGGAAGAATGACACTTGCAGGCCACAATCCCAATAGAAGACTTCAGCCTCGTGGATGTTTGCCAGGAAAATAGCACAGCCAACTGCAAGCAGTCTAGGTAAATACAGGCGAGCATCGAGGGTAGGTTTCTCGTCCAGAAGATGAAGACAGACCAGAGCAGAAGAATTTCTTGATTTGTTTCTCACAACCATGAAGGAATTTAGGACAGACACCAAAACAAGAGGTAGCCTGGGTAACAGCAATCAAGCCCTGGAGGAATTTCCAGTGTTGAGGGGTACAGGTCTGGTAACAAGTAGAATGAGCACCATAACCCAAATATGGCATACAATGCAGTTTGAAAGAAGAGGGGAAGTTAGCAAGATACATGTGGCAGGAAACACCAGGAAGAAATGTGAATGGCTTGGACAGTCTGCAAAGGAAGAAAGGAAGGAAGCAGGTTCAAAAAGAAAATAGGAAGTGATGGATCACAGACAATTTAGGGCTGTATCTCAGAGGAGGTAAACTGCAGAAAACCTGTAGTGATTTCAAAAAGAAAGGGGTGGCTTTGAACTGGATCTTTTGCCTGAGGACTTTCTTCAAGGGGATCTGTTTCTGTTCTTAGTCCAAGGAGTGAGATGAGTTGCAGAGATCTCTAGGTAAGATTACAGAGGAGTAACAAGATGACAAAACGGAATTAAATGGAAAGGAAAGCCAAACAGGCCACAGTGCTTGGACAGTGCACTCAAACAGAGAGATGTGCTGACACAAGGAATGGAACCACGGTCTGGATCCAGGATCCACCGCCCTGAGAGGAGTCCTTGACTTCTGTGCCACACAAATAACCTTCTCTCTAAATGGGAGAGACACAGATTTGACAGACAGGACAGTCACATTCAAAGGGTTGTGGTCAATGGCTTGATGGTCCCAGCTGGAGACCAGAGACAAGCAGATTCCACCAATGTTATCGTTGGGACTGGCCCTGCTGAAAACCTTTGTCAGTGACACAGACAGTGGGATCAGAGCACCCTCAGCAAATTTGCTGACGCCACCAAGCTGTGTGGTGTGATGGACACACTGCAGGGAGGGGATGTCACCCAGAGGCACCTTGACAGGCCTGAGAGGGGCCTGTGTGGACCTCATGAAGTTCCAGAGAGCCAAGTGAAAGGTCCTGCATCTAGGTCAGGGCAGTTCCAAGTACAACATAAAGCACAGGCTGTGCAGAGAATGGATTTATAACAGTACTTACAAGTACTTGGGATGCTGGATGATGAAAAGCTTGATATGCCCCAGCAACATGAACTGGCAGCCCTGAAAGCAAAACATATCCTGGGCTGTGTTAAAAGATTGTGGGCAGCAGGTCAAGGGAGATGATTCTGCCTCCCTGCTTTACTCCCATGGAGAATTCTCCACCTGTATGGAGTGCTGTGTCCAGCGCTGGGGCCCTCAGCTTAAGAAAGACATAGACATACTCAAGCAGAACCTGAGAGCTGCAAAAACATGCAGGGTGCTGGAGAACCTGCACTGTGAGGACAGGCTGAGAGACCTAGGGTTGTTCAGCCCAGAGATGAGAATGCTTCAGCGGGATCTTAGAGCAGCCTTCCAGGGGGGGCTACAGAATAGCTGAAGAGGAACTTTTAACCAGGTTGGTAAGAGGAGAGGTACAGGTTTTAAACTGAGAGAAGGTTTAGATTAGATATTGGAAATTGTTTACTGTGAGGGTAGTGAAGCACTGGAACAGGCTGTCTGGGGCTTGAAACAACTTATCTCCCACAGCAGAGGGGTTAAAACCAGGTGATGTGTAACTTTCAACTCAGACACTCTGATCCAAACACTTTTCACTTTTATATAAGCAGCTTATGTAGTTTGCATGGAGTTATTTTTTAGAGGCAGAGAGTAGTTGCATTTTGCAGCTTTACTTTATAAAAAAAGAGTTTGTTTTTCTCAGGTGTTCAATCAAACATAGAATAAGAAAAGAAGGGGAAACAGGAGCTTTCTGCCTTGTATAACATGGAAGGCATCTGTAGGGTTTTGACTTACAAGGTAGCTTACCATGTAACCTTATCCAAAACCTTTAGAATTTTCTCTTTGACTTGAGGGAAATTCTTTTCACACTACGTTAATTACTGATGTTACGGCTATTTAGGAAAAAATTGTTACCTCTTTGTCTAATGGTCAAAACAAATTAACTTCTCAAGACCTGCCAGAATCTGAATACTTCCAATGTACTAGTGCATGTATAGATAACATGAAACTTGAACAGCAGCAAGCTTATTTTTTTCCATTTGCTTTCACATTCTTTCCCATCGGGGGGCGTTCTATGATGGAGTGACTACAGCAGTGCATAAAGACAGTATTACAGGTGTCCTTTATCTGGACATCAGGAAAGCCTTTGGCAGTATCCCCCACAACACCCTTTTCTCTAAACTGGAAATAGATTTGATGAGTGGGCTAAAAAGTGGTTGGATGGCTGTGTCCAGAGGGTGGTGCTCAATGGCTCAGAGTCCTGATCAACAACTGTTGGTGGCCCTTGAAGATCCCTATTGGAACGAGAACTGTTGACTGTCTTTATTAATGACACAGACAAAGGGATCAAGTGCTCCCTTTACAAATCTGCAGATGACACCAAGCTGAGTGGTGCCGTTGACACTCTTAAGGGACAGGATGTCATCCAGAAGGACCTGAACAAGCTCAAGCAGTGGCCCATGGGAATCTCGTGAGGTTTTACAAGGCCAAATGCTGGTGCTGCACCTGGGTCAGAGCAATCCCTGGTGCCAGCCCAGGCTGGGCATGAACAGATGGAGAGCAGCCCTGCCCAGAAGGACTTGGGGGTGCTGTGGGTGAGAGCTGGACATGAGCCAGCCATGGGCACTCCCAGCCCAGAGAGCCAAGTGTGTCCTGGGCTGCACCCAGAGCCCGTGGGCAGCAGGGGAGGGAGGGGATTCTGCCCCTCTGCCCCGCTCTGGTGAGACCCCACCTGCAGAGCTGCCTCCAGCCCTGGGCTCCCAGCACAGCAAGGACACAGAGCTGCTGAGAGAGTCCAGAGGAGGCACCAAGGTGAGCAGAGGGATGGAGCACCTCTGCTATGAGGGAGGGCTGAGAGAATGGGGATTGCTCAGGTGGGAGAGGAGAAAGCTTTGAGGTCCCTTCCAATCCCTGAAGGAAGATTGGAGAGGGACTATTCACAATGGCTTATGACAGGACAAGGGAGAACGGTTTCAAACAAAAAGAAAGTAGGTTTGGATTACATATTACCCTTTACTGTGAGGGTAATGAGGCCCTGACACAGGTTGCCCACAGAAGCTGTGGATGCCCCAGCCCTGGAAGTGTTCAAGGTCAGGTTGCATGAGACTTGGAGCAACCTGGTCTAGAGGAAGGTGTCTCTGCCCACAGCAAGGGGGGTTGGAGCCAGATCATCTTTAGAATCCCTTCCAACCCAAGCCAATCCATGACTATATATCAATATTTTATAGTGATTTGTTTTCACATTATAATTAAATCAGGCAAAATTTACATTTTTATTTTGGTGCAGATTTTATTTCCGACCCTGAGGGTCCTGTAGCAATGTTAACAGAAGATGCTGAATCATTAATCAAATAAAAAAAACAGTGTCATCAGCTGCTTCAGGAAGTACAGGTGCAAGCACATGACGACAAACAGGGCACGTTCCCGACTACAAAAAGAGAAAAAAAACCCCAGGTTATTCACACAATTTGCATTCAATTCTACTGAAAAGCTAGAAGTTGTTATTTATAAAGTATTTAGGGTCTCCACAACACCACCACCTCAAACTCAAATTTGACTGCATAGCTACCTACAGCTAACAGCTACCTAAGGCTGACAAACTCAGAAGAAAGACTTGTTTTGTTTTCACACCTAAGCTACATAGCAAATGCATCAGGTTCTCTCCAAGCTCTTCTTCACACCATTGATTTTACAGGTGGAACATTTTTTTTCTAAGGCAAGGACTAAAAATAAGTTAGGTACAGCCTGAATCTAAGATGAAGTATTTTGTCCTACTTTTCAGCAATAGCAGTTTACTATTACAACAGGAAAAAAAAAGGATGTGTAAAACAAGAAAAATGAATACAGTAATCAACATTACCACAGTAAAAAAAATTATAAACCCACCAACTAAATCCATCAGCCCTCCATGCTAGAGGTATTCAGATATGACCCCCATGGTAAAAATCAATGAATCTCTCTTATACTCTTGAGGAAATTGTGTTACACTGTAAGCTCACTGAAAACTACTGAGTCCAGGCTTGCACTGCACATAATGGAGAGTGTCATTGCAACTAAAAAAAACATACCAGTTCATTGATTATGGTTGTTTTAGTCTAGCTTCAACATGGTGCAAGCCTTTTTAAGACATTTGGAAGCAAATTGATCAAGAACTGATTAATGAATCTGACTGAATCATGATCTGATTACAGATCATGAAAATGAAATCTAATATAGTACAGAATTAGTAAAGTTAATTTTAAAAAAGTTCATCTACGAGCATTTCAGTATTTCCTCTGCCACCCTTAGCTGTCACAATAAATGGGCCTGACATTGTGATAAGACAGATCAAACCCTTTGCTCTTCTCAGAGAAAATGATTCCATTGTCTTTACTTCAATACAGGAACATAGGAAAGAAAGCTTTTCTTGTACCAAAACAAGTTATAACTCATCCACGTCTTTCATCCTTAGTAAAGGAAAACATGTTTTCCCTTACAGAAATATTCCCTCTATTAAATAAACTGTTCTTCAGGTGAGTACAAATATAATTTTTTTTCTCACTTGCACTAGAATTTGGTTCCATGATGCATACATTCAAATAATATTTCATAAATTCTTGGTATTTCATCCCATATTTTCCAAGAGTTAAAAGCTGTTCTTCCCAGAATAATACACAATGTACACAACCCCCCCTACCCCCAAACCCTCCATCAATCCTGTAGTACTTACTCTCTGTAACCAAAGAGTTACACAAGGTTTGTGAAACAAATGATGACAGGGTAGTTCTGTTATGATTTCACCTTCCACATATTCACTGCAACAGATAGTACAACACTGCTCTTGACCTAAACCCATGATGAAGAAAAAGCATTAATACCTTGTTTTACATCCAAGATGAGCTCAGATTAAAACACATATATTATCAGCAGTATCACTAATGGTTACAAAGTACAGTCACAGTAACTCCATTAAAGATTACTTTTCCAAATAGATAAAATTATACTCAGATTCAAAAGATCTTAAGACAGCATTATGCAATAAGTATACTTAAATATTGTATCTATGGTATTAGAGAAAGTTGAACTTATTCTTACAAACTTTGTGGAAATTACTTTTTGATTATTTTTCCATACCATTGTAGTCACTTGTGACAATAATTTGTGGCAGACAATCTATGGTTTCTTTTGTAGCTGGTGGATGAGTCTGTTCAACATCAAATGTAAGAGACTCCAACTGTGCCAGAGCAGTCTGGAAGGGGAAAGCAGAGATCAAGTTCTATTATTCATAAATTGAACATTTCATACAAAACAAACAAGCAAGGAAAGGAATCCAATTCTAGCAGCATTACTTTTTAAAATGGAAAATATGTCTGTCAAACTAACCATTTCATCATTTTTATTTTTGTAATGAATGAGATGAAACTGAAGGTCAAAACAGCAATGCCTTACTTTTAAAGCATTCTTAAAATGCATTCTTAATCTACAGTGAACATTTGTTAATTTTATAAAGTTACAGAAAAAGCAGCAAGTTGAAAATGTAATAAAGCTTGCCAATCTAAAACAGTATTTTCATTGTGCTTCTGAAAATAAATGCCTCATTAATGTGCTTCCTGGCCTCAATTATTAAATTACTCAGGTACAAACAAAAAATATTAAGTACCTTGGCTAAGTACTAAGAGTGTAAACTTCAAGATCCATGTAAACATTTCTAATCTTAAGACAGATAAAATGCTGTAAAGTAACTTTCCTAAACTCAATTTTTTTACCATACAAAATCTTTAAGACTAAGCCTACACCATATTTGCTGCATGTATTTGCTGTGCACATCATACATTCAACTGTGTAAGACACTCAGTGGATATCTAGTACAAAAAAAAATTAAAATCGCAGAACTCAGAATATTTGGTTGTATTTGCTGAGAAATGTACTACCTGTTTGAACAGCACACAAACTGAAGAACCAAGAACACAGAAACACTGGGTTCACACCCTGAATGAATTAGTCACATCCTTTAAGCATAACTACTTACTGTTCTAATTAGCTTGAAAATTATTTACGCTATTGGCCACAAAACTCTCTTAGTAAGAAGTGTAAGATAACGTGATATTTTTGTAATGTTGGGAATCCACTTAACTAAAAAGCTGTATATACTAGAGAAACACCTGACTGTACAGAAACCTCTTCAGCAATTTCTTCTCTTAAACTTTCCCTGAAGTTACTACAGCTGCAACCTGAAAACATGCTTGGATTTGGATCACAGTGACAAGGTAGCTCAAGTTACCACACTACCACAGATCTAAACTAGCAGTTTTACACCTGCAGTCAAACCTTTGTGGCAGAGAGAGTTCAGCATGAACTAAGAAATCTTTACAGCTCCTATTGCCACAAGAAATCTGTCAGTTTAAGGAAAAACCTGGGGCTATTCCTACTGCAGTGTGCAAGTTCCCCTACAAAACATGTATATTGCTCCAATTTTACAGCTAATACCTATCAAATTCTGGTACAGCAGACAGTACGACCTTACTAACATTAGGATGACTTTAGTAATTGTATTTGGGTTTTGGTCCAATTTCAATGGTCTGAGAATAAACAGTAAGTAAAAATACTACGCTTAATCAGAGTAGCTACTACACCTGGAAAAACTAGATAAGATCCCAGGGATACAGAAGGCTGCAATATTATTTATGTGTCAAACTTCTCTGTTTATATCCAGTATGAATATTCTCAAAATAAAGCATTGTATTGCTGCTTGCTTCCAAAACCTACACAAAAGAAACATTATAGACACAAAGCCATGCAGTTACTCTGAGGCTGAAAGCCACATTTTCAAATCCAAAGCAAAGTAGTGTCTGTTTTATAACACTTATAAGATATAGCTTCAAAATAAATGTACCTCCTCTTATTGCTTGTGTGACTGCTTAGTTCTCCATGTACCAAAAACAAAATGCTGGACATTTTTCTGTTAAAAGCAAGAGTGCTACAGCCTAAAAAGGTTTGAGCTCCTCACACCTGGGAACTGGCACATGAAATACTTATAAAGTTACTGATGCAGCAGAGGCAACCCCCTTCTGTACTGCTGATGACGTAAACCAGACACTCCCAGCTATGTAGTTTCTTTATAGCAGATGGAAGAGAAATATATTTAAAATCACACATATATTCTATTAAGTTTTAGGAACCTGGACAGCTCTAAAAGCTATACAAGATAGCTTTTCAAAACAAGTATCTAATACTTGCATTACTTCTCCCATCCAAATGTCACAATTATTTGGGTTAGATCTCTCCCACTCCCTCCCCTCCAATTAAGATAGACTTGAATTTTGGATGCTTTATTGTGTCACATTCCTTTCAAGTATTTCAAAGCAAAAGGAAACTACTTTGCTCATATTTTCGGAACAATTTTAGTAACTACTTCTGTAAAAATACGTGCTCTATATTCTGCTTGAGATTTGAAGGGAATATTTGGAATTCTTACTCAAAACCTTGTCTATGTGGTCACAGTCCATACAGCTCTTCCATTTACTACTCAGTTACCACTTTCTGCTGACTAATTCCAAATATGCCAAGATTTCTATGCCCACCATAAAGTTTCGTATGCTTGTGTGCTACTTTCAAGCACAAACGCTATGTAAAGAGAATCAGCTTTTCCACATTCACAGTGTCCTGTACCACAGGTACCTCTGTAGTTATCTGCCTGATTGCTAATGGTGCTCAGTGACACTCTGCTGCTCCGGTGACAAACATAATTACAGCACCTCCTCAGCCAGTCACGCACATAATCACCTAGGGTTACTTTTACAGGTCACTCTGATAGGACTGCACACATTTTTTCTGACAAAGTACTTAAGCAAATGTTGTTACACAGGAATGAGAAAGAAAAGCTTAAGAGTCATAATTAACTCAGTCTCTTTCTCAAGTGTTAATGTGCAGATAAAAAAAGATGGGACTAGTTTCCCCTCTCTACACAGATCCTCTTGCTTTGACACAAAAGCAGGAGGTCAACTGGTTTTGCAGTTCTGTTTTTTTTGATGTAGTGAGAACCAGCCACTACAAAAGAGACAAGTATCTTCTCCATACAGCTTCAAAACACTGCTTTTACAATAAGAATATTAACAGACCTTCTCCACATAAACGAAGTGTCTCTAAATAAGTAATGCTAACAAGATCCTACACAGCTGGAGAAGGCCCTGTGATACTCGGTCATGAATGATGACCTCTCATATACCTTGGGGGACGTACAAAACCTGGAAACTGCATGACTGACAACTTATGGGATCAGGATCGGCCCCTTCCACTGCCTTGGAAAAGACCTGGGAACCTTATTCAGAAAATCTTTGACTTTGCTCATATTCACGGGGAAAAAAAACTCCATTATCTATGATTGTTCCACTATCTGCCAGCTTTAGAGAGCTTTTCAAAATGCCCTTGGTATTTTGTCCGCAGGCACACTATAACATACAGCCTGCCCAGTTCACCCCTTTAAGTGGGTGCTAGCAGTCAAACTGCCCCTTGCTGCCCTAAACTTACAAAATATTCAGTTCAGCTGTTGTAACATCATATTATGTGTCTACACATAATTTAGCTCTTATTTTGACAAATACCCTGCAGGGGAGATTTCTGGCAGTGCCAGAATTATCAAACTGGATCTCAGCTAGCTCCATATTCACTCTGACATTGACCAACCTGAAGTAATAAACAAAAGACAAAGACCGTAACCATGCTGGTTCTTGATAATAAATGCTTTGGTCTATATCCAAAATTAGACAGGTGAAATGGGATAGAACAAGGTAAAGATAAAAGACTTTTTTTTTTTTCAGGTAGGTTTCTTTTCCGGATTGGAGTTTTTTGTTTGTTTGTTATTCAATGGGGTTTTTTAAAAAAAAATTCTTAAAATTTAAAATATACTGAGTAAGACAGTCAAACACAGAAGAGTTTTCTACTGATAAATAAAAGTTTGAGAAATCGAAACGTACTCTTGCAATAAAAAAAACCCAAAAAAACAGCTGGGACAAGCCACATAGATTCAAGCATAAGCTTTCCTTTGTTATGCAGAGAATTTGGCACAATCCTTTAGAATTAAATGGCATATGTTTACACTGGCAGACACCATTAACTTTGCCTTACAAGGAAATAAATGCATATACTAAAAGGAGCAGGTACTGATAAATGACTTCTTGGAGTATGTCCTTAAAAAGAACTTTCAAGATGTACTTTCATGTTTGCCAACACAAAAGTTCAAGTTAACACAGGAAAGTATTTTTCTCTTATTCTTCTGATTTTCAGATTAAGTTGAAAAAGGATTCAACTATAAATATTTGTGTCGCAACATCACAGATATAAGACCATCAAAAATATTTTAATACCTCCACAGCTTCTAAGTGTCCCTCTAATGCCATATATGTGAGAAATTGAGGTTCCATGTAAGGAATGGCTTGAGCAAGTCCTAGGCCATCACCGAACTCATCAAGTAGTCTGAAAAACATGGGTCAGGAAACATGATCTTATTTTCAAAATAAATAGTTACAACACAAAGGCTTGATATATCAAATGACTTCACATCACCTGTTAATAACAGCCCCATACCCAGCCAGCTGATCTCTCCCTCCCTTGCCTCAACTGGACATGTAAATAACATCAAAAGCTCATGGGTCAAGAAAAGGGCCATGAGTCATCAATCACCACCACAGGCAAAACAGACTTAAATCAGGAAAAGCTTTAATTTAATTGAAAGGTTGAACCAGATGATCTTTTGAGGTTCCTTTTCAATTTAGGCTGCTCTATGATTCTATTAATTTATTGCCAATAAAAATGGATTTGAATGGTAAGAAACAAAGACAAAAATTAAAACACCTTTCCCTTAGCCCTCTCTTTATTTCCAGGCTCAACTTCACTCCTTCATCCTTGAGGCCTCTAATTCTCCCTATTCCAAGAAGGGCAGAGGGAAAGGAACAGGGGTTGTGGTCTGTCCATGGGGTAGTTCCTCTTTGAAATTACTTCCTCCTCATGCTGTCTCCCTACTCCCACATGGGTTTTTTCCCACAGGCTGCAGTCCTTCATTAACTACTCCACCATGGTTTTCTCCAGCACCTAGAGCACTTCCTCCCCCTTCTTTTCTGACCTCGTTGTTTGCAGGGTTGCTTCTCTCACATCATCCTCATCTCTCTCTCACACACTGCTTGCTGTTCAGCATTTTTTATCCTTTCTTAGTACCTTCCCAGAGGCCCCACCCTATGGTGGCTCCACTGGAGTCAGCTGGAACAAGATGTGTTCCACATGGGGCAGCCCCAGCCTCTCAGAGGCAGTTCTGCAGTTGTGGTCCCAGCACAATGGTATCACACTCCCACAGTACAAACTTCAGAACATCCTGATGGGAGTTCTTACTGTGAAAGGGTAGAAGTTCAGCTAGTATGTTTCATATGTATGCTATTAAGGTTGTTTTACAACTAACAATCAGATTTTGATTACATCATGTGTCACAGCTCATGGCTTGGCAGGTTCTTTTGAGTTCTGTTTTAGAAATTCAGAAATTTAACCTTAAAACAGGCACAAGTGAAATGATGTACAGGTCTGCATATGCTCAGCAGACCAAACTTAACAGACCATCAACATCTTTGTTCCTATTTTTAGTAACTAGGAAGCTTACCAAGGCTAAACTCCAACACTTAAAAGACAGCTTCTGTCCCTATCATACTATTCCGTTGCTAGCTTACTGCCTGACAGTGTAAGAACACAGGCCTTACTTCTAGTTTGGGCTCTCATGCATTAGTCCTATACCATAAAAGGTTATCCTTTTCTACAATATAACCTCACAAGGAGAAAACAAGAGTGTTGGTATGTCTGCACTCAAGTCTGTATTTTAATAAGCGGAAGAGAGCGAATGTTATGTCTCTCACTGGAAGGCCTTTTGTCTATCACATTCTAAAACAAACACATTATACTATAATACATTATACTATTTTGTATGTGGTTCCAATCACTTCATTCCTGGTATTCGAATAATTTTTATAATAAATTGATTGCACTATCCCTTCAGTAATCTAATGACAGAAAATGCAGTGAAGCATTCAGAATTATTATAATATTGGGTAAGTGCATGGCATTTCAAAGAGAAATATAGATTAATAATGACTAACTTAACACCAGTTTCAAAGGAGGAAAAGACCAATTATAAAATAGGACTGACTTGAATGCTGATTACATTTATATTACCTTATTTCTGTTACACTTCCACTTGAAAATTAAATTAGAAAATAAACCCATGCCTTGCATATTTTAGGGCACCAAAATTTTCTCAAATCACTGCCTGATTTAGCAAATCTATTCCCTCCTTAGAAGATACATAGCACTTTAAATACCTTAAACTTTATAACTGAGATTATTAGTCATTGAAGCAACTGCATACTGATAGCCATAAGTACTTGTGACATCTTACACAGAAAATAAAACAGTAACTACAAAACCTCTGAAATGAAACACAGACAACTATCAAATGCATACCTCCACTCTACATCCAGGTCTTCACTCACACTGGAGTCATCCTCAAGATTGTTATTTCCATCCAACAAGAAGAATCCAAGATGTACAAAATCACTAATTGGGTCATTTTCCTCGTCACTGCTACTTTCTACTTCTTCTCGGTACTGTAACCAAGGAATTTCACCTTCTTCCAATAATGTCTGCTCCCTTCATACAAATAAGTGAAAAGCTCAAACTAAAAAGCTAGGAGAATTTACAAACACACATAAAAAACAAAAGCCAAACATAACACAAAGACTAAATAGGCATGTTTCCCTGACTACAGAGTCACAGATTAGAAATTTGCCATAAAAATCAAGAAATTCCCAGAGCTCAGAATCTAGTAACACCCATGATTCTGTGGCAAAATTTTGTCTAATGCTCAAGGCTAGCAGTCCTGTAAGCAGTTTATTTCGAATTTTCCCTAGTACAGCCAGCATCCCTGCCTGGGTTAATAAATTTAGTACTAAACATATTCTTATTTATCTACAAGTTTCTAAAGGCATTAAGGAGAAACACTGTCTTGACACCCAGAGCAGCCTCCATGGCAAAGCTTGGCCTGAATGTGATGCAAGGAACTACTACTTGCAAGAGAAGCTATCTTGCAAGTGAATGACTCCTCTCATTCCTGGATATTCTAGAGGAGCAGAAATCACCTGCATGCAGAGAGTCATGGCACTGTGAGTCCTACTTTCCTTACAGAAGAGAAAATAAACATGAAAAATACACACATTTTTATGTTGTTCATATAAAAAAAGGTTAAAACGTGCTTATTGTTGTTCTGAAAGAGATGAGTTGTTATAAGGTTTTTAAAGTCACACTAGTTCTTCAAGACCCAGGCATGTGGAGAATACTAAAAAAGCATTAACAACAAACAGGGCTGCATAGCAATAGGTACTCTGCACCTAAGAGTGGAAGAAGCTGAAAGAACACCTAGGTGTTGCCTTCGCTTTATAAAGATCCAAACTAGAGTCAATATTAGATGCTTAGAAAAAAGCCAAGAACATTCTTCTTACCTGTATATAGGTACAAATTTTGCCTTATAGCAAAGGAAGCTACAGTTTATAAAGTACTGAATTATTGGAAAAATAAAGTTTAAAGTTACTAGAGCAAGCAAGAAATTCAAGTTTTCTTTAATCACTGATAAGGCTGCAGAAAATAAGGAGCAGCAGTGGAATAGGAGACGCAATAAAGCAGAGAGATAAAAGAGTTATTTTCAAGGAGTCCTAAACAGTATCAAAGGATGTTTATGTAACACATATATCTTAACAGTTAACTTGTCTAACTGGCTTTTTTAAGTCAATATACTAAGTCTATTAACCATTGACACTACATGTCAATACACTCTCATTGTCTTCGTATTTTTCATTACATAGAACTGCTTACATGAAATTCATATTTTCCCTGATTTGAAATACATACAACTACTCAGATTATTGTGATGTAGGCAAATGATCGCTGCTAGCATGGTAACTGCTTTTAGATGTTATTCTGTGTAGTGCTATGTGAGTACCCTACTACTGGTGATGCTAGAAGCTATAGGAAGTTGGACAATAAAATAAAGGCATACTCTTCTTGGAAACATAAGTCTGTGCTCTCCTCTTTTACACCACTGCTGCTCCTCCGCACAACAGGGTCACGCTCCTCCCTGCACGAGACAGTCTCCCAGCTTTCATCACTTGAGGACTGCTCTTTTTCCACAGCAGTAAAATAGGAAGGCACAGATGTAGACCATTCTCCATCACTGCACTCCGAGCTGCAATTTAAACAAATAACAGAGTATGAATTCAAACACTGCTTTAGGGGAAAGAAATTAATTTCCTATTTTTCTATCAACAGTGCTCTCAATATAGGCAACTTTTTTCAAAGAGAAATTAATCTTGTGCTATCTATAGATGCATTACAAATCAAGTGCACATAGAGTTATAAAAAAAAAGAAAAGAAAATTAGTCTGTAAAAAGAATTCAAGCATTCTACCCACCCTACTTTACAAAAATGTTTTGTTCTTCCTTTGCCACATATGTAGAGTACAGGAAACAACTCAGGAACAGAAACCAGACTCACTATACTCATCTTTCTCCCAGATTAGAAAAATGGCAGCAGTGGCACTGCTTGATTAACACATAATAATCAATGTCAGCCTTACCTCTCAGCCAAACAAATTTAAAGTAACAGATCTCAGAACATATAAGCCATATAGAATGACCTTTTTTAACATAGACAGATATAATGGATGACTTACTGCAAACTATTTGATTCACTACCCCGAACAATATGAACAGCAAGAAATTTTGAAAAGACAATTTGCTCAGCCACCACATAGAAAAGGACAATAAATAAGCTTTGGGCAGCTTAAACAAAATAGTAGTGATGGCACAATCTTAGGAAAGATAAACTACTGCTATCATTGGTAATGGAACTTAGATGATTCACTCACTACAGTGACCATTACCAAAATTCAAAATAAAGTCAAATAGCTATGTCACTTCAAAAAGTTAGAGAAAACATACATGTGAACAGCCAACATGCTTACTAGATCTAACTTTATAGAGCAATCCACAACACCCACAATATAGATGTCTCATCTGTTAAACCCAGTATGCTTAAGTGTATTGTTACCTCCCCACCTACAAAGTCACAAATTTCCTCCTCTTATTGAATATTACAAATACATGCCAATATATCTTTCAATTAAGGAATTTTAAGTGCTTTTGAAAAACTGCATAGTATATACTGCAAGTTTTACCAGAATAAATAACTTCAAGACACAGATTATATATAAACATTTTAATTTGAGGCAGGAATAAATCTTTCTATCACAATTTTGATGACTAAGAAAAGTGATGGAAATGAGAATATTCATTAATTTTGAGCTATTTTAATGGATTATTTTAAAATAGAAATCATATCTATTATGAGTTCTGGTACGTAGTCTAATGCATCTCGTATTACACCATCTAAAGGTGAATATTGACTTTTTTAACCTTTTGTTCTGTTCGGTTCTTTGGTTTTGGATTGGGAGTTTGGTTTGGAATGTTGTTTGTTTTCATGTTGTTCGATCAAGTTTATAAATATATATTTTACAATTTCATCTCAGATGAAATTGTATATAGCTGAAATACTCAGATGCCTTGTTTTAGCTGTCTCTATTTTACAATCTGAGAATGACAACATACTTTAAAATACTCTTTTGCTTTTAGTCAAATTTGTTCTATTTAAGGTTTATACACAAACACTAATTCAAACCAGAAAAGGATATATCTAAAGTCACTAACACTAAACCACTGAAGAACACAATTTCAGAACTAGGGATTTAACTCTGCTCAGTTGTGCATGGGTACAGAACATTATTTAATGGTCAGAGAGTTACAGATTTGTCACTTGCCAAAAGCATAGCATATGAACTTAGCATCTGCATCTGGATTTGCTGACACTACTCCCTTCCCTGGCTGAACCCCCTCCTAACCTGTACCTGGCACACAGTCTGAAATTAAATGGATGGAACTAATGGTTATGTTCCTCTTCCCTCTAACCCTGCCCTGGGACCTTCCACCACCCTTCGAACATACACGATTCTAACAAGCATGCAAGACTTTCTCCTTCCCACACAGCTTCCACATGCTAACACCACAAAAGCTGTGCCTTTCCTTGAAGCAAAAATGTGATGTGGAGGCCCACACTGCAGCAATCAAAAGGTACATTTCTCTCTGGGTTGGGAATAAGCTAAAACTGAGCTGAAGTATGTAGTTTGACATGTATGTCAAATCCACTTTTTATGCAGTTCTGCATGAACATAAAATATGGTTTAAACCATTAAACATAAAATTTCACCTTTCAAGAATGAACATATTACTTCTTTGTACAGACTAATAATTGACAATTTATTTAATAAACATTAGTATTTTTAGGTTTTAGAACATAAATTATGGGGATTCTAAGTTAAAAACACATGATTCCTGTTTACTGGTTCGGTTACTGTCACTGTCAAGAACATTTCAAATAATCAATCCATGTTTCTTTTTGTCATGCCACAATAACCCATTGCTGTGCATCATGGGAGCCAATGCTACAATTGTATAATACATTACACTTCCTTCACGGCATTTAAAAAATGGAAAAGATTATGCACTAACAAAAAATTTTAAAGCAAGCCTTACAAGGAAGTGAAGGATTCATTTTCAAGTACCTTTATTAAGAATCACAGAATTGTCAGGGTTGGAAGGGACCTTTGAGGATCATCCAGTACAACCCTTTTGCCACCCTGCCATCTAACCCTTCTGCAGTCCAACCTGGGACACAGGAATGGTCCCAGATGGGTATGGAATGTCTTCAGAAAGGCAGACCCCATGACTTCCCTGGGCTACTTGCTCCAATGCTCTGCCACCCTCACCCTAAAGTTCTTGCTGCAGTAGAACTTCTTGTGGTTTAGTTTATGGCCATTGCTCCTTGTCCTGTCACTGAGCACCACTGAAGGGAGTCTGGCACCATCCTCCTGGCACCCACCTTGGAGCTACTTATTTGCATTAGTGAGATTCCCTCTCAGTCTTCTCCAGAATAAACAGACCCAGATCCCATCTCTCCTCATAAGAGAGATGTCCCAGACCCCTCATCATCTCTGGACCCTCTTCAGTAGCTCCTTATCTTTCTTCAACTGCGGAAAGCAAAAATGAACACAGTACCCCAGACGTGCCTCACTAGGGCAAGAAGGGGAGTAGAATCACCTCCCTGACCTGCTGACCACACCCTTCCCAATGCATCCCAGGATACCACTGTCTCTACTGGCCCCCATGGGGGGGGGCACACATGACCAGCTCATGGCCAACTTGTCACCTACCAGCACACCAATGTCCTATCCAGAAGAGCTGCTCTTTGGGTGAGAGTGGCTGGGTGAGCCCCCAGCCTGTGTGCTTACTGGGCGTTATCGCCCCCCAGGTGCAGGACCCCACACTTAACACCTTGAAGAAAAAAAGCCCCCAAGTCTACTATTTTAAAATGAATTTTGTTCTCTCATAGTTGCAAATCTGCAACGTTTTAAGGACAAGGTTTTATGCTAATTAATTTTGCTGCTTTTCTCTCTACAAAAATACAGGACATACAATCTAATAAGCAGTTTAGTTTATGAACAGCAAGCACATGCACAAGAGAGCCATCAACATCTAGAAGACAGGTCATGTAAAGTGGGAACACAATCAACAAGATGCAAACTGCAAGAAAAAGAGAGAAAAAAGCCATCATAAACACTACTACATCTTCCACAAATTATCATAAGGTTAGATATGCTTTTACCCTCAAATAGCTCGGTTATATCATTCCAATTAATAAGCTAACATTTTATGAATATAAGTTAATCAACATAATGTTTATTCAAATTACTTTGTCCTTTGGGTGATGTCTTAGGGTGACTATATGGTGCTTGCATCCCCAATCATCTGTTCTGTTTATGCTGGATATTAAGTTTTGCACCTTTAAGACTGGTTCTGAGAGTGAAGGCAACAGAAAGAAGTGCGCAGTTTCTTTTCAGAAACTGCACTCACTGCTCCACATTCCTGCTCCTGGACTGTGCTGTCTGCAGCATGGACAGACAGTGGGACAGAGCTCTCCTTTGCTTTTAGTTAGTTTTAGCTAGCTGAGGCAGACAAGTTCCCTGGACTGTGGTTTTTCTTTTTCTTGGACCTGTTCAAACCTGCTCTGGACAGAAAAACACTAGGAACTCACACCAGTGGTCCATCAGAGCCCAGGACGCTGCATTCCAGCACTGGAGGGACTGGTAGAGACTGAGCAAGCCAAGTTACACCCCATAAGAAGAACTCCCTGAATTTTAATATTTTTTTTCTTTTTTTTTATGCTTGTGAATACTTTTCTTGTTAAATGAATAGGTTTTTTCCACTTTTCCCCAAGGAAATATTTTCCCAAATCAGCTGGGGGCAGGGCCACTTGAATCTGCTTTCTAGAGAGACCAGATTTGGAGTTCCCTCTCACCTTTGCCCTAAACCAAGACAGCTGAAGAGCTCAAAGTAGGAGAAACTTAAACACTGCTTTTCCTGTCACGGTTGGAGCAATTTATAAATCTAAAACTGTCATCATTCATAGCTACTTTGGAAACACCTAGTAGTCTGAAGAATTTCCATTAAAATGGGACTATAAGCAACCCCATCAAGTTATTCTTCAGCTATGACAAGGAAGAACAATTTCTTTCAAAGGGCTGGAGACAATAACATAAATAGGCTGCCATGCAGAATACTGAGCTTTGGAAGCAAAAAAATAAATTCTGAAGAGTAAGCCTAGGAGGAAACTTTCAAAGCTGAACAAGGCTTTCAGTCTTTACCCTCCATCTGCTCAGTAAAAATGAAATAAAAATAAACAAGTAATATTCCTCAGTGATATGATGCTGTGACTGCAGACATAAGGACAGGCTTTTTACATTACCAGAAGAGTGAAGGATAACTGAAAGAAAAAGTTGACATCTTGTTATCTGATCATATTCTGAAATGCTGTAAGTTTTTATGTCTCATTTGCTAACATATTGTTCAGTTTCACACACTATTTACACAAAAGATTCAATTCTAAAACAGACAGAAAAATATAATTTTTACCTGTCTTCATCTTTGTGGGACATTAAGTAAGGCGTGTTGTGGTCTTCAAACTCATTCCAAAAAGCACTCTCACTTAGAACATTGTTTTGCTCTCGAGCTAGTGAATTTCTTCTTAAGCCTATTTCTATGTTCTTTTGATGACTGTGCATTCTTGAGAGAAAGAACACCCCAGAACTCATCTCATCTTTGCCATATCTCAAGGGACACTCAGGATGGCACTGTTGGACATCAGCAATTCCAATTCTTCTCCAGGAATCATCTTCCTCTTCATTGCCACTAGGGAGATGATTTTGTCTCTCCAGTTCTTTAGCAGTATTTTGTTTTCTAATTTTAGGTCTCACTACTAGCTCAGATGAATTTTCTTGGTCAGTGTCTCCATCACCTATGTTTAATACATCAGCAACTGGTACAGGGGTTCCAATTCCAACATCCACTATATGTTTTATCTGCTGTGTTTCATAACTGTTATCACTCAGGCTAATTATTGATGTAGCTTCATCTTCAGCAGATTTAAGTGTCCTATTGTTTGGACATGCCAAAGGCATTGGTCCTGCTTCTTCACAAATTTCTCTATAAGCACTGTGGTTGAAAACAGACAGTCGGGACTGTAAGTCATTAATAGACTCCATGTCTTTTTCACACTGAGAAAGTATGTTATCTAGTCTTCCCTGAATTAGACCTGCTGCTTCTCTTATCCAAGAATATTTGTCTAGAGCATCCTCTTCCTCTCCATCACTGCTATCTGGCTCATAGGAGTCAATGTTTACAAAAGCAATTCCATTTTTACCATTCAAATCATTATGCCCTCCAGACGTGTATTCTGCGAGGTCCTCAGATTTTTCATAAGGATTCATCAAGTCCCGTGAGATTTGCTTGCCTTCTAGGCCATAACAGAATACAGAGAATGATGATGTTTGGCTTGATGCACTTTGGCAAACAGGCTCTCTAGTACCAGCATCTTCTGATAAAGGCTCATCTAATAAATTAGCAGAAACTTGAACCAATGGACTAGAATCTTCAGAGAAAGCTGTAAGAAAGAATGTACTGGAATAATCAAAACCAATAGAAATATTCTTGTCTACAACAACTGCTCATTTAAAAAGAAGGGATAATTTACTAGGATTGCAGAACAAAGTGATAGAAACATTTATCAGAGATGCAGTCATTCTCCAGTAATATATGTACTTTCTCATTTATACAAACTAAGCCTACAGAAATAGATCTAAATTATACAATTCCAGCTACATATATGATAGGGAAAAAAGTATTAAAGGAACATGCACAAGCAGAATTTTTGCATTGTTTGTATAAAAGGGAATTATGAGATAACAGGAAAACTGAAAGAACATTTCTCTCCATATTGGATTATCCATTCATTAACTGGCTAAATTGTGCCTTCTGCCACACTCAGATAAAGTCACTTATTGGTACTATAAATTACATACTAAAAGAACTGTATTTTTTACCTGTACCTTTGAGTGCAACTCTTCTTAAGAAGAAAATAACAGAATGCGGTATTGCAGTTAATAGTTGCTCCATCAGAAATGCATTTTAGTTATATTACACTTGAGCACCTCTTGCATAAATATCAAATCTAGCAGCAAGGGTTAAAGAAGGTAAAAACATGTATACTACTGCTACTACGAAATCAGTACTTTTCAAATAATTTTTAAACTCCTAACCATGGCAATAGTCCAGACTATTTTGTCCAAAATCTCATCTAAATCATTAGATGAGGCTCTGTTACTAGCTTCGTGAATTCCTGGCACTGGAATCTTATAAGAGCTATGTCCCTCAGCACTAGGAGTCTGGCTTTTAGGAAATAATACTGTATCTAATTAAAATCTTGAAGCTCTCCACAAAATTGCTATGAGCCAAGGCTGGTTGGCAGGCCTCTCTAGAGATCATCCATTCGATTCCTCTTGCTCAAGCAGAGTCACATATAGTAAGCTACCAAGGATCAAATCCAGTAATATTTTAAATATTGTAAATAATATCTTCTCCTACCCATTTTCTATAGTTTCTTAGATTCCTAAAGCATGTGGATGGTAACTTCATGGTACAGGTACTAAAGGGGCCACCTGGAAAGGTGCCCTCTTTGACTTATTGCTTGATAACAGAGGGTCTCATGATCCAGGTGGAGACCAGTGAGTGACCGTCTTGGCCACAGCAAACATGAAATGATAAGAGTTCAAAGTCTCTGGTGACAGAAGAAAAACTAAAAACTTCAGCTCTAGACATAAGGAGAGCAGACTTCAGGCTGTTCAGGGGACTAGTTAGTGAGATCCTGGGAAAATGCTTTGGAAAGTGCTGGGGTCAGTGCTGGTCAATTTTAAGGACCATGTCCCAAGAGCACAGGAACAGGCGATTCCAAAAACACTGGAAGTCAAGCAAGTAAGGCAGAAGGCTGGCTTGGATGATCAGGGATCTTCTTTTGGAGCTAAAGCAAGAAAAGGAGGTGTATGGCCAGTGGAAGCAAAGCCAGGTGACATGGGAGGAATACAGAGATGCTGCTGCCACTGCAGGGAGAAAATTCATATGTCCAAAAGCTCACTTAGGGTTGATGCAGGCCAGAAACATGGGGGCAATAAAAGGAGCTTTATTAAGTATATCAGTAGCAAAGGCAGGAATAACATTAGCCCATTACAGGATGAGGATGGTCACCTCACAGACAGGGACAGAGACAAGGCAGATTTATTAAATTACTTCTTTGCCCATCTTTAAGACTGATGAAGAGAGTAAGTCCAAGGAGGTCCCAGTACCTGGGCTAGAGAATGATCAACTCCCAGTCAATCCTTAACTTGGATGGGAGCTGCTGTTCCTGCTGAATCTCTGTAAGTTTATAAGGCCTGAGGGGATTCATCTGAGGGTAGTAAACTAGTGAGCTGATGTCACAGCAAGGCCTCTCTCAATGATTTTTGAATTATTCTGGGAATCTGTAGAGGTCCCAGCTGACTGGACCATGGCTAAAGCTGTCCCAGTTTTCAAGGAGGGCAAGGATGACCCTGGAAAGGCAGGCCTGTCAGTCCATTCACTGACTGATAAAATATTAGAGATTACTATTTTGGTGTAGTGAAAAACCTGAAGGAAATGCAGCCATTGGTCACAACCACCACAGCTTCATGAAAATAAAGTCCTGCCTGCCAAACCTAATTTCCTTTTATGACAAGCTGTCCCAACTATTGGATCAAGGGAACCAGTTCATGTAATATTTATAGATTTTAGCAAATCTTTTGATACTGCCTGACATAGGATCCTTCTGGACAAAACACCCAGCACGCAGATGCATAAACACATCATGTGATGGGTGAGTAACTGGCTCACACGTCAGGCACAATAGGTGACAGTGAATGGAGTGACTGGTGACCTGTAACTACTATCATTCCACAGGGCTCCATTCTCATCCTTGTGCTCTTCAGATCTTCATAAAAAACTAAGACACAGGACTCAAAGGTACACTAAGTAAGTTTGCTGATGACACTAAACTGGGATGCTGGAGAGCAGCAGAGGGGATCCTGGTCAATGGTAAGTTCAACATGTGTAAGCAGTGCCCTGGCAGCCAGGAAGGTCAGCCCTGTCATCGGGGCATGAGACCCAGCATCACCAACTGGGCAAGGGAGGGGATTGTCCTATTCTTCTCTGCAGCAGCCTTATGTCAAGTGCTGGGGGCAGTTTTGGGTACCACCATGTAAGATATAAAGGTATTAGAGAATGTCTAAAGGAGGGCTATGAAGATGGTGAAGAACCAGTGGGGGGAAGTGACACAAGGAGCAGCTGAGGTGACTTCGTCTGTTCATCTTGGAGAAGAGGAGGCTGAGGGGAGATATCACTTGGGTCTTCAAGAATCCCAGAGAGGAAGAGGAGGGGCAGACCCTCATCTCTTCTCTGGGGTGTGCAGAGACAGGACCCAAGGGAATGGCCTGAAGTTGTGTCGGGGAGGTTTAGGCTGGGTATCAGGTAAAGGTTCTTGCCCCAGAGGGTATTTGGGCACTGAAACAGACTCCCTGGGGCAGTGGTCACAGAACCAGCCTGAGCGAGTGCAAGAAGCGTTTGGACAATACTCCTGGGCACACAGTGATTCCTAGGGACGTCCTATACCAGGAATTTGACTCAATGATTCTTGTGAACTCCTTCTAATTCTAAAAATATGCAGCATTTTAGGTCCTATCCATCCAAATATAATACCAGCCAGGGTAAAATGTAGCCTAGTGGGGACAAAGAAAGTAAATCAATCCAAGATGGTTCTGTAAGATAAATTTGAAGAGTTGTAACATACACACAAATGTAAAGGAAAGGCATTTTGTTATTAGACTAATTTACATACAAAGCAACTGTATTAGGAACAGGGAGATAATACACCCTTAAATTGCATATATCTAATGACCCATAAAATAATTCCATGCATCTCTGTGTAACTGAAACAAGAAATGTGGTATCATTATATAGACTCCACTAATGTCAACACTGCCTTACAGGAAATGAGACTTTTAACTAGATGAAAGTATGGAAAATGTATGAAGCATGGACAACAGTAAACACACTTCAATAACAAAAAATTGAAACCATCCAAGATCATCTACATCATATAACAGATTACAAAAACAATTTAATACAAAGCTAAATCAGTACTGTACCATTATCATTTAAGAAGAGAAAAAATTAGTATAAGAAAGCAGTTTCAAAATAGTCTACAAGGGAAGGAGGGGAAAAAAACTACCTTGTAGAGCAATAGAATCACTTATGCCAGAAAAGACCACTAAGGTATCAAGTGCAACCATAAATCTAACACTGCTAAATCCACCATTAGACTATGTACGCGCACCTGTTAAGGACCACCAGGAACTGGCAACTGCCACTTTTCTGGGCAGCCTCTTCCAATGACTGGCAAACCCTCTGGTGAAGATATTTTCCCTAAGTGCCAATTAAACCTCCTCTGGTGCAATCTAAAGCCATTTTTTCTTGTTCCATCAGTTGTTATTGGACAGAAAGTACTACAACTGCCTCACTCCAGCCTCCTCTCAGGCAATTGTACAGAGCAGGATGGTTCCCCTAACCTCCTTTTCTTCAGGCTGAACACCCAGCTCCCTCAGCGGCTCTTCATTTGACTTGTACTCCAGACCTTTCCCCAGCCCTGCTGCCCTTCTCTGGACACATTCCAGGCCCTCAATGTCCCTCCTGCACTGAGAGGCCCAGAGATGGGACACAGCATCTGAACTGTAACCTAACCAGTGCCCAGCACAGGGGGACTGTCACTGCCCTGGTGCCACACTATTGCTGACACAGGCCAGGTGCCCTTGGCCTCCTGGGCACACTGATGGCTCATATTGAGCCAGTGTTGAGAAGTACCCCCAGGTCCTTTCCCCCCAGGCACTTTCAAAGATCTAAGGTTATATCAAATAAGGTTTTTTAAGCTGAAAACCTCAGGCAAAGAAATGGGATCATATTTCTAACCCAAGAAGGCATTCTGTATTCCTCTATTAAATTATTATTCAGGTGCTAATGTCACAGAAGGAATTTTGGTAAATACTAATATGCAAATTTCATTAAATAAGAAAGGGAAGTGGTCTAATTGATATACACAAAAAAAGGAACTTTTAAAGATGTTTTAGAGGCTTAAACTAATTTTCACTATGGTTGACAGAGAACAACCTGGTTTGTAATGCATCAAATATTTCACAGCCTCATTCTAAACAGAAGGTTAGAATAGGCATTTTCTTCCAAATGTGAATTTTAATTTGGAGACAAAATAATTTGAACTAAACAATGTTATTGTTTTCTAGTTTGTTAGAAGACATTAACTCATTATGAATGTTCTTCAAGCAAAACTATATAGCCTAATAGAGATTTATTAGATTATTTATACTTTATAGAATGAAATTTAGTATAAAAGCAAATTAAAGACATAGGAAATGTACTTTTCATGTTATTTAAGTGGCTCAATAACATGAGCCATTTATATGGCTCTCAATGTGCTTTTCTCCTCCAGCCCCAGGCATCCCAGTTTGCAAAAAAATGGCACATACACAAAGATATGTACATACATAAAGAATGCTCTTTCTGAACATCTTCCAATTCTAATTGTCTGCAGTCGTTGCTCTGTTGTTGTCCATCTATGTCTTGATTATTCAAAAATGGTATAAACCCAACATAGGAATGTCTTCTTCCACCTGTAATAGTCTGATATCCTCCTATGGGTTTGGGCCAGGCAGTTTTGCCAAGTCCTTGGCCCATTGCTGCACAAGATTATGGAAGAAAAAAAAGACAGAGATACTTGTTAAACAATAATATGTCTTCGCAGTTTCCCTCTCCCCTAACACTTGGATAGACTTTTTTATCAAGGATTTTTTTATTTCTCTAAAGTCTTAAGCTTCATTTACAATATGATTATTAAGAACATAGAGTGCTCTAGGCCCATACGTTATGAAAGCATGTAACTGAGTTTTCATCTACACTAAACAATATTGGCAAACACTGATTGTGCCCCCATCTTAACACATTTTTAGTACATAACAGAGACTTAATAATATGGGTTTTTTTAAAATCAATCCCAGATGTCCCAGCTTTTTTTTTCCCCCCTCTCTGTTCATAAATCTGAGGCAACATCAGCTTGCAGAAAAGATTTGCAAGCAGTATAATGGCAAATCCTTCAGGTAATACAGCACAATTCAGGCTGCCCCAGCTAGCTTATCTTTGTGACTGGAAAAGTATAATTAATCAAATCACACCTTGTAAAATGAAAGTCCCAGGGAAAAGGCTTTATTCTCACTTCTAGAGGTAGTATGTTCAGGCATGGCCATACAAAGCACTGCCCACACACTGCTCCTTCTTGCAGCAGTTTTTCATATTAATGAAACTTACAGCTTTTACCAAGAAAATATAGGACAAGGTAAAAAAGAACTTGAGAAACAGTGGAAAAAGGCTGCCAATATTGTAATAAAGAGAGATTTTAATACAGCAGTATTATCAGGTGTTAATAATCTAACACAAGGGTTCATGCCCAAAAGCTGTTGCTTGTACAAATGCAATTAGAAGTTCACTATTTCAGATATACAGTGACTTCTTTGTGTCCTTCTAAGTCACTTTTAATCTTTAGTAGATATGGAATTTAAAAGTTTCTGTTCTTGAAACTCACTAAATTAAAAAGTTCACATTAAAGGCAAGGAAGATAAAAGTTTGCAACCATTAATATAGAGTATTATGAACTTCAGAAAAATATGAAAGCTTTCTTATTTCCTGGCTGTGCAACTAATCTCTTCATTACTTAAAAAGAGAGTATCTATGGGCAGAGACATCTGAAAGAGATTGAACCTTGGCAGTAAAAAAAAATAGCAAGTATCTGAGGCATTTTTTTCCTCATTCATCTATGAAGCTCTTATGTAGTTTGATTACACATAATTTTCCCTGGAAATATTTTTGAGTATTTGTCTGGACCTGCCCATCCTACATTAAAAACCAGAACCTAAAATGTTTGTTTTGTTATTAACTATACCATTCTTGCAATCTTTAGAATGGTGAAAACTCTGGTGTCTTTGCAAAACAAAAATCCTGGCAACTAATGCAAGAAAAAACAGGACTGACAATTCATTTTCCTATCTATTCAGCCAGTAGTTAATATCTTGATTAAGTCAACCAGCAATTAATATCTTAATTATTTTCAACCAAGCTCTGACAATTCTGAAATTTGCCTTCATTACAACATGGCTGGTCAGCAGACTGCCAGAGGGGGCTGATAGTCAGCAGCCACATCCAAATCTGCAGAATAAAATCCAATAGTTAAATTAGAAAATCAGAATAGCAATTCAGAAATCTGTTCTCAAACAAGTGGTTGAATCAAACAAGGTAAAAATACAACAAAATTGCATAACCCTTAATTTAATTTTGTTCTCTAAAACATCAGTATTGTTCAAAAACAGATGTCCACTCAAGAGAGTCAAGCTCTCTGAATGCAAATGTTTAATTTTTAAAAAACTGATCTTCACAACATGCAAAATCTGTTTAATACACTACATTTTTTGTTCTAAATAATGCTCTTGCATACAGAGTCTCTCATCACATTTTCAACTGCTTCTAGAAGACCAGTTATTATTCTTCTGTCCTGGGGAAGACTTATTGGATCAAGACAGTGAAAGTTGTCACCACTTACTGGAGGTATGGTCGTCACATTTGGTTTTCAGGAGAGGCTAACTTCTACCTAAATACAAACCATCTCAAACATAAGAAATGGAGGCATGCAGTTATTTATCTACATGCCTAAAATGAGCAGCATTTAACCACATGAATGCAGAGACCAGTTTACAAGAAACCCTTCAGACAATGAAGCTGTGATACACAATATCATCTCTCAGGTATTTATTTCCTCCAGGCCAGCTCAGCCTAAGCAGTAGGTATTGCTTCAGAAGGTCTGTTTTTTAGACCTGTTCAAAGCACACCCAATAGTCCCTGATAAGATGCATTTCTGCAAAACTGACCAGTCTTAGAGAAGCAACACACCTCTCCTATGAAGACAGAGTGAGAGAGCTGGGGCTGTTCTGCCTGGAGAAGGCTCCAGGAAGATCTTTCAGCAACCTTCCAGTACCGAAAGTAGAGCTACAAGAGAGCTGGAGAGGAATTTCTTACAGCAGGCCTATTACACAGAAGGAAAAAGCTTGACAGAACATGGCTGGGGGGCCCAGAGGAGATTGGGCTAGAAGGTGGAAGGAAACAGCTTCAAGTTTCTCCTTCTGTGGCAGGAACTATTTAACTAGCTTTTTTTTAATTATTATTTTTAAGAAATGTGAAGTTAACCTCAACTATTTCTAAGAAGTATTTTTTCAATCTTTTAACAAATAATTTTTTAAAATGTTCTTCCTCAGATTTCCCTAGCATTTGTAAAAAAACCGTACACGCACATTCTTGGACAACCTCAACATATGACATAGAAATAAAAATAAATCCTTTATCCTCCTCCATTGTTCTTTTTTCTCTTATACCCGTGAATTACAAAAAAAACCCATTTTCTCCAACAAGGCAACAACAGGATCTCACATTCAAAGTTTTAAAAGGGAATGCATGTTATACTGACACAATTACTGTTTTCTAGGTTACCATCTTAAAAAAAAATCTGCATTTATTCCCACAAGTATGTGAATTCATTTGGCTGCCAAATGGGCAAAACTTAAAACCAACTCATATTCTTCACACCCTCTCCCATAATGGACCACTTCTGAATCATAACAAAATCATACCCCTGATCAACCAATAAATGTTGCAGGAAAAGTATTCAAATTCTTTTAAACTGTATTATCCAACATCCTTTACATGGAACCAGTATTCTACATCTCTTTCTTCCCTGCAAGTATTGAAAGTTTATAAGTGCAGATGAATTAAAAAAAAGAAAATAATTAGAATGGAGAATTTTCAGTTTCCTAAGCACCACCGCTCAGGACTGCAAACAGGTTACTTCATTTCAGTTAACAAAAGAAAGGCACATAATAATCCCAAAAATGAGAGGAATATTTCAATTTAAATAAGTGAAACAACATGCTACTGTCACAATTTCCTTCTCTATGGGCAGATTAACACCAAAATTATTTAATTTTTTTACAATGCTTATAAGCTTCAGACTACATACACTAGGAGATTAATACTCAAAGCAATTAATATTCAGTTAAAATTTATCTTGCAGTCTGGTATTAACCTCAACCTCAGAAAACCATATACCAGAGTTTAACCCTGGTAGGCAGCTAAGCACCACATAGGTCCACATAGGTGCTCACTCACTCTCCACAATCCAGTAGATATGGAGAGAGAATAAGAAGGGTAAAAGTGAAAAAACCCATGGGCTGTGATAAAGAGAGTTTTGGAATTTGGGATTTTTTTTGGGGAAAGAATATATAAGAAGACAAGACATAAAAGCAAGGAAAAATGAATAATGCAAATAACCCCTAATTGCTCACCAGCAACCCAACAATGCTCAGACAGTTCCAAAGTCACAGCAGCCTGACCAACCTTCCTCCCCCTACCAGCTGAGCGTGATGCCATGTAGTCTGAAATATCCCTCTGGTCAGTTGGGGTCAACTGTCCTGGCTGTGTCCCCCCACAACTCCTCGTGCAGCCCCAACCTTCTCATTGGTGGGGTGAGAAGCAGAACAGGGCTCAGCTAGCAATAACAAAAATATCCCTGGGTTATCAACACTGTTTTCAGACAACATGTCAAACATACAGAACATTATCCTATGCAAACTGCTGTGCAGAAATCTAGCTCTATCACAGCTTAAAAGAGTACACTGGATGATAACCAAAAATCAAATCTTGTTCTTATGGATCCAACCCATTCAACCAAAAGTTCCTTCCTCAAACTCTCTGGTTTAGAAATTACTTAAGGCTCCTTACTTGGATATTTGAGAACACAGTAGCAATTATTTTCATAAGCAGTATTAGCTCAGCTATAAGTACACTAACAAATGGACTATGCTTCAGGGACATACTTTCCAGGCATTGTCTTTTTGTCAACTGTACAGGTCATTTTGAACTCTCCTTTGAGCTACAGATTCAACCAAGTCAATGTTTTTACTCAGTAAAAACTCCTTCTCTCTCCCTGAGGTTGCAAGTAGCCTGTAACCCAAATTCAAAAAGCTGTCATGCTGGTCCACTACTGATTTAATTTTAAATTAGAATATTGTTTAGTTGTGGATTTTTTACCTCTCAGATTACATTTTTAAAAAACAGACCTCCAAAAGCCACAATCATATAAAAATATATGGAATCTGAGACTCTTCCCAAAAGAGGCAAATGATTACCAGCAAGCAAAGAGCAGCTTCCTTTCACTTAAATACTATATGGCTTCTGTTTTGCATTTCCCTAAAAGTCTGAAGTTTTGTATGCCATTTGTGCCATAAATGCAAAAATGAAGTTCTGAATTGTGACAGTCTATTAATATTACACATATAACTATTAGTTTTACAAATAATTAAATTTCTGCATTTACCAAAGCATTAGTCAATATGAAGGCTAAAATAAAGAAGTTGATTATTATTTTGGATGTTGTCTGTATACTCCAAATCTCAATAATGACCTCCTATGTTATGATAAACATCATAAACAATTCACAACTCTATCCAAATTATGAAAAAATTTTGCCAGACTTGAAATGGAGCAAGTGCAGCCACTCTACAAACAAGAGTGAATTAAAGTATATGCATGAAAGTATCAGTGGTTGCTCTAAAAGAAATGCATTAGATATATTCACAGGACAAGTCATGAAGCACAGACAAAAATTCTTCAAGTCCAGAACTTCCTTAATAAGTGGAGCCCAGTCATCACCTTCTATGCAGAGGTGTCTGAATGGGCAGGTTGTCACAAACAACCATCTTGAGGCAGTTCCTTTCTGTCCTTAAAACATCCTCCTACAGCTGAAGATCCTGCACAGCTCCTCCCATCCAGGCTCTTCTGACCAACACAATGGCACAGAATCACCCTAGGCTGATGTTTGCCATCGGGTGACTTCACCCAAGGAGCCAGAGCTAGGGTGGCTTGCTCTGATGCAGCAGCTTCAGGTGTCACTGCAATGGTTGGCTGTCAAGCTCTAAAGCAGCCTGCATTAACTTACTCAGCTCTGCCAGATCTCCTTCTTTGATAATCTGTCTCCATTTTTAAGAAGCTCACCAGGCTGTTGCATTAGCACAGCTGAGATGGTAGAACTGAGCCATTCCACTACTGATTTGACACCATTTCCTGAGGGTCTATCTGCTTTAGTTCTATACACACCTCCTGCATTATTTCCAGGTTTTTTATACTGACTTGGTCTGACTTTAGCCCAGTTCTCTGTTTGTGCACTTTTTTACACATAACTGTAAATGTTCGAATGCATCATTTTCATCTCCCCTGATGAAAATACTCAATCCTCTGTTTGATCTGATAAACTGATAGCTTTGCCTTACCACTGTAATAATCAGTTTTGCAGCTTTTATCCTAACTAACAGCTTCAGCAGAAATTATACATTAAATCTCAAGAGGGAAGATTAAGCAACTGCAGTACTAAAAGCTTTTAATTATGAGGACAATGTGTATGCCATGTACTAACCAAGAAACAGCAAGCCCCATCCTCCCATAGAAACATTATAACTGAGAATAAAAAGCCTAACTTCACCACTAGACTCTGTAGCAATCTGTTCTGTTAAGACACAACACTATTACATGCTGTTAATCATCAGGCAAGCTTTCTTATCTCTCCCCTTTCCCAGTATCACAAGTTTTTGTATTCTAAGTCGGTGTACTAAACTAAGGGCACAGAAGTAGCAATTTTTGCCTACTGCTTGTCAGAAGACATTCAGAAATTGAGACACCAACCCCCACCCCCATATCTCTCCTCTCTTATGACTTTCACATCTCACATTCTTGCTTAAGTTCGATTACAAACTTCCCAGAGGAGGAAGCATGTCTCCGGAGGTGAAACACTTCAAATGGAAGCCAATAATCAACAAAATGCCAAGACTTGTTTACACTTTAAGCAGAAAAGTTATGCTTTTACTTTTGTCAGTGCAGATGCCCCCAAAACACTTCAAGAAATCAGAACAATCACATCCTTTCCTCCTGATAAACACAGCAACTAGAAATGACAAAGAATCCCAAGGTGGAAGTGAAGGCCCTGGAAACTCTTCCATGATGGAGAGATATAATTACTCTACTATAATCTATTATTATCTCTTGGACTAGAAGACCAAAAGATGTGTTTTTGCATTGCTATCATCTTATATAACTGTGTTAAAGCAAAATTAACCTAAAACATGTAATCAAGCCTTATCTATTATCAGAAGCAGTAAAAACAACTTTTAAACCTTTTTTTCAAACTTTGGAGGTGTTTTGTTTTGTTGTTGGTTTTGGTTTTTTTCCTGAAGAACAGTGAGGTCTCAGCATTTCAAACTCTTCTTCTCTCATAAACTTAATTCTTTATCTTGGATACAAGGGTAACAAAAGCCTCTGATCCAATCAACAGACAGGAGAGTTCACCTGAAGTGTCATGAAACAGAATCTGAAGTGATTCCAATATACCTGTGAAGAAGTAAAATCATTCTCAAAAAGAGAAGCATGAGAGATTATTGTCAAGTAGGAATAAACAACTGAGGGAATTACTAAAGGGGGAACAATTGGCAATGTTCAGCTAAGCAGAAGGGCAGTGGAGGATTATAGAGGACCACAATAGACAAAAGTCAAGTCATTGCTTCCCTCTGTTTTGGCAAATCGCAACACAGAGCTGCCTTAGAGTGAAAACTACAGAACAGGAAAAGTAATCTTTGTATCTTGACCAACAATGTAAATCAGATCTTATGCTCTGCATATAGTTTTTAAACACCTTGCTTCAAAAAAGATCACAGTTTTCTCAGACACATAGAAACACACATGGAAATGACACAAGGGAAATGTTTCTACCAGTAGGGACATTGTATCCCTCAGAATGCCTGGGGAGGCTGAAGAATACCCATCAGAAACACAGCCCAAAGAAAAGTATTCAAACAAACATCGGGTGGAGAATCACTGGGAGGAAGGGCTGGGAAAGAGGATAAGCCTGCCAAGTTTGAGGTCCTTACCAGCTCCACAATCATTTCCCTAAACAAAGGTCCAGAATTTCAGATATTTACTCTGCCCCCAGGCTGGAATCACAGCTCTACATACCTATTTTTGGATGGAGTGGAAAATCTGTGGGTTTTCTCCTCCAAACTGCTGGTGCTACAACATGACTATTGATAACAATTTCCTTGTTTTTGCATAGAAGATAAATCACAATTTTTATTATTTTTACATTTCTTTTCAAATGTGTTTGAAAGGCTACACTATTAATATGCTGTATGAAATTACACTGGGTTTACTCCATATGGAACAAGCACTTTTTTTTTTTTTTTTTTTGGTAATTTCCTTTTAAAAGACACTACTTTGCACTTAAAACACCTTATTACAATCACAGAAACATATTACAGATCCATTACCTAGGAGCCAAATTTTAGGCCTTAAAAATACTGCTGCAGGTTCCTGACAGTACTCTCAGAACCCTACACCACAATTTTTTTTAAGTTGCCAAACAATAAATAGCTGATTCACCAGACACATAATGAATAAAGATCTAGTTAACATATGAAGTTGACTATAGCACCACCAAAACAAAAGGCAGATTTTGCTATTGTTTAAAAGCACATAGATTAGGGAAACTTCTCTTGAATGTTTTGGAACATTCTGACACTAAGCCGACATGACGGACATGACTTTGGTATAACCAATTATCACTAATCTCCTGAGAAATAATCTACAATCGACTCTCAGGATCAGAACCATTTCTCTGTATTGCACTTTTCTGTGGCATAATTTAAATCTCAAATTTGTTATGACCTTGGACTTTCTTTTCCCTGCTTTGCTTCTAGCAGGGAGATATTGACGATATTACAGCAATATATAAAAATCACAGGGGACTTCAGAATGCGAACAACCACAAACTTTTCAGGTTCTGTTTTAATACTTATTAAGGACACACACACACGTGCCACATAGAATTCTCTCTACTTCCACAGTCACATATTTAGTTACCTGAAATGTTGCATAAGGATTTGGTATAAAAACATCACATTTTAAATTAATCAAATTTGAAAAGCTGTTTTAAAACTACTCAGAATTATTAATGCCATTGGCAGCAGAATGCGTAAGTATTTTTTCCCATAACAACACATGAGCATTTAGCAATTTACATGACCATCCACTCTGTCATCCTAGCACAGTAACCACAGTATTGCACTCATTACCATGAGCTCATCAATAATTACCTCAATTTCCCATATAAATAAGTCATAGCCCTGCTCCACATAAACAGACAGCCAGGTGTGGCCTGTATGACAACCAAGGCTCTTGTAAGAACTACTGCATTTTGCACCTTGAAAACTCAAATAACTGCCCCCATATTAAATGTGTGCAGCACCACTACAAGCGCTTCAGGAGATTCCCCTGATAAACTGCATAGTGAGTTTTGTTTGAGACCAGGCTACCAAAACCACAAAAGCTGAAGTTCCAGACACTGGTCCAGGTCAATGTGTCCTTTAGGGACAACCACAGTACGCCCTGTCCATGGATATTCTGTATAGAAGGCTGAGATGTCCTTCTCTCATAGTCTGGGTTTATCTGCTAATTCCACATTTGAAGTTGTTTCTGTAACGTGAGCGTTTATTTCACAGTAGTAACTCAAGTCTTTAAATACATTTTCCAACTGAAATAAATGCAAAGTAGCCCTTTAGAACCTGTTAAAATACATACACTGCTACAAACATATAGATAAAGGATTGCTGAAGCACCATTTTAACTGAAGTGGGCTCTACTGGATTTACAGATATACCCACTAAAATGCAGGGGGGTAACTTCTGTATCAGTGAATTAAATTAATTAGAACCAATTTGTTCCCTATACTTTGGTCAAAATACTATCAGGACAAGCCTTGACAGAATGGTGTTTTATAGTCACAGCTTCAAATGACAACCACACCTTCAATTACCTCAGATGCCAAATGAACATGACTCACCCTGCAAACCACCTGTCTGACCCAAAACTAGCCCTACTGCTGTACAGCACAGTAATACTTTTGGTTTCATTGAAGCCTTCCTAAGAATCCAAGAATCAAAACAAACACAGCTCAACAAGGACTATGGGCCACCAGGGAGATTACTGTGTAAAAATGGTAGCAATGCCAGCTCAACTTTTTGCAACAAATACCCATTACAGTGTTTGTGGAAGTCATTCAGTGCATCCTATCAGTGTTTTTCACTTGCTATCCTAAACTACTTTTGTAAAGGAACACATCTTCCTAGGATCAGTTATCTTGACAAGGCAAACATTTGTAAGTATTTCTTATTCAGATGAGGTTTTGATCTGCCAAGAACTCTTGCATCTTACTACACTGTTATTCACTCCATCAGCAAAGGAAATTTTAAAAACAGGCCTATTTCACAGAAGTTTCCTCATCCTGCATTTTAACGCAACTTCAAAATAAAGATTTTTGTGAACAACTTTTCCAGACTTCCTCCTTTCTTAGTGGGTGAGAGAAAAATAAAGTCTGTGAGAGTCTGACTCAGCTACAAGAAAACTTGTTTTATTACACACATTTGCTTACACAATTTTAAATAAGCATACTTCTCCCAAATTAAATTTCAATCCATAAAGTATGTATTCTTCATTTCTGCATTAAAGAGAACACTAACAGTCTCACACCACTCTTCATTGCTACAGTACACATTTTTTTCTATATAGTGTGGCAAAAATCCAATCAAAAGTCACTCCTCTAAAATGCTTAACTGTGTGCACAGACAAATACAAATCAAGAACTGCACTGGAAAAAAAGTGCTGAATATGTTACAGTATAGACAAAGGACTAACACAGTCTCTTTCAAACACATCCTATAAAATACACAGCCTCCAAACTTAGAATAAACTTTCTAAGATTTTGTGCACCACGGAAATTCACAAGCTATGTAACTCAAATATTGTAGTGTTAATTGGCCAGGATTACCGAGTAAAGCCCATGTGCAGGGCAGGGCATCCTGAGAACACTCAGCTCTACCACAGCCAACACTGTGCCCCAAAAGCATTAAAGAGAGCTAGAGGTGCAGGAGGAGTTGCAAAAACATTCCCGAGCAGTGTAACTACAGGTTAATTAATTTCACTCGTGCGCAACAAAAGGCACTGCAAATCTCCCCTGGATTCTGGGCCCAAAGCACGTTCCTTCTGACCCTGCGTTTGAGGGTTGCTCTGCTGGCTCGGACCTTCTCTCCTCAAGCAAAGAGAGAAGTGTTTCACAACCTCGCTGAAGCGATGTCGGCGATGTCACTTCGTCAGTGACTCTCCTCACACCCGTGGGTGCTTGGACGGCACAACGCAGACCCCGGGCCGGGACCTCCCCTTTCCCCGGGGCACTGAGTCACCGCCACGGTGTTGTGGGAGAAAAACTACAAAACACAACAAAAATCCCCAACCAAACAAGAACAAACCAAACCAATAACAAAAAAAAAAAAAAAAAAAAAAAAAGGAAATTAATCGCCCTTTGCCCCCGAAGGCCTGCCCGTGTTTGCTCTACCACTGCGCGCCCGGCCGGCTGCCCCGCGCCCACAAACGGCCCCAGCCCCTCACGGACGGGCACTCGCGGGGCCACCACGGCCCACCCGCGCTGCCTCGCGACCCACCGGCTGAGGCCCCCGCCCTCGGCCGCAGGCCCGTCCCAGAGGGAAGGAGCAAGGCGGCTGCTCCACAGCACAAACGACCGTCCCCAGGACTGCCAGCGGCTCTGCACAGTACCCCGGGCCCCCGCCCGCCCCCTTTTATGGGTGCCCCGCGGAGTCGGGCCGGGGCCGGGGCCGCACTCACCCCGCCCTCTCCTGCCGCCGCCTCCCGCCCGCCGCCGCCGTGGCGGCCAATCCCGCCGCCAGCAGCACCCGCGTCGGCCAATCACGAGCTAGGGCGGAGGACAGCGGCCAATCCCGAATAGGGAGCGGGGCCCGGGGCGGGGCGCGGCGAGGACCCGGGCCGGGCAGGGCCGGGCCAGCAGCGCCCAGAGGGGCCTGAGGCGCTGTTAAGCGGTGCTGCTTTTCACCGCCGCGTCAGAGGGTTTGCCCTGCTTATACCCCGGCAGCAGCCCAGCGCCAGGCAGCTGCTCTCTCACTACCTACCAGCAGGACTGGGGAGAGAATTGGAAGGGTGAAAACTACAAAACTCATCCGTTGAGATGTAGGCAGTTTGTAACAGAGAAAGCAAAAGGCCCGCACACAAGCAAACCAACACAAGGAATGAATTCCGTACTTCCCGTTATTGAGCAGGTGTTCAGCCATTTCCAGCAGAGCCCAGCCCATCACACTAAGGGTGACTTGGGAGGAAAAACATCATCAGCCCAAACACCCCACCCTTCCTTCTTCTCCGCACTTGATAACTGCTCTGATGCCTTATGGTCTGGAATATCCCTTTGGTCAGTTTGGGGTCACCTGTCCTGGATGTGTCCCTTCCCAGACATCCAGGCACCCGAGCCCTTTCCCCAGTGAGGTGGTGTAAAAAGCAGAAAAGGCCTTGGCTCTGTGCAAGCCCTGCTCAGCAACAACAAAAACATCTCTGAATTATCAACTCTGTGTTCAGCACAAAACCAAGTCACAGCTTTATACTAGATGCTATGAAGAAAACTACCTGAACCCCAGTCAAAACCAGCACAGATTTGATTTTAATATTCATTTTTATTAATATTAGTAATTTGTTTGGGGAATCTCTCAATGTCAATTTTGTGTGGAATATTTCAATGAAGATAACATTGTTTGACACTCTTATCTGCACAAATATTCCTACCCTCTGTTCCAATGATAAACGAAATCAGTTCTTGGAAAATTGAAAAAGAAAAAACTATTAGATTATGGCACCCTAACCTGCTTCTATCTACAGCAAAAGTGGTTTTTTTGCTGTTCAGTATTACCCTGTCTGGTACATTCTAAATGGTTAGGAGTGAATAATTTAGGAATGCCAATATCTACTTATTGAAACATGGTAACCATGAAAGAACAAACTTTATCCCCAAAGAAGAAAACAAGTGATCACTGGGCCTAAAGAAATACGATTTCTATTAATGTAGACCATATTTGTGCTGCCATTCAACAAAAAGAGTAAAATAATCAAATTCCTCCCTTCCTCCCTTACATTATCAGTTCAGATCTCATTTTTACTCATTTTGCTCTTCTGTGTTTTCTATTATTATTTTTCATGTCCCTCCAGTTTAAGCAAGATAAGTGACAGGATGCACTGCAGCTAATCTTTAGTGTTCTAATAGAGATTTGGTCAGTATGCGCAATGCCAGCTGCCAGCCTCCTGAATAGCTAACTGGGGAATTCATGCTCCACAGAAACCCTGACTTTGTTTTCTTTCTCCTTTATGTAGCTGCTAATTTTTTTGCAGAACTTACAAAAGTCTATGTATGCTAAAGATGGTCACTTGACTAAAAGGATGAATAAAAAGCAGAGGCATAGAGGCATTCAATAACATTCAGACTTCTTTTTTTTTGCTTCAGTCTTTAGTAAACAGACAGGCCTTCTAGTAAACTGTGTGGTTCTGGTCCCCTGAGTCAGAACCACCAGTGTGGGAACAGTCATGTTCTATTCCTGGATGCTAAAATTGTAAGGGATGGTCTGTATAAGGTGAACGTTCACAAGGCCATGGAGTCTGGTGGGATTCATCACAAGGTGGTGGTAGAACTGGTGGATGTTATGGCGTGAGCCCTCTTGATCATTTAAAAGGTCTTGGGAGATCAGGGAGGTCCCCACTGACTGGAAGTTGGCTGTGTGTTTCCAATTTATCCAGAAGTGTATGGAGGAGGACTTAGGGAATGACAGACCCGTGGCTCTAAGGACTTGGGAAAGTTATGGAGAAGAACATACTGGGTACCACTGAAAGACAGTCAAAGAGCAATACAATCTTCAGGTGCAGTCAACATGGATTCAGAAAGGGAAAGTCCTGCTTAACTAATTTTTATCCTTCTATGCTAAGGTCACCTGCCCAGAGGATGAAGGGAAGGCTTCAACCAAAGTGCGTGTTGGTTTTTTTGGATTTTAATAAGGATTTTGACACTATCCCTCACAACATCCTTTTGGACAAGCTGTCCAAAGAGAATGTACAAGCTGCACTGGGTAAAGTGCAGCTTTAAAAAAAAAACCAAAAAAAAAACTCCCTTACATTACTGTTGCGCATGTGTCTGATTGGCTGCTGGTGCTGCTCCTCAGGGCCCAGTTCTAAAGCCAGTTTTATTCCAGGTATTAATCAATTATCTGGATGCAGGAATTGACAGATTTGCTGATGGTACTAAGCTGAGACCCTGAGATCAGTAACACCAGGCACAATCCTGGGAACTGGGAGAGGACTGACATGACAGCAGCTCTGCAGAAAGGGGTCTGAGGGTGCTGGTGGACAGCAGGTTCCACCTCAGTCAGTAGGAGAGCAACCCCATCCTGGGGTGTGTCAGACACAGCACAGCCCAACAGCCAACAGAGGGGATTGTCCTCCTGTACTCTCTGTTGGTGAGACCTATTCTATTCTATTCTATTCTATTCTATTCTATTCTATTCTACTTTTCTAAAATTATTTTTGCTAGAAACAACTGATGGTTCTAAACTAATTATTAGAGAGGGGTGCTTACAGGAATGTATACAGACTTATGGAAAGGCAAGTCCAATTCAGATACTTTGAGGCAATGATGTGAGTTATTCAAAAAGGTCAAGATAGTCTACAAACACTAGCCTATCTCTGCTATCAGTAGAGCCCAAATCCCTCAGCAACAAAGGATACAACTTTTCCATTTAGGCTTATATTGAAAAACACCCTCTTAAGGAATCACCCCCACACCCACAGGCTGGCATAAAAGGAAACAGGAGAAATGAGGCACTAAAGTTTAAAATGACCTTCTGTGAATTCTCGTCATGGTGCATCATCTCATCATCCCATGGCAACAAGAAGTTTTGGCTGAAAATGTGTCTAAACAGAGGAATGCTACTACTGTGCAAACACCTTGCTTGTGTGTCTTCAGCTGAGAAATACGTGGGATTTGTTTCTGAAGTCTTGCTTTGCTCATTGATAATTGTACTCCAGTAAAAACGAAATACAAAAGTCCGTTAAGTTTTTTTGTAATGAATTTTTAATGATTGCCTAAGACCCTTCTGCTGCAACTGATGCATCCCCGCTATCATTCATGTTATCATTCATGTTATCATTGTATTCAAAGGACTAAATAAACACATAAATAGAAAGATCTGTGCAGGTAAGCATTTAGTATTTCACAACTTTTAAAATCTTCCAGTATTTAGACAATGCGGTTTTTCCTCAGGAAGCCAAAATGTAGTTTCTCATACTGATGCTGCTCCCAGAAAGAGCATACAGATCACTGTATCAAGAAGTGCCTTCTCTTTTTCCAACCCTAGATTATTATGCTTTATAATGATTGAAAAAAATATTGATGATTGTCCTTCCTCACAGAGGATTTCAAAGAAAACTGTGACAGAGTACTGAAAGGCAGACATGAAAATATGATTGCTGTAAAAAAATTCTATTGTAAACCATAAACTGTCATGCCTATGTGCTTTCTTGATGTGTCCCATTTTCTCTGCAGAAATTTGGTCTGGTAGTTTTCAAGTATTTTCTTTTATTATTTTCTTTTCAGATGCTTGGTATTTCCACAGTGTGCATGAACAGCAGCTTCAATTGGACTTGCTATTCTGTGTTAGAAACATTGTACAATTGGTTATTTCAGGATGTTTCTGAGCAAACAAGATATTATGTGTACTTCACCGCAGAGCAAATATTTCTTAGAAGGATGAGAATTATTGTATGTACACACTACAAGTGATTTATTTAAGTACAGTTACTCAGAGGCATCCCCCAAACTCTGAAATTACAGCACAGGAAGCTGTAAAAATACCAGTAACAAATACAGAACTGCAAATGAAATCTTGTCTCCAGAAAATTCAGATGGCTGTGAGTTTAGGAAAGCATACTGTGTTCCAGTTTAAAACACAGATAATGTAAATATAATCCCATGTGACACAAGAACAACAAAACGTTCAGTTTAATAAAGTAAAGGTAGAAAATTTTAAACTGGTTAAAATAATTTTGCTGACACATTGTAAATCTAGCCAAAGGGTATTTCCCCAAGGAGGTATTACTAAAAATTGTGTTATTTAAAACTATCATTAAGAACAAGTGTCTAATAGAATATAAGGTATACTTTGCAAATTGTAGAGATAAGGTCAACATCTACGTTTGCTTTAGTATAAATAACAAATGCATACCCACAATTATGGAAGGAATTATTTAAATCTATGTCCAAAATTTTAGATTTTGAATTGATGAAGAAGACTATTTCTTCATGATTGGATTATTTCCTGCCCTTGGACTTCAGAGTACTTCCCCAAGGTCCTTTTATTCCTGCTGCTCTAGCAAAGACTTAATAAGATTTAAGTTTTCCCTTTGCTCACTATGGTAATTTATATGTAACAAAACATTATTTTCTGTAATAAAATCAATTAAATAGTCCTGCAAATACACAAAATTAGCTTCATAAAAATGATTTTTCTTTCTTACAGCAAAAATCAGTTCCTTTGCATCCCACTAGGACTCAGCCTACTGAGCTGCTAAATAAACTAGCTACTGTTTCAGATCCTTTTACACCTCTAAAAACAAAGATTAAAAAAAGTAACAAATGAAATATGGTTTTATTCCAGGTCACATTATCTAGATAATCCACTTGGATGCTAAAACACAACTATAAGATATAAAATATTGCTCAGACAGTCCTCATTTGTGCTGGACACTTAAACCAGTTATGAAGGAATAGCAATATTTAAATGATTGTTTTATTGATGATATGTTGTTGTTATTCATAGCAATTACTAATTGCTTAATAAATATATGTTTTATATTGGAATAGAATAGAATTAGAATTTTCAGTTGTAAGGGACATAAAATGATAATCTACTCCAACTGCCTGACCCCTTCAGGCTTGGCCAACAGGTAAAATATGTTATGAAGGCCATTGCACAAATACCTATTAAACTATGGATTACAGACTCAGCCATGTTCCTATCATCCAGATCTCCTCAAATACCTATTGTTATGGTTTAGCAAAACCTAAGCTCTGCAGGATAACTCAGACTAGTAAATTAAATACTAACTAGCAAAAATTCTCAAGGGAACCATAACAAATTAAAGTTTCATTAAAGAGACAGAATAGTCTACATATATTTGTATCTCACATTAATATATCAGGATATACACAGGCTGTTAAGTATGAAAAAATTATTGCATGCAATCTCTCTATATCTAAAAGTAATTTCTAAATAAAAGTTCTTTGTAATTTGAATTCCCACCAAGGTCTCTGATTAATTTAATTCATTTGGCAGTGATACATTGAATCAAAGAATTACCTTAGCATATAGGGTCTAGAAACCATGCATTAAAAACCCAATAATACACCTCCCACAAAACCCTCCAAAATTCTACAAAAAACTGCTACACAAACAGGTACTCTACTAGTTATAGATCTGAGGCTTTCTTAATCAATATACAAATATATATCCTGTTAATCCATCAAGACAGCACATATTAGGATTACAATTAAAAGGGCTTTATTCAGTAAAACATTCTTCATCAGAAACACACTCAAAGAGATACAGAAGGCCAGTGCACAGACAAGTCAAAGGTTCTCTTATGGTTGTGGAATCTCCTTCCTAAATGACAGTATTTTTAAACAGAAGCAGCCAACTTTTTCTGTCCTGAACTAAAGAATGTTAAAAGACAACTAAATGCTTTTGTACCTCTTCTTCATCTACTGTAGCAGCTACAGCTGTTGCTTCAAACGTGCCATGTTCTAGCTTTTAAAACTAGTCATGAAAGGTCCAACAAAATTGGGTGAAATAAGAGCTAGTAGCTGGGCAAGACTCCTCCCCTCTTCCAAATGTCTGGGGTGCCATTGTGATACTGTAACAGTAAAATAGTGACACTCCATCCTGTAGGCACACTGAGAGAAATGAAAACTGCCACAGTGATTGATTTGGTTTTCCAGACAAAAAAATGGAAGAGATTCTAGGATTAGTTTATAAATATATAGCAAAATGTTTCAGCCACCAGTTTCAAAAGTCTGTATTTTGGCCATTTATCGTAAGCGAACCAGCTTAATTGGAAGCCTAACAACTGGTCTAAAATGGATAACTTTTGCTTTTCAGAATAGAATTAATTTTTTTTTTGTATCAAAGCCCTTAGTAGCTGAAGCAATTCTGTCATTATTCTCTGAGGCTGGTGGAAGTACAGCATGTATGTCTATGTATGTGTGTTACATCTCCAAATTCTGGCACAAAGTCAAATTTGTCAGGTCTGTGAGTTTGAACGTCTTCTGGTATTTAGCTGACAGAGTGAGGAATTTGAAGTGAATGGTGAAGAGCTGTTAGAGTCCAAAGCGGGCTCTCCCAGCAGTGCAGTGAGGAAAGCTGGAAGGAAGGACTTGCCCCCATAGTTCCCTCAGGGGGCATTTCCAGCTGTGGGTTTACTGCTGGTGCCACAGTTGTGCAACAGCTGGTCTGGGCATGGTCCTGGACCTTCCCCTGTCTGGCCCAGAAGCTGGACCCTCGGGAGGAACTTCCCAGCTCAGCCTCAACCTGGGCTCTGTCTGACTGGGATCAGCAGTCCTTGACCTTAATTCTGAGCTCTGTGATTTTGTCAGTGAGGCCACTGCTCCCACCTGACTTGCTGCCACACTTGGCTCCTGGCTTGCCTTCCTTTCCAGAGCAGTCAAGCCTTGCTGTGCAACTCTGAGAAACTGATTTGTCAAAAAGAAAGAATTTTGGAGTTATGACTAGCAATTTTTTATTGAGAAGGATCTCAAAGCCTGCTATGCTACAAGTTTCGTACATTAGGACCCAGGTAAGTTAAGAGGTCTGCCATGCTGTCATTATTGGTATTATAGTAATGAATAAATTTAAAAATAAATCCTGGCCTAGTGAAGGACAAAGACACAAAATATTGGAAAGTTCCTCAAAAACTCAATAGAAGTGCCTTCTGAATTTGCTTGCATAAGGATTTCTGCTGCTCAGAAAAGAAAAAGATTACTATTCCAAGCCTGGGAAAGATAAATATTGCCTTTCTCAAGCAGTCTTAAGGAAAACCATTCCTGTGTTTCAGGATCTCCAGTCCTCAGCCTTTTAGAAAAAAAAAAACATAATGGGAGAGGAATTTATCTTAGCTTATTGATCTGACAGATGTATTTATAAGTATTGAACAAAATTCTGCTTTTAGGTGCAGAGGTACAGGTTCAAGAATAGACAACATTGATGCATTTTTACTTCTGACTCCATTTCTGGCAAAGGCGGTATGATCCAGGGAGTTGTAATCGTGTAATTGTCAGTAAAGTCTGAATTACTGTACTTTTTTCCAAGTTCCAAATTTCCCTTTTACCTATTTTTTTTGACACACTTGAATACACAAATGCCCAAGTCACTCCCTTCTTCTTCTTGAAATGATGGAATATCTTACGTGAGAGAAGGGAGACTAATGCAGTAAGGTACTCTTTCATTTACTAGGTGCTGTAGGTGAAGAAGTCTTGATCCTAAAATGGAAAGAAAATAATTGTATGAGTTGTATAGCTGCTGCAAGCATGTCTTTCAAACACTTGTATCCTATATTTATACCGAAAGTTCTACAAAATGCCCCCATATTTTAAAACTGCCTGGTTTGGTTTGTTTGTTTTTTTTTGTTTTTCCCCCCTCCCTGTGAGGACATGTGTTTATGTCCACAGAGAATTGATTTTCAAATATTTTTTACCTTACAAGTGAAATAGGATTTTTTCCATCTAAAGCTACTGAAGTTGAAGAATCCCCATCCAGCACACTGACACCAATTTGTAGTGCTGTGAATCTATTTTTCACTTCTTCAGTATACTTTTCCTTACTGAATCTAGGTGATATTAAGAACTTTCTAAGCATGACTGCAATCATACATAGAAAAAGAGGTTCTGGCTTAACAAAGTGGAATAAAGTAATTTGAGATGATAAATGTTCATATGGTGATCTTACCTGTAGGTATTGTGGTTAAGGTTTTCCAAAAGGCTCAAGAGAGCTGTGTGCACCCTTCCCCCAAAAGAGTAGCTTACATTTAGTAGATTTTGTTCTCCCATACCTTTTAGTATGTTTTTCCTCAAACTCAAGTCTGTCTGAATCTTTACAAGTTGTTCTCTGCAGGTAGTGCTATAGTGAATTTTCATGTGAATGGCTAAGAAGGAATTTAAATGTCTTACTATAATTACACATCCTGAAATTATGGAGCCTCAGCTTGTACCACCCCAGAGAAACTGGGACTGCCGCCTAACATTTACAGCATTGCTGCATACAAAGCACCACAGAGTTCTCCCTCCCTAACACTGCACAGCAGAAATGTGTGAGATGCTGTTGCTGAAGTCACAAACAAAGTCTGCACTTGTTTTGGAAACAGAATTTTTTATCCCTTTAATAAAGATAAGCCTAAGAAGGGCAAATATTGTTGCAATGTAAACTAATTTATGAAAAGGGTAAAATCTCTCAGTTCTCAGGTATATCTTTATCAAAAAGTTAACTGATCAAAAAATGGACATGGCCTACTTATTAGAAAGTTAAAATACTCAAATTCCATGTTTAAATATGTCATACCTGCAGTTTGGTTTCCTAATTACTCTGATTATTTGTCTGTCTTCCTGTGTCAGAATTTTTTCAAAGGCAGTGGGTAGAACAGGCTTCACTGCAAAAACACATAGTCCACAGTCCATGGGGAATAACTCCTATGTTTGTTCAGCACCAGCTCTTTTACCAACAGGAGAGCTAAGCCATCAGTTCTTCTCTTCATAGCACAACTGATTTAAGCATGATACAAATAACATAATTAGCAGAGGAACTGAAAAGTCAGAGTGGAAACATTCCAGATTAAATAAGATGGCATAAAGCATTTGCTAGAGTTTGATTTTTCAGCAACCAGAACCTGGGAGTTATTATAGGAATTATCTTGCTACTTATCTTCATTCTGTTTCAGTAACAGCACCTGCAAGATCTTATTGATGTAACTAGCAAACCAGATGGCAACTTTGCTAATTTTTTTTTTTTTTTTGAGGAAGTGATTGATTTTTTTATACATTCATTGTATAGGACAACTGGAGAATATTAAATTGCATGTACATATTGACCTATATTAAATCAAGCCACCTTGTTGTGTTTGTTGATAATCTACTATGCTATTGATTGCTACATCCTTCCCTATCCTCTAGAATCTGCTGGCTGTGTTCATATCTTTTATGCGTAAAACATTAGGAGATCATTGGCAGAATCTAAAAGTTATGTGTGGCTCCTGCAACTCTCACAGATCATGGTGGGAAAGCCAAGTCTGTTTTGTTTATTCTGTTACACACTTCAAGCTAATTTGTTTCTTGGCAAAGAAAGTGGCATATATAAACAGTCTGAATTTTCTTTATTTATTGAGCTCATAATCTTCCCTGGCCAGTCAGATTACTTATTCAAATTCAGCCAGTTAATAACTACACAAAACACAGTTATCTAACTTAAAACAGTTGCTATAATGTGCAAAATTATGCCCAACTTTCTTCATCTTTTTTTTACTGCTTCTATACACTTTCAAATATACTGTGTTGATTTCCCAGTGTTTTAATGTATCATCCAGGAAATAAACAGTGAAAGAATGTTTTCACTGCAGCAACATCTCATCTAATTTTAAAGGAGAAAAGTCTACTGACAACCATTCGACTCTTCTATGAGTATATAAGTTTAGGTATTTTCCATGTACTGCGTATGTAGGTATGGAAAAGGTACCATTAACAAGCTGTACCACAGGACATATGTAAAGAGGTATGATTCATACCTTTGTGACCCTGAGATGACATTAAGGAATGAGATCCAATAATACTGTCCATATGTAAACAGAGAATAAATACTGTGGAAGAGGTTTGGCTCTCTGCCTTAAGAGACGGGCTTTAGGGAGAAACTCATTAGCAAATCACACAAAAGGCTGTTTTGCAAAATTTCCCAAATCTTATCTCTTACAGAAAAATAAATAATAGACAATATAATGACATTATTATATGTGGATAATCTACAGATTTTAGGATCTTATTCTTCAAAGTGAACATAGAAAACAGTGAAGCTCACTATTAGAAGGAGAGTTAGAATAAAATACAATGAAGTTTCTCACAATACTTGCAGATGGCAACAAGGAAATCTGAGTGTATGCTCATTTGAACATAATTTCATGGAAGAAACCCTAGGGATCTATTCTGCTTGCAAAGACTCATTGGAATTTCTTTCAGCAATAGCTTAAACAGCTTAAAAAAGTGAGTGAGTAAAGACTGAATGGTTTGTAAACCAGTGTGTATTTTCAGCTTTTAGGGGCTTCCTAATATAAAAATTTAAAAGAACACAATATGCTGTTGAAACAGAAAAAAGTTAAATGCTGAAATTCCAAAATGGAATTATAAAAGCATTTTTCCTAAATAGAGACATTTCTGTGGCGGCATTCATTCTGAAAAACTGATATTTTAAGAAGAGATAGAGTGATAATTTTCAAGCATCTCTGTCCTGTATTTCCTTCACTGTATGAATATGCAAACATCATAGCACAATGTGAATACTTATTATCTATTATTACCTGGTTTATGTTTTCTGGTTTTTAGACAAAAAACATGAATATTTGTCCCAGCCGTGAAGAGCTTGCAGTGTAAAGGTGAGGAGCCAAGAGAGGAGCATTCTTACAGTACAAGAGAAGAATGTCAGCTGGCAATTGGCCACATATGCCCAGCATAAAATTTTAGAAATGGAAGAGTTTTTTTCCAAAGGATTTGGTATGCAATGTATTCCTACAACTTAACAGTAATGGTCAGCTAGCCTCCTGTGCACTTCAGTCCAAATTGCAGCCAATTATTGTGCTGAAAGTCTGTCCCCCCACTTAGAGCAGAGATCTATAGAGGATCAGGAGGTGAATTGCAGTGCTGCCTAATGGGCCTGTTAGCAAGCTATGTCAAGGTTTGTAGCAGAGTCTCCATATGCACTTTATCCCTGCAATTAACAAGAAGGAATGCTAATACTAAAGGATAAGTCTAAGGATCTGACACAACCTGCAGACTATCACAATGCTCCAAAGCACCCAGCTATTAAATAAGACAAAAGTGTGAGGTTTTGGTTGCAGATGAAGATGCTTAGTAGCATATATAGGTCTTAGTCCTCAAGCTGCAGAGGTGCAGGAGTGTGGGCTGCCCCTAGACCAATTCTCAGAGACCGTGGTGGTAGCCACTGGGAAATGGTTGACAACATCAGTTCCAGGAGGAAACCAGCACAATCTGGAGAACATGGCTTGGATGCAGTTGCGGCTCACAGGAGTAAAAGAGGGCCAGCTCTTGCTCAGCTCCCAGCCACCAGAACCTGTTTTGGTGCCGCAACCTTGCGCTGCAGCTGCTGCCAAAGATGTTTTTTCTGACCGTGTACTCCCGAGGGCCTGCCCCTCTCGGGCTCGGGCCCCTTTCTGCCAGGTGAGGGAAGGAGAAGCCTGCCCCGGGGGCGCGGACAGCAGCTGTCGGTATTCCATGAATTCCCGGGATGCAGGGCCCGGGCGGGCTCCCGGCCCCGCCCCGGCAGTTCCCGCGCACGGCCGCCAGGTGGCGCCGCGCGGCTGCCGTGAGGCCGACCCCGGACCGGGCGGGGGGCGCGGAGAGCCCTAATTAAATAATTAACGAAACAAGTAAGTGAAGGGATGACAGCTAGCCAGACAAAATCATAAATAAACAGATAAGCAAGGATAGAACTCTCTTTTGTAAACCCCATCCCTTCCTTCTTGCCGCAGTGAAGTTTTTTTGCGCTCAGTCAAGTCCCTGTTGGTTTCTGGAAATGCTGATTTGGACACAGTGGCGCGAAAAAAGAGCTGTTTAATGGAGAAAGTTGTGTTCCTGGGCTCCACCGTGGCAGGACATCACACCCAGGGACACTTCACATGCACAAGTGGAGGAGCTGTGGAAGGTGTGGGCCAGCACCTGTGCAGCCCTTACGTGAATTCTTTCAGTGATTGTGTTTGATAACACTTACCTACCATTTTAGTTTCCTCAGGAGTGGGATTTGGGAAAACAGCGTTATGGCACAAGCAGCTTAATATACTGCAATTTCATGACACTATGATGATTTAGCTGCCTTTTTTTTATGTCCAGAGGGGATACAAATACCATAGCTGACAGTGGACTTGTGCTACGTCATGACATAAAGAGGACTACACATACAGATTACAGCTCTTAGCATACCAAAGAAATATCTAACACAAGCAGTTTACATCATAACTGCAAATGTGGTTGAAGAACTAAGTGTTTGGATAAGTCTGTGACTCTCACAGGGATCACATCTGCAAGAGATGAAACACATCTCTTGGAGAGGAAGCCCACAAAGTGTATGGCTGTATGGATACTTGTATTGCTGAGCTAGCAAAAGCAGTAACAATAGTGCATGATGTCACTTATCTCTAGGGCCTTTGCAATAATCCACTGCTGCTGTTGCCATGGGAGCTTGGCATATGCCTAAAATCCATAAAGGCAATGTTCCATGAGGTCAACAGACATTGGCTGATAGGCAAAAAAGTTAGTATGCCAAGAAGTCTGCAAATTAGGAAGCTGGAAATAAGCATCTAGGGTATCCAAGATGGAAGAAAAGCTCTTGTAGAAAGACTGGTGAGGAGACAAATTTTTGTCTGTTTGGTTGGTTTTTAATGCAGAACCAATTTGTGAGAAATTCTTCAGCTGAGTAAATGTCATTACAACAGTAGTACGTCCCAATCCTCTAAAAAATGAGTGAGGGTTAGGAATAATTTGTGTTTTAGTATGACTTTAGCACTCCCTTCTGACTTCTTGATTGCTGGATGTTCCAGAGCATTTGACAGAGCAGGAAGCAAGCACAGGGTGAAAACCTCTGTATGCAGAAGTGTGAAGGCTGCTGCATAAACACACTAACATTACTATCAGCTGAGAGACAGAGTCCGTTTTCTTCACAGTAGCTGCTACAATAATGTGGATTTTGTTTTCAGTGTGAGAATAATGTTCCTAACACACCATGTTTTAGTTGTTGCTAAATAGTGCTTATCTGTAGTCAAGGACTTTTCAGTGTCTCATGCTCTGCCAGTGAGGATCTGCAGAAGAAGCTGTTTGAGAGCATGGCCAGGACAGCTGCCCCAAACTGGCCAAAGGAATATTTCACAACATTGACTGTCATGTGCAGTATATAAACTGGAGGGAATTGGCTGGGAGAAAGTGGCTGCTCTTTTAGGATGGGCTGGGCATCAGTCAGCAGATAATAATTGTATTGTGTATTTCTTGTTTCTCTTGGGTTCTCGTACTCTGTCTCTGCTTGGCTTTACTATTTTTTAAAATAGTTTTTATTATTGCTATATTTGTTTCAATTATTAAATCATTCTTATCTCAACCCCTTAATTTTACCTATCTTTTCCGATTCTCCTCCCTGCTAGGATAGGCTGGGGGGCGTGAACAAGAGGCTGCATGGTATTTAATTGCTGTCTGTAATTGAAGCATGGCAATTAAGTATTACAGTAAATTTTTTGTAAATGCAGCCATTCTGTTTCAATGCTTAAAAATATATTTATTAGCTAGAGAGAGGCTGTTAAACTCAGAGGATGTTAAGTATAATGGGAATCTCATTAGTGGTCATTCACCCTGTTGCAATTAGTGTGGGTGTGGGTAGCTTGCAAATTTTGTTTGATTTCTGCTGCTGATTTGTGTGCTGACTTTTCTTGGAAATAACACCAGAAAATTCTAAAGATGTTGCGTTATGAGAGTAAGGAGAATTCTGAGGACACTGCTGACTGCTTATTTGTATTTCACTTGACAGAATCGGAGAATGCTTTGGATTCGAAGTGAGCTCACACATTATCTACTTCCAACACCCCTGCCAAGGGCAAAGACATGTGCCACTGTACCAAGTGACTCGAAGTCCCATCTAGCCTGGCCGTGAACACTTCCCAGGATAGGGCATTCACAACTTCTTTGGGCAACCTGTATCAGTGCCTCACCCTACTCACAGTACAGAATTTCTTCTTAAAATCTATTCTAAAACTATCCTCTTTGCTTTCAAAACCATTCCCCCTCCCCTTGTCCTGTCACTATGTGCCCATTGCAAAACGTCCCTTTCCAGCTTCATTGTAGCATTTTTAGGTACTGGAAGGCTGCTAAAAGGTCTCTTCCCCTCCCCTCCTCCCTTCCCCCAGCTGTCTCAGCCTGACTTCATAGGAGAGGTGCTCCAGCCCTGTGGTCATCTTCATGGCCTTTGCATTAATGTCCTTCTCAAACAGCTCCGTGTCCTTGCTGTGCTGGGAGCCCAGGGCTGGAGGCAGCTCTGCAGGTGGGGTCTCACCAGAGCGGGGCAGAGGGGCAGAATCCCCTCCCTCCCCTGCTGCCCACGGGCTCTGGGTGCAGCCCAGGACACACTTGGCTCTCTGGGCTGGGAGTGCCCATGGCTGGCTCATGTCCAGCTCTCACCCACAGCACCCCCAAGTCCTTCTGGGCAGGGCTGCTCTCAATCCATTCTTTGCCCAGCCTGTGCTTTATGTTGTACATGGAATCCTTTCAAACTGCATTGTAGGCCATATCTCATTTTCCCATGTCTACTAATTTATCTTTCTCCATCAGTCATATGTGATAGAATAATTTATTATGTGATACTTCAGTATCCTTTCTACAATATGCACCTTGCACTGACTCCATTACTGTATTCAGTGTGGATTCAGCTAATAAAGAGAGAGGCAAAGTAAGTTAATCAAAAGGAAACAGGATTTTTTTGATGAACAGCAGTTAACCAGAGTGGCTGCCAGATGGCTCTGAACTGTACTTTCTTTATTTCATAATTTCATAGTTATCAAAACTCTTCCACACCATCCACATATTCCAGAATTTGACTTCTCTTGTTGCTGGGAAGCAGCCATCAGGTAACAGCTGAATGATGCTGACAGCACTGACACTATTCCAAAGGTTATTCTGTACAGCCTGGAAGTTATAGAAAGGGACAAATTGTTTGGAGTTATGGAGAGTAAGGAAAGCTGTAGAGAGCTGTCCTAAGAGCTTAACAATTTGTTCATAATTTCACCATGGGTGTTTTGTTTCCAGTTGTTCTCTTGACCAAATATTCCCAACTAGGACTGCCTCCAGTTGCAGCAACAGAGCAAGTTTTTCCATAGAAATTATTCAATTTAAGTTATTTTATGAGAATTTTAATGAGGAACAAAATGAAACAGAATGGCTTTTCTGGAAAAAGGAAAACTATATTACAAAAATATTATTTTTTTTAAAAGTACTATAAGTTATGCTTTCTCTGTATTTTAGTGTTATTTTCTGCTACATGATACCATGATCTTTGATAGTGTGATGACTTTGAAAAATACCCCACAACAACAGCAGTTCTTGCACACTTTTTGATACAAATTTGGTCTCATATATTCTTGGTTCCCAAAACATTAAAAACATTTCTTACATCTATGCTCCTTTCATTATGCAAATACCCTCCTACTGGTATAGTTACAGTTAATTCTTTCTGAATAATACTGCTGTACTCAGAGAACAGTGGCATGACACTCAAGGTAGTAGGCTGTCTGTATTCTGAGCCTCAAAAAAATGATAAGAAATGATAGATTGTTTAAAGCTATTACTGCTGGCATTATTTTTGCATGTTATATCTTGTAATGTGAGTCTTTTTAAGGGCATAGGACTTGTGAAGTCATATGTGGTCTCTTAAATAAGTTGTGTGTGCATTATAGGTAAACACTAAGGAGTGAGAAGTGGTGGAAAAATAATAGTCTACAATTTGCTACTGCAAAGACTACCTTGGTTCTGGTGTTCGTGAATAGTGACATCCTTGTGACAGCACTGTGTTCACTGATTGCATGCTGGGAAGCATGTGTGAAACAGGTGTATTTATTAGAAATAGGATGGCAATTTTTAAAAATTGAAGACAAATGCAGACTTTTCCTTGTTTTCAATCTACTGTCAAGCTTAATTATATGGAAGATTCATAGGTTACTTTTCAAACTAAAGTATTATTTAGGAAAGGTTTGGTTTAATTCGGCAAAAGAGCTAGATGATATACTTTACATGGTTATTATCTTAAAAAAAATTAGGACAATTTTAAATAGCTCAGTTTCTTTTCTCAGGATGGCCTTGCTAAATAGTTTCAAAAGGATTATTTTCCTTTAGTTTTCATGAGCATTATGCAACTCTCAAAATATGAAAACCTGGCCAAAACAAGTGTGCATAACTGGATATGTACTATTTAGGCCTTCAGAAGATATGGGTAAATTATTATTGTTGTTGTTGTTGTTTAGAATTTTGACTGCTTTCACACAGAGCTGCGGGAAGATCAGATAGTGCCCCAAGGTGGAAGACTCCATTGTTAATTTTATTTATGTCTGTTTATCATGCCAGTCTGTCATCAAATCAACAAACTCTAGGAATCAACCATCTCTAGGAATGAAACTTGGAGAGTTACCTGTCTCTCAGATTAGATTTCTTTTATACCATCTAGCCAGACCCATCAGCTCATAGATAGGTTGTGAAGTAGATTTTCAGATATTTATGATATGTAACCAAATTGAATGTGTTGAAAATGAAAAAAAAAAAAAGAGTGTCAGTAAACAAACTGAATTTGTAACCTTGCTATATTGAAAAGGTGATGGGAGTGTTGAAGCAAAGGTGAGGTGTTACAGAGGTGCCATGGCAAGTTTTGTATGAGCCATCTCAGATATCTGAAACAGTTGACTAAACCCAAATTTCATATGGCTAATTTTCCCTTCAGGAATAGTGTTTAAAGTAGACTATGGAACACTAAACTATTCTCTTAAAGGAGATTTATATGGAATATTTTTTTTTCTCCCTAAGTCACTGCTGCAGGAATACTTGTGCTTTCTTTTGAAACACAAAGCACAAGGTGATACTACTGTCAGAACACTGTAGTTTCAGTGAAAAAGAACCATTTCAAATTTTAATTCATTTATATGCATTTAACTTTGCATTTATGACATTTGTCTTTGTTAGAATAAAACAGGGAATATGGATAAAAGAGGTTTTATTCCAGAGAGAAGATAAGCAGTAACTCTTCACAGAGGTCAAATGTCACCTAAGAATTCTGACAAAATAGTATTTAATGTTGCTCCTTTATGTCTTGCTTCTTTATTTTCTCTGTAATTATACAGTACTGCACTGGATCTTGGTTTAAAAGAATTCTTCAGAAAAGGAAAACAGTTATTCCATCTGGTATACTGCAAGCACTTTAAAAAAAGTGATGTAAATTTTGACATATCTCAAAAAAACCCCTATGTAAATTACACATAAGAACATACACATGCAAATGCTAGTCTGTATCCCAAACAAGCTTATTCAGCACCCCAGATGTCAGCATGAAAATGGTTAAAACTCATGTTAAACAAGGAACTTAACTTAAAAGTATGGTGTGCTGTAGATTAACTGTCCTGTTCCTGGAATTTTCCTCTGCTCTCTCATTTAGCTTCTCTTATGTTAAAAAAAAAAAGAAGAAAAAAAGAAACAAGAGAGAGAGAGAGAAAATAATATTAAATAAATCTTCACTTTCTTGCTCAAATGTGAGTGACAAAAAAAGGAATGACCTTCCAAAGCATTAGGATGGTCAGATCTGTCCATTCATATTGTCCCACTCAAAAATAGTATAAAAAAGGAAAAATGCGAAACCTAGTCAAAATTTTGTATTTTGTTACCTAGTCCAGTAAGCCTGCCAGGCACTGGTGCTGACTTGTGGAGCTCTGTGTTCCTGCAGGATCACCATATGTGTAGGATCCTTCCAGCCTTATGCTTTACCTTGGCAGACAACAGAATTTCCACGCACTTAGAGGCAGCAAATGAGAATCCCTGGATACATTTTTGCTGAGTAGGGTAGGTTTTTGCTTGATGTTGTTGTTATAGCTGTTGTTTGCATTTCCAGTAATAAAGACTGAAAAAAGAATTGTGTCTTCTGACAGACAGTGAGGAAGACAACAGAAATAGAACTGACTATGCACTGCTCAGTGCAATACTCACAAACATTCACACAAAAGTGACTGAAGCATTTCTTTTCACCTTTGGCTTTCCTCAATTGTTGCACAGGCTCTTTCCTGGAATTTCCATTACTCACTTATCCTCTACACTTGGACTGCCTGTCAGCTGCTGCTGCCTCCACAGTCCATTTAAAAGAGAAATTTGACATTTGAACTAGTAGCTATGGTTGCAGGCCGTTTGTTTTGTTCTTGGTCTAAAGGAGCCACAAATTAAGATGGCTTTGCAGCATCTGGATAAACATTGCTTTATGTCTACATGGAACATCCATCTTTAATGATACCACATTTACTCTCTGCCAAGCACATTGCAAATTTGCATAGATTAGGCGAGTCAGTAGATGACAGATCAGAATTTTCTACTTTCCTCATCTGCTTGTGAATTACTGTCTTATGCATTGAACACATCTGTGTTCCCTACCTTACATGTCCTTTTCTTAAATACGAATTATAATCTTGAAACAATCAACTGATGGGTGTTTCCTTATAACAAATACTACATGTTTCTAACTTTCAAGATCTGTTTCAATCCAATTATGGGGCATGCATCATTGAGAAGAACAAACCACAGTAGCAGTAAAATGTCATATAGTACTCCCATGAGTTTAAACATGGGTTTAAATTTGGTAGCAATGAGAAAGGAATTAAGTTCATCAATTGGATATTTCACTGAAAGAAGCATGGATAGTCTATTAACTGTGTGTAACACCATATAGTGAGCAAATAGTTTTGTTCCTCAAATCATTATAGGAAGAGAAAGACTTTATGAAGCTAAGAAATAAAAGAAAAGAAGGTATGTGTAGTCTGTGATTTATATTACATCTACTACTCTAAAGAGAAAAAAAGCATTTATTTAAGAGACAAAGAATGTAAAATGTGAGGCAAACATCATCTAAGCCTGCTTTTTGTACCAAGCTAGCACAAACCTTGGGTTTCAGTAAGCATTTCTTCTCTGCTGACAGTATCCTTGAATCTATAGCTCTAGGCCTATTGCTAATGATTAGAAGAGGGATGCTTCTAAAAATATTCTTATTCCTCATCTCTGGTACTTGCTTATATATCTATATATCTCCATTGTTAATTTCTCTAAGTGCCCAATCCTTATCTTAAAATTAGTGATACATACTACCTAAGCAGGAATGATAGATACTTAAAACCTCAGAAATGATGCTGTTATGAGAGACAGAGAACTTTGTATGTTGGTAGACTCAGACTTAGAAATCTGCGCAACATTTACCTAACTCCTAACAAACATTTCCAGCAGAACTGTGGCCCATAAACCATCTGACTTGACGAGCCTGATTCTGTATGTGATCTTTTGCGTTGCTCTCACCATTCCTGTTTTGGGTACCAAGTCTGTATTTGTGTAACCTTTTTTTCCAAAGGTCCCTCTTCTTCTTACTGTGAGCAATGTATATGACTCACTTCAGGGCATTTTGGCAAAGAATGTTAAGTACATTAAGCAATTTCAAATAAAAAAGCATACTGTGTATTATTAATGTATTTATTCTGTATCAGGTTTACAGAACTCCCTGGTCTGTTCTGAAATTTACTTGAATAACCACTTGAAAAAGAACTAATCTCTTATTTCAACAAACTTCAGAATAGCAAGTGGGGAAAACAAAGCTTTGTTTCACTAGGGTTTATCCATACTGGTCTACATTTTAGACTTAGTTTTTTAAGTATTATTCAATGAGTCTTCATTGCATTTCATGCTGCTAACAAGCCTAATCTGGAAAGACTTGGGAAAATGCCCTCATCATTTCCACATGTACCTTGTTGTCCTTAATTTGAATTGGAGCCATTATAATGTCTTAGACGATACAAAAACTGAAATAACATCAACTGGTAATATAAAACAATATTCATCAAAATGTGCCATGGAGGTAATTCATTAGATTTTACAGGATGGCAAAACTCACCAAGGGGGGTGTGTGTGTTTATGTGCACAATCTGCTGAAGCTGAAAAAACAACTGCTTGATGAGTGTTTCTTCCTTTGTACCAGCATACCCACTGAGCTGGTAATTATTCCTGCTTTTTATCTAATCATGATAAGGCAGAACACAATCTCTTTTCCCTGCTTTCTTCCTTCACATATTACACATAAAAAAGCATCTGTATTCTGAGTGCATGTTTAATTTTTCCCTGTCCTTCACAATTAATTGAAAATATTTTAAATTATATATACAGTAGCTAATGCTCTGCAAAAAATTACAGTGTCTATATAGGTAGTTGTACTGATCTATTCTCACAGACACAAGTCTGAGATAAAATCCCTGGAAAGTAAAGAAAAATCATGTGTATTCAATCAAAGTGTGTCAAAATATTCAGGAAAGCATTAAACAAGAAATAGCTAATCCTGGCCTTTTCTCAAGTAAAGAAAGTTGGCTATACAACTAACATTGAAAAGCAATACTGACAAATTCTTTTCGATTCTTAACTGTGAGACATTTAATAAAATACAATTTTATAATCACAAAGGTTCAATTTCAAGATAGCCTAAATCCCACTGAGAGACTAAAATCCCATTTAGAGATAATAAATTCCATTGAATTTCCCTTTTAAAATTGTATTTCTGGAGTGGATCAGTATAAAAATTATTTATTTATATATTAGCTTGAGCATATGAACTTTGTATAACTTTTTAGTGGAATACATCTACCTGAATGAAATTAGCACATTACAAATTCTTCAAAACATAGGCAATACCTTTGTTTTACATCTGTATGGTGTTTGGTACTACTGAGACCCACAAGCTTATTACACATACATAGTAGCAAGAGTAGAAGCACTATTAATTATTTTAATTAATAATGAAAAATATTAATTTTTTCCTATATTCAAATCAGAATGCAACAAATTATCATTCCATTTATATGGACAAATATACGCATGATAGAAAACACCATATGTATGCTGGCAGTTTAAAACCAGCTATTGTCTTACATCCTGTGGTTGAAGACTGTTATTTTTGGTTTCTCCTTGTAGTAAAACCACAAAGGAATAAAATACAAGCGGATTATTTTAATTCTGATAACAATCAATACAAATAAGTGAAATGAAAAAAGAGAAATGTTCAGGAGAAAAAGGAGAGGAGGAGGGGAAAAAAAATTAAATGAAAAAAAAACAAGAGAGTTACAGATATTCAGTAAATGCAGAAAGCAAAGCCAACCCAACAGTATTTATGATAAAGATTTCTATCTGAAGTTACTTTCAGACTATTTAAGTCAGTAATGTGTTATCCTTCTTATTTGATCCCTTTTTTAGGCAGCTGTTGAAATCTTGCTGGTTTCTACTGTCAGAAATTTTAAACATTTCTCAGGTTTCTCCCAAAGATTTCTATCTTGCTAGTAATCAGTCCTTATTCCTCCCACAGAAGATTAGTATTTTTCTTTCACTTACATAGGAATCTATTAATCATCAAATTTTATTTATCTTGTTTGTATATGTAAGATACTGAAAAAGCATCTTCAAAATCTGCTAACACTCGTGGAATAATATCATCTTCCTATCATATAATGTTTGAATTCCTATTGCTAATACTAAAAATTTCCTTGATACACCTAGATTAAAAGTAAATAAAATAATAGCATAATTGCATTAAAATTATGAACATACTGTGATAAAATACTCATGAAATATACACCAAACCTGAACAAGAGAGTCAAAAGCCAAAATAAAATGACACATATAGAAATGCTAAGAAACAACAAAGCAACCAACATCCAGAAAGGAATCCAGGGAAATCACATGGCTTGAAACAAAAGATAAACAAACTGGTTGATGGAAGACATGCTGTGCAGAACAAGCAAATCCAAACAGCATAAAATAATGTACAGAAATGACTTAAATATGATACCAAATCTAACATAAGGATTAATGACGCAGACAGAAAAATGAATACATAGTAATAATGGTTAAAGGGAAGGAGGAAGTACAAATGCTGTGTGTCTGAAGCATATATGTTGTACAGTGCCAGTCATTTTGCCTGGTTTTGCTTTGACATGTATTTAGCACAAGTAGAGTTTTGTCTAGGGATCTAATCCAAGGCACGAGGCTAAGAAAACAATGTCTTTGCACCCTGCTGGATACCCTCCTTGAGAGAAACCCAAAGAGAATATTGAATTCTGTTTCTGGAAAGACCCAATTTGCAGAGGTGTAGAATTGTTGTATAGACACCTTACACACTTCTTTCTATTAACAATGCACTGTCATGCCATGTGTTTGAGAAGGGTAGGAAGGAGGACATAGGATAGAAAAAGGAGGCAGATTGTAGAGCTGTTGGAAGAAGCAGAGTGCCACTATTCTGTTTTCATTTTCATTTTCAAGCTGACTCCTAGCGAAATGGTGTCAAGCATATTTCTCACCAGCCCAGACACCAGAAAAATCAGCAGGCTCCAGATGAATGGAGACTGTACGAGGGTAAGGGATGTTTACAAGTTATCAGAATGAAACTTATGATAAATTACACAAACAGTAATTGCTGTAAAAGATTGACAATATGTAAGGCAATAATTCTAGTGAAAAAGTAAGAATTTCAGTAACTGATAAAGGGGTTAATGAATCCACTGAAAATTTTATACTTAAGTCCCATTTTGATGCTCAAATAGAAGATTTTGTTCAGAATTTTTAATGACATTTTAACTAATTTTAGCTATTTTATGAATAAATGCTTTAAATTTAATTATATTAGAACTATAAGCAGTATAGGTATGCTGTTTATTAACATATTAATGTAGGATGATGAAAATGCCACAATCTTGTGATTAATCTCTTGTTAAAGAGGTAACCTCCCATGAACAACTAGCCAGAAATCTGGAAGGAAGCATTGGTAAAACAGATGTTCAAATCTGGAAGACAATGAGGAAAGAAAGAGGAAGCCTTTGGGTTTTTTTGCAGATTTTCTTCTCTGAAGGTTACTCAGAAGGAAAAGCCAAACAGATGTGTGAGATCACATCTGAGTGTTTCAGAAGGCTGCAAAGCTGTCTGAAGGGGATAAAACCAGATCAAGGTGAAAGAATTTCCTGTAAGGATTAAAGCAGCTGTTCAGGTGTGGTCTGAGAACAAAAGCCATGTCTGTGGATGTGGACCTGTATTCTGACAGCTGGAGAGCAGAGTTCCCACCAGAGACCAACGAGGAATGGAAGACATGGATGCACCTTTACAACCTTTCCCCTAGAACCACAGGACTTTCTTATCCAATCACTGCATCACCTCCCACCCAGTCAAGTGCCTGAGATACTATCTGTGATCTCCAAACTAGTCCTGCCAATAACAGAGAAAACAGTTAAAACTTGTTTTCTTTTAAAAAGTGTATCCATGCAAAGGCCACATTGGGAATGGCTGGTTCCAACTATAGGAATGATCTGCAGGTGTCATCTTGCAACTGCTCCACTATCATAGACAAGTACTAGATGTGTTGCTCTCACAGTTGTACCAAATCTAACTTTTATAAGAATGAAGCCCCAAAAAAGCAGTAGTAGTCTGTGTTGCCATTAACAATGCCAATGAAATCAGAAAATACTGGAAATAATTTTAATGTTTAAATTTCCATCACTTCATTTCTACGGCTTGCTATTAATGAAGATATTTATTTATAAAATTTGTAAAAAGCTTTGAGTATCTAAGAATTTTCTTCCCTGTTTTTTGGGGGGAGGGTTTTGTTGTTGTTGGGGTTTTTTGTTTGTTTGACCTTTTTTTTTTTTGTCTGGTTTTTGGTTTGGTTTGGTTTTGATTTCGGGAGGTTTTTCATTGCCGAGGTTTTTTCAGGTTTTTGGTGTTTTTTTTTTCTTTTTGTTTGTTTGTTTTGCTTTGGGAGTTTTCTGCTTTGTTTTTTTTTTTTTTTTAATTGAAATTCAATATTTTCTGTTAATATAAAACACTCCAAATGCTTTGTTACTTCAAGTAGGCACTATGTATCATTTGGCTGTTCAGTTTATAATGCAGACTCATTACCATACTCATTATTGTGAATTATGGAAGTTTCCTGGCTGGTCTTCATTAACCATCTGGCACTTAAGCACTGATTTGTGTTTATATATAATGTTAATTTTATGAAAGCACCTGAACATCCACTGGTAACATGCACCTGATCTGTTTCTCTGAACTTTTGCAAAACCTCAGTGATTTCTCCAAAGCAACATTTTGCTTTGCATTTTATTATTTTATTTGCATACATGGATGACATAACATAATTGTGTGCATGCAATAACAGAGATAATTTTGTTCTCCTCTTTCAACTGCTTTTTCAATAAAGTGGTTATTTTCTCCATCTTATACAGTTGATACCTTAATGAAGCCTTAACCAGTATCGGCTTTTCAGACCTTGTTTTTCACAAAGCAGTAGTTTTGGGCTCAGTACATTACAACTTTATTGCTTCAGATAAATTTCCAAATTTTTTTATAATTTTCTTCTGAAACATTGAGAAAATATATTTTGAGACGTACAAAATTTCAATAATTACATTCTAATGCCTACAAAGCACTAGGGTATACTTTTAAAAGAGCTGACAGAAGAACACAGGTAAGGTATAGCTCCTTTAGCCTTTTCAATTTCGTAACATTGCTTTTCATCTAGGTCTTGATAATTCATAATTTTCAGTTAAAAAAATTGTAATTATTGCACTATCATTATCAAATATAGTAAATAATCAAGGTTTCCCAACATTCATTTTAAAAACATTTCAAATATATTTTATAAATATTTTTTATGTTAACAGCCTGGAAACATTGGGAAATATATTAACCTCAAATTACAATGTCTGCCTTTTCAGCAAAGTCTCCATCTTTCTAAGCTGTACATTTCTTCAAATTATTTGTGTGAGCCTGGAGAGTACTATTTTTTTTCAGGAGCTTTTCCAGCTGAACTGGTTTTATCTAACTCATGGCCTTGTGTATTGGGCCATTAAGAAAAATGACCCCAGCCCTGAACAGCTACCCCAGGCCAGCAACGTACCACATGATCAAACTCAGAGATGAACCACCCTTTCTTAACAATTTTCAGAGAAGAGCACTGTAAGCAGTGTGACGGAGAGAAGTCACTGATCCATTAAACACCACTGGAGCACTGGTTGGTGAACTGAGATAGAATCCTGTGAGAGAAGAGTTATACACCTAAAGTGGGACAAGCATGTGTGTGGGGATTTCAGCATTTTGAGGTAAGTTTGGATATTAAACTGTGATCCTAATTGTTTTTCTGATCCTGGATGAAACTAAGGGGAAGACCTACTGGTGCCCATTGCAGATAAGCTCAGGACAAATGCTCAGAACCCATTTCAGAGCACTTATATTATTTTGAAATGAGCTGCACTGTTTCCTTCTGTTTCCATGATCTGTTCTGTTTTCCCCCTTAAAGAATACAAACCCACATTTTCTGCCTTCTTTTTCCTTAAGATTTTGCTGTGTATAAGCTACTGTGGTTAGAGTAGTGTAGGAAAGCTGCTGAAGCTGTGCCATTGTGCAGCTGTAAACAAGAGAGGACCTGTACCATCTTGTGAAATATTTATTTGAAGGACTTAGATGGCAGCATGGCCTGAGATGTTTTCTCCTAACCTGGTTTTCATCATGCTCCATGTATTGTCATGCGTGAATTAGTAAACTCTCCATGATGCATACCTCTTAGTGAGGCCACACTTAGAAAAGAAGAGAAGCTTTCAACCAAGAGCTTTCAAAGACGCACTTTTGGCCTCCTTGATAACTGCTCCCAGCAGAAGGCAATGTCTTGGAAGGACAGGATTGCATCTGTTACCTCAGCCAACCCTGCAGACCATTGCTGGGTGTGTTAATCAGTGTGTTAATAAACTATGCTGTCCACATGCACCAAGGTGCCTGGGCATAATGTCAGCTGGATTCTGCCCTCCTCCCCTGGATCAAGAAGCCAACCCAGATTGTACCTGGCTGTGTTACTAGCAGTAAAGGAGTTTCTTCCCTTCCCAAACTTTCATTTCTCCCATACCTATGAGAAGCATGTATTTTTAGAGCAGAATGCTGTCCTGCAGAATGAATGGAGTGCAGAGCCACCAGCATAAAAGCCTGGTTACAATGTGTCTAAGAGCAGTTGGCAATAGTAAATCATAGACTTAGTATAGGTGAAAATTGGGTAATTTTTGTATTTAAAACAGATTAACTCTGCTCCCCTGCATTTCCCCTTGAACTATGCTATCAAGTAGATATATTTACTATTCCTCTGTTTGGAACAAGCAATTTATCTAGAAAGTGCCTCATTATTTTGTCCTGGGCCTACATATTAATTGAAATAAATACTGAAACATAAGGCTGACATAGCCAAAATATCAGTAATATTTGAGAGGTTGACAGAAAGCTAATTGTAATATAATGAAAATGCATACTGCAGACATCCTGCAAAAACTTACTTTTATATTGAATTATGTTTGAGCTGTTGCATTAGTGATCGCGGCAAGTATGTCCTCTTGCCTAGGATTGGGATTTTTATGTGGGCATCACTATGCAAAGGGTAAGTAGCAGGACCTGTGAGAATCTGTGAACAAGCCCTTGGTCTTCTGACACCTGGTAAACCTGTCAAGGATCTGAAGCACTTCAGTAAGGTGTCATATTCACCAATAACACCAAAACTGGCCAGGCGTTTGCTCCTCAAAAGCATGAAAGAGAAAAAGCATTTGATGAAATGAACCTGTTCACAGTGTGAGAATAAGGCTCTGTGTGTTTTATAGACAGTAGATTGACAAAGTCTAAACCATGGTCTTTTTCTGGCACAAAGCAAGTACACTGAAACAATTTCATTTTGCAGGTTCTTCCTTCCTCTGAGGCATTTTCCACAGCACTTTCTGTCTGTACAAAGTTCCCAGGAGGTCTGTGAGCACATGGATGCTACTGCTGAAATAACCCTGCATGGCCCTGCCCTTACATTCTGCTCTTGCTGCCTGCTTCTGACCCCCATTAGAAGTTCAGCTAGGTGGAAAGGTTGATCCTTTATGGCTTGTTTTTTATGTCCACCCATGCATTCCTCATGCATGCAGGAAGCACCCTGTTTACTTTTTTAGAAAACAACATAATTTTAATTAATGCCTTCATTAGCTCCTTTCTCATTTTGAGTTCCCACTAGTTAAATTCTACTGACAGTAAGAATAGTCCAAAGATCATGGTTTACAGACATTTGCAGCATTATTCACTGCTTGTATGAAAATTATCTTATGTAAAATAAGACTGTAAATTACTAGTCCATTGCAGTAAATGAAATAGATTTCCATTCATAATAACACCTAATGACTTTTCAGCAATTATTGTTATTTTTCAGCTCTTGGTCTGCCTTTAGATTCTCAAAAAGCCAACCCTTCAAATAAAGGATTTCTGCCCTTTGCTGTACTGATGCATACATTTAAGCTTTGAAGATAACAGGTCATCAGATTGTGATGGCATCAATTAGCTATGATATTCCTTTGGGTAAATAGCCAGAATAATAGAAGCATGATGACAGAAAACAGGAAAATTATTTGCTTAAGTGAAACTGTGCTTCTCCAGACTGTATTATTCTTATCAGTGGTAATTGTGGAATAATAGGAGTAAACATTGTAGGAGTAAATGTATTTAATAACAGTAGAAAAATCAGCTTGTATGTAATCAATGTGTACTGGCATGCTTTCAAAACAATTCAGCTAAGCTTTAGTGAGGATTTCCACAGCACTGTCTGTTACTTGCTGTTTCTCTTAAAACAATACTCATTACTTCTTACAACTTCTGAAATATACAATGAATTTTTATAAAATCAGAATTGAGCAATTATTACTCTAACTATCACTGAAACAGGAACTGCCATTTAAAGTAACTATCATGTTTTCCTAATTTACCCCTTAACGTATGCATATCCAGAACTGTCAATTACATTTTATAGTGCCTATTGCAAACCATTCTGTCGTACAAGAAAATCACATTCATTTCTGGATTGTAGTGTCACTTTTATTGATCTTTATTGCTTTAGTCAATGCTGCCACAACTTCTCTACCTTGTTCAACAGAATATATCAGTGTAGCCCTTTCCTTTGGAGGAATACATTATATTTTGTCAGAAGACTTTATATTTTTGTATTTCTTTGTACAAACAGTTGGTGCTGCAGCTGTAAAGTTTGCCTGTATGGAGACTGACCAGTAGTTTGCTTATTTGATCTGAAGCAATATGCATACATCTTCCAGGAAACATTGTTATTGCATGGGTAAACTTCTAATTCATTTCACTATTCTGTGCAGCTGCACACTGTGATTAGGTGACAGAACTCAGTAATCATTGGCTCAATGCTGCTCTATATTTCGGAAAATCTGGTTTTGGGACTATTTGTGAGAGCCATTAGAACAGACGTTTGTGGGGAGATATTTTAGAGTAGGGGCTTTAGTCATTTTCTCTGTTGTGGGTTTGTAGAATGCCTCTAGTGTTGTGTCAGCCTGCAGGTTCCTGGAGAATGGCAATTTATTGTGAAACCTTTTTGTATACAATCTTGAAGCAGCAATCTCTGGAGGACAGCAGTATTAGCACTGTTGACTGTGATTTGACTTTGCATAATTACCTATGTGTTCTTCATTTTGGATGCCACTTCTTCTGCTTAATCTTGCATTGCCTGACAACTTGAGGTGAAAACATAGTTAAGACTGAGTGTGGTGCTGCATAGTCTTTGTCCTGGCTCTACAGAGTTTCCAGTGTGTCAGAAAAGCTGTCTGTCAGCATCCTAAAACCTTGTCTTGGCATTATCATGCCACTACTAATTTTTTCTCATATTCCAAATGAACATCAAACTGCTCAAAGTCAGGGCATCAGTTTCTTCCTCCATCTGTGAACATAACTGAAAATAAATAAGCTAAGAATTGCATTTGACTGCAGGATTTGGACTGTGAAAGGAACAGTTTGGACCAGGTTCTCTGTTGGAAAGAGCTACAGATTCATTTGAGTTAAAGGCAAATAGTAATCACAGCATGCATAAATTATCAAAATTTGTACTGCTTTTCTTTAATCCATCCAATGGAAAAAAAAATATATGTGTGGTAATCCATTTTTAATCTAATCCCTTTCATGTTCCTGTATAGAATATGATTACAATGGGCACTATTATCTTCATACATGATAGTTCTTTTTTTTGGGAAATTTTGAAATTTAGATACATATATTTAATGTACTACATCATTATAACTTCATCACTAAATACAGAGCCATCTGAAATTGCATCAGAAAGCTTTCTGCAACTACACAGTATATTCAGATATGTCATACATTATAAAAAAAATACTCTCCTTGAAGCTCCATAGATTGTACTGGCCTTTGGGTTTAATTTACAGTGATCCAGAGTATTGGCAATTAAGCAGTGAAGCCAGTCCACAAATATACTTTTGGAAGTATCTGCTATTTTGACGAGGCAGATTTAAAGGAAAGAGGGCACAGAAAAGGGCACATTCATTTTCTGTCATGTTTTGACAGCCCAGAGTACCCAAAGAGATTGCTTTTGTACAAGGATAAATACACTTACACTTAAGGAAGGCTGCCAAATGGATTCTTAATAGTTGAGAGAGGACATCTGGTGATATACAATTTTAAATGGTTAATGATTATTTTTTCCATCACTACTTTCTCATAGTAATAAGAATTAAATTAATTTTTACAATTTCGTATAGATTTTTAAGTTTAATATTCACCTTCAAAAGTATATTACTTGAAACTTTGTATCTGGGATAAAAAAAGGTATGGGTGACAGTATCCTATAGTTTCATACCCATCCCTGTCCCCCCTCTTGCCCAGTAGATCTGTCTGAAACCTAGGTTCTGTGATGTAGAGAATATGATGGCCAGACACTAACATAAACTTGTACTCAGCTGTCACTGAATGTAAGTCGTTTGCCAAGAAGGAAGTGTTGCAGAAATAGGGCTCGTAAGCATACTGTTAAGGAGTTAATTCCAACATCTTTTACTATTTCAAGAGATTTTATTTATTAATTCAATTATCTACACCTCCTGTGGGGGAAAAAAACCAAAACATTTAAGCTTACATTAAATGGTTATTCAGGTAAGGCTATGAACTCTTGGGAGAATGAAAATGAAGACACCTGTCTTCCTGTCTTCATTCACTCTGAAGAGAACAAGTGCTAATTGGAAGCCTTCACAGCTTTGACTGAAAATAGCGTAACCGAATTTTTTTTAAAAAATAGAAATTGGCATAGAATCAATTTTCTATATGGACAGTTGAATACATAATGGACAGTGGCAGGGAATGCAAAATACATGGACCAGTGATGACGTTACGGTGTTAATACATGATTGTGGAGAGTCCAGATAAGCAAGCTCATCTACATTTACTCTGAGAGGCTTAACAGAGTGAAGTCTTCAGTCCTCGTACTCACATCATTGCTGAGTGTGGAGTATATGAACTTTCAGTGATGGTCCTGGGAAGAAAACAGCAGGGTTGTTTGTTGAAAAATTTCCATCTGAACTGAAACTGTAGGGACAAGAAAGATTTTGGTGTAGAAAAAGCTCTGGTTACCTGTTACTCCAGGAAAACAGCACACTGGGTGTCACTGTGGAGAAAAATCTTCTTAATGAGGGAAAGTTAATCAGTAATTCATTGCCCATGAATTGGAAGGAAAATAGTACAGAAAACACTATTGTCCTGGGCCACTGGAATACAGCAGTGTGTTGAACCCAGTGAGACAATATAGTCCAGAAAAGAAAAGATTCAAATTATGTTAAGTGGAAAATTTCTAACCATGTAAAATCTCTGGTTTCACAATGCCTTAGAATTTATCCCAAAAGCCATTGCCAGCTAATTACTCACCCTTGTCAGAGCCCTGCTACCAAAGCCATCTCTCTTTACTGTCTCCAAGTACTAGTACACATCATAATGTTTCCCCCTCTTAATAATAAGGGGGCAAAAAATAATTTGCTCTTTTATGTAAGCAAGCTCCTTTCTTCCCCCTCCCACCCCTCACCCTCCTTCTTCTTTCCCCTTCAGATTTTACAGCTGCTTGAAACATTTCACTTAGAGCATAACAATTGTTCCCAGGCTAAAGATGAACTTGCTGTTTCTCTTTTAGTTATGAAAAATGGATTGCGTGTCTGCTAGCCTGTTGGTTTTTTGTTTGTTTGTTTGTTTGTTTTTCCCAGCAGTATCAGTTAGTATAATATGGGACATAACCTTTCCCAGCAACACTTTTCTCATTCTGCTCCACAGGGACCTTAAAATTCATTCAAGTACACTTACTGAATTATGAGTGCTGTACCTGTAGGACACAGTGGGACACCTGCACTGTTTGTTTGTGGAGTTATTGCTGGGTCTAAAGGCACTCAATCACTGGGCAGACACTATCTAGACTGACATGTGAAAAAGCTTAAAAAAATTGCTGACATTTATATTTTCATGGGCAGCAAAAGCTTTCAACTTACTGTGTTTGGAAACACATTCCTAAAAACTGGGCAACATGAGAGTCATAAAGCAATTTGTCCATTTATCCAGAGATAAACCACTGCAAACAGATTTTCATATTTATCAGCCACCTACCCATTATAAAACATGGCGGTCTCATATGTGGTTAGTCAATAAAGTACTATTTGTCCATAGCTTATGTTTTTAAGAGCCTTGTATAATTCAAAGTTAGGAACCTAATAATTTTTGAAAACACAATGTTACAAAGCCTGCCTTTCATGTAAAGTTATTTTAAAACAAAAGCAATCAAAACCAACCACAATAATAAACATCTTCAAGTAGTTCTACTGTTAGACAAGAACTGAAGTTTCAAAAAGGAAAAATCAATTTAAATGTGGTCTTCCAGTGTAGATAGATATATTCTACGACTCTTCAGCTGTTGTGTTCAATAGCCAGCAGGATAGGTATGTAAAACTATAAGAGCATAAGTGAGTGCTCCTGTTATAAACCACAGAAAGTGATGACTGGTTTTTTTCTTTCTACTTCACAGTGGAAAATCCAATTCTTTTGGTCTATTTTAATGTTTTAATTCTGCAGTAATTATAAGAAAGGCAGAGATTTTTTGTCATTCCCTTCACACCTCTTATTTCTCACTTGAGGGTAATGGTTTTCTGCTAAAAGCTAATTTTCTTTTTATTTTCTTCTGTTAATCATAATTGGCATAGCAGTACGCTTAATGACACACCAAAAGCCTGGCTAGGAGATCCTGTTCTCTAATGTATTTTAATGTCAGTCTATCTGACTACTTTTCCATTAATGTGCACAGAACTCAAATATTTTGCACATGCAAATCTCGTAAATCTAGTAGCTGCCTGAGTAAACTATTGCCTGAGCACACTATTGAAACTCCCCATGAGCTTTTTTAAGAAGTTCTGCTGTAAGAGCCTGATTCAAGGTCTGACTTTATTTGACAAAAGGCTGCAAGCCCATGAAAATAAAACAAAAAATCCCACTTTTTTTTTAACCACTTATTCATAGGCTATGTTAGTGGGCATTGGTAGTTATTTACCATTCTACTATTTTTTGTGCATTTAAAATACATATGTAATTTGTTGTGGAATGATACATTACTGTCTCACTGCTGCTCAGTCTCATTCCAGGAACCCTGCCTGTAGCACTGCTGTTTTCCCACCCCCTCCTCTGCTCTCTCTATCCCTCTTCTCCCTCTGCTCTGGTCTTTCCTATCCTACATTCCTATTCTCTTTCCCCAGGATGCGCCTCATCTATGGAAAGCTTTCGATTCTCCTGATATCCTCAGAAGGGAAGAGAGAAAATAGTGGAGAAGTTCAGGACTACAGCTGTCATTTTCATGATGCTATGTACACCTTTTTATTCCTCTTCCTCTTCCTCTTCCTCTTCCTCTTCCTCTTCCTCTTCCTCTTCCTCTTCCTCTTCCTCTTCCTCTTCCTCTTCCTCTTCCTCTCCCTCTCCCTCTCCCTCTTCCTCTTCCTCTTCCATGTTCTCCGTCCCCTCTTCCCCTGTGTCATGGGGTGGAAACTATACTAACCAGTTCTCTTTTTTTCTGAGTATATGTGTTCTCTGTCAGTGGAGAATCTCAATATTTTTAAATCCTTGGGCATAAAGAGAAAAAGACTGTAATGTTGCATGAGTGGTTGATCAATATCCATCATCATTCAGGCTTGCAGTCAAACCAAGTATTAGTCCGATTACACAAATGGTGGAGCTTCTGAAGCACCATTTGGATAAGTGCTGTATTCTCAAACAATGGGATTTGCAATACATGTGAGCGATTATGTGATTGGAATGGGTAAACAATACAGATTCTGGGTGATAAAAGTGACATGATATTTTATGTACTGCAGATTGACAACATTGCTGCAGCAAGGAACAACACATTTTTAACACACTACAATTCCCCAAGGCTAATTCCCAACCAGGCATAGTCTGCGTGTGACATAACCAATTTTGTTTCCAGCAGGTAGAAAACATAGCAGTTAAAAGTAATGAAATCTTGTCAGCTGGATTACTAACTTGTTTTATCAGGGTCCACAGAATGAGTTGGGAACACAGAAGGGTTCTGTGTGTGGTGCAGTTACACACATGACTGTGCCTGCCAAGTATTATAAGGGTGAGTAGAAAGTCCTCATGTGTTTGAATTCTTAAAAAACCCCAAACACCTTTTTCTTGTAGACTATGGAAAGTACAGTATCCAACAATGCACAAATACTAGATGTAATCAGCCACAAAATGTCTGATTTTCTTAAGAGTTATTGAATAATTTAGCTGTTTTCTCTTTGTGTAAAAATATTTTCCCATGCATCGTAAGAAGAAAAAATTACAGAGTTCTCTCTATTTTTTTTTTTGCTATTCTGTTTGTAATTATTATATTAGAATTATGTCCAAGTAGTGATGAAGACTATTTTGTGTTAGATATTTCTCCATTAACTCATTTTTTATGTGTTTTGAATACTCCTAGTAATCTTTGTGGAATGAGTCTTAGAGATATATTATAGACCCACTGTGGTATTTTAGAATCACAATGTTACATCTCTAAAGAAAATTAGTTACTTTATTTCCAAGGTAATTAAACCTGCTTGTAACAATTTTAAAATCTGACTGGAAAAAGATTAGACTAACAAGTGTCACTGAAGTACTAAAAAATGTTGCAATGCCTTCATTTTTCCTCCTTAGCTTCTGATATTATGATAACAAAGATAGAAAAGAAAGTTGCTTTAGGGAAATTTCACACACTATTTTAATAAAGATACAAAACAGCCAGCCGGGCATGTATATTTATATTTATGCTTTTGATAAAACATATTCCTTGCAAGCCCATAAAAACTGAGGCGAATATGACTACATGGATCTTCAATGATAATCTGCCAAGACTTCTTTCATTTCTCATTTTTTAATAGGTCAGTTAATGACAGAAATAGTTTAAACTGAATATTTTACAAAAATGCTAGCAGATGCTTTTATTACTCATAGGTGTGTGCATATAGATGCAGAGCTATACATGTTTATACATGTGTATGACTGTGTACATGTGTGTCTGTGTACATACAGATGCACAAGTGTGTATACAAGTGTGGGCTCTGCAATGCCCATTCACACTCAAGTGTTTTGGCTGCTCTGTCAACAGTAAATTGGCATAAGACCACAGATATTTCTGATATTTTCTTCGTGAAATCTTTTACTTCTTGTTTGCAGAAAAAACACTGAAAAATAAGAGCAGAAATATTCTCATAAACTTTTTATAACCTGAATAATTTTATAACATTTTAGAACATGACCTTGAAATCTTTGATACCTTGTAGTCCAGTGAAGGATTGAATTATGAATATGCTGCACCTTGAAAACAGAAGAGCTGTGAACTTTTCAAATGCTTTGGCAGCGTAGTGATTTATCAGAAAGAATAAAAGACTTAAATTTATCATCCAACATGAAGCAATTGCTCTCTGGGTGAACTTTTGTAAAAATCACTCTTAACTCTGTGCAAAATTAATCCATGGAATTTCAAAAGCATAATTCTGGAGGTGAATATGACCTCAAGTATCTAAAGCTATGATATACCCTGAACTTAAAATCTAGAGACTCTTACTGGCAATTTAAAAGGTCAGAATATGTGATCTTACAGCACAGAATGGTTACCAGATGATATATATTTCATGTAAGATAAAATTTTCAGGGAAAAAACCCTTTTGATAGGTGCAGAGATGTCATGTGTTATTTTTTTGTTATTGTATAACAATTATTAAAAGTAATTTCAAGACTGGTGTTTATTTATGTGAAATTTGGAGACATTTGCCTTTGCCTCCTGCATCTCAAATACTTGATTCTGCATGAGAAAAACCTCATGCCCTGAGAGAAATACCTCATGCCCTGGAGGAAGGTCCTGCCTTCATCTGGTACATGCTGAATGCAAGGACCTCTTCTTGGGAGTTATCGATGCACAGTTCTGCACAGTTGTCTAGTCCTTGTTTCATCCTTAGACATCTGAGCCCAGGATGTAGGCTTGAGACAAAGGACTGGATTAAATGCAGATGATACTTGGTCTGATTCATTTGACTGCTCCCATTTTCTGTTTACACAGTCTGCTTGAACTCACCACAGCCCACAGAGCACAGAGCTCTTCGGGAAGACTGCTACACTTTCTCCATTTCACCTCAATCTGGCAAAAGTTGGACTTGCTGAATGAAGCTTTAATTTAAGTCACTGTTAGAGAAGCTGATATTAGACCTCCATCTCCCATTGCACTCTCACACCATCATAGTCTTCCTCAAAACTCATAGTGGCTGTGTCCTTCTGACAAGCTTAGTGAGAACTGAAGTGAAAGATCTGTACTGGTGATTTCTCTTTAGTCTTGTTCAGAAGAGTCTAAATCAATGTATACCACTAACTGCTGAAACATTTTCAAAGTGTGTATTTTTAAATTTGCTTACAATTATTTTCAGAGGCCTCCATCATGAATTCCCAACCATAAGAACAGTACAATCCTGTGACATTTTTCCTTCGGTGCACTGAACTAAATTGGAAGGGAATCACTAAAGTCATTAGACCTGCTTTTGAGTTAAGGTATTGCTCATTGTGGAGAGTATTACTGATCTTAGCATACTGTGGATAAAAATAGGAAAACAATTAACTTGAATATTTTAGAAATGCTAAAATTATATAAAGATTTTATTGCCTGATCTGGTTTCATAAATCCTCTGAAATGTTGCTAGTCACAAAAGAAAATGTAAACAGAAATTAAGCCCATTCCTTTGGCTTTCACTAGGGTGAGGAAATAGCTGGACATGATTGTTGTTCATATTCTTGCACAGATAACAAATAAACCATTCTTAACTGTCAGATAGAAGCATTGGTCAGTCTTGAAGTTCTGCGAACAGGAGAGTATGTCGAACAAACAAAAGCTGCAAAATCAGCAACTGATGATATCATATGCTAGGTGGACATTTGTGTTCGAATGCTTGCTTAGTAGGAATTTATTTGTGTGTTCAGGACTATAATTCTTGTCCAATTTTGACACACGTATCCAGTGTCTACCCACTGAAAATTGGTTCTTTAGGATTATTTCAGAAACAAATATCTTTTCGCATAAAAACATGTGTCTAAAGGTTGCTGAACTCTCCACTTTCTACTCATCCATTTTGTGGCAGTTTCTTGTGATTACAGGATACAGTTTAGTGACTCTTTCAAATTAACCTTGTACTGCCAAAAAGGAAAAGAAGAATAAGTGTTGCTGGAGACAGAAGGAATATCTGTAGTACTAAGGTTATGTCTGCCCAAAATATTCCTACTGACAAGCCTAAAGTCAATTCAGTGCTATGGAGATGCATGAGGGCTGTCGTCCCTTTGTGAAGGATAAAACAGTTGTTAGCACTTTCCTGAATATGATTAAATCCTTTTTCCTTCTTACACACCTTTCATGTGTTCTTCTGAAACACAACATCAAAGGAAACATAGCTGAGAGACAGACTTTGTGAAACTGATTTTTGCAAATTCTTAGACCAAAAAAAAAGGTTTCCATGTTTTTTTTTCTTTCTTAGTCAGAGTAAGACTGTTTCTTACAAGCATTGTCCCTTCTAGATTTCATACCCAGGCTACTGCTACACATTACTGTTGTACAAAACTCGGATGGAATTACCTATTAGAAAATAACTATCAACTCAGTAGTCATAACCACTTTCCATTTTTAGAACAAGAAAAGTACTGAATATATATTCAGGAAATGTCAACAACATCCAGTAAACAAAGCATTTCCATTAACGGAAACCGCTCCTGGCCCTGAGGGGAAGAGTTGACAGTCAGTTCCATAGCAGAGAGAAAGACTGAAGAAAATAGTGAAACTTTCCCTGTGCAAGTCTTGAGGGCTTCCACACTTACACATACCTGCTCTTTAATGTTGGTTGGTAGTGTACCAGTTCCAAGTCCTTCATTAATCAGCCAAGAGAAAAAGGCATGCAGAAAATTAAATGGACCCTGTGAGTTGAAAGGTTTTTTTGCCTCTCACCATATATCTCTGTCTTGCTGTCATTGTACTAGAAAGTTAAATCATGATGATCAAAGGTTAGAGATAGGTTTGTGGAGAATGAATTTGCTAAACAAAGAGGGACATCTCCTTTACATTCCTAATTTGAATTAATTACTAAGCAATATACCACCTTCTTGTGTAGTTTTGTAGTGCACTTGTAGAGGAAATATGACAAGAGTAGGCTCAAGTCTTATAATGATTCATTCATAAAACAACTGCAGCATATAAAGGTGTAACTCCTGTGTTTGGGGTACTTGTGATTCCAGAAGAGCAATTTTCTTTCAAAATTTTTACAGAGCAGAAATGACAGTGAACTCAAATTGTTCAGGACAAAAGCACTACTGAAATTAAAATGAAAGCACAGCAGTTAGATCATATTTACATTTCAAACCAAAAAGGAGTTCATTAAGGACTATCAAAGCCTCATGCCATGTAAGTGGAAATATTTTATGCATGCAGATGGTCTGTGGTCTATTTGGTTTATTATTACAGTGAAACAGGTAGGAACATAATGTTATCTTATATAAACACGTTTCTTTTTGATCATTTACAGCTGCTTTTCTTGTTTGCTTTCACTGTGCATTTGAGCAACTGGTTATTTCAGTCAAGGATTAAATTCCTCCCTACTGAAAAAAGTATTTAGTACTCAGGAAATCTTTGCTAAATAGAAGAGTGCTAAAAATGAAATTTATATTCTGTATCGAAGGCAGATTATTACAGTTCACTAGCAGGTGATATAAGCCAGGATTCCAAAATATTTGGAATAATATAAATTGGAATAAAATAATTGGAATCAGTATAAATTTATGGAGTCCCTTTCCAAAGAAGGAGACAATAATGAAAGAAATGGTGAATCATGAATTCCACCATCACCAAACCTACAACTCTATTTCCTTTTATAGACTATTTGAACTGAACACACATACTTCTTTTCCTTCTAGCTCCATAAAAAGTGTAAAGAGCTGTAGTGAATGATAGAGAGAGCCTTAAAGCAGTCAAGAGAAGAATCTCCCACATGTGAAGAAAATCTTGTAAAATTTGATGCAAAATGAAGAATGATTTTACTGAGGAGACCTGAAGCTTTTCAACTCTCATACCCCGTGAGGCACATTATCTGCAGGACCTGAAGTGAGAGAGCACAAGATTTCATCCCATGGTCTTTGTGCCTGTGGAGATGCATGTTGCCATTTCATTTGTCTTTTTACCTCTGAAGAGAAGGGTGCAAACCATAATCATTTTCTCAAAGTCATATTTTTTTATTATATCACAGTATTCAAAAAATAAAATATAGCAGAATTTCTCATTTTGAAATAGATATTTCTCTTAATAATAATTTTCAAGTATTATTTTTATTATTTATAACTATGTCATTTTTCTATTGTCATCTGAATTCCTGTTTGTGGCAGTCTTGGTGTCTTTATACCACATGTCAGAAGTTATATCTTTATTGTTGTCCCAGTGAACATCCAAATTTGCCTGTGATATTCTGTCTTATTGTTTCCTGTGCAGCTGTTGTTATGGAGTACATTCCTTTTTGGTTTTTCAATATATCTGCAAGAGAGCCATGAGAGTCCATATGCTTAATGCCCTCCTGCAATATTTCATAACAATATGGAGCTAAGTGGTAGCCAGAGAAATTGTTGAAAATAACTCACTGTCATTATTATTTTTATCCACTAATTTACTAAAATAATAGTTCTCATCAATTATCTCCAATTTATTTGCAGTTATTTCAGTATATTTTTACTTTATTCACATATTAAATTCCTTTAGACACATTCTTTAGTTTCTCCACTGCAGGCAATGCTTAAATTGTCATTAAAAGAGATGGAAATCCTAATCCTCTGAAGTCTTTGAAATTAATTTTTTTCCCAAAAAATACATCCAATTCTGAGATACACTCAAGCATGAATGGAACAAAACAATCCAATTTATTTTTATATGGTCACATTCACATGAAGTTTCATAAAATTCCATTTTTTTTCTGAAAGACAAGAGTGATAGCAAGATAAAACCTTGCAGAACTGATAACAGTGTCTTTGATGCATGCAGAAAGTGACAAAAGAGTCGTGTGGTAGATTAGAAAGAAATTAATGTTAAATAAAACAGATGCAAATATTTTGTCACCAAGTCAATAAAATAATAGTGGTGTCATGAGAAAATAAAAAGCCAGAGAAAGTGATTGTGATCCATACAACTTGAATGTAAATGTAAGAGAGAGATTAAATGAGGGAAAGCTGCCAACTGAGAATTTAGAACAGAGGAGAAGAAAAGGTAGCACAGAGGAGGGACACAATCAACTATAATCTGCATAAGGAAATCTGAGAATTTCTTGTAGATTAGAAAAACAGAAATAGTATTGCTTTTTCAATCTAGATCCAAAATACATCTAATTTTTCTATATTTGTTCTTTGCTGACTGGTGCAGGCTATGCTGTACAGGTTGAAGGTCTGGCTGAAGACTGTCAACCTCTGAATGCTGACGCTCCTTTTGATCTCTCTCCCTAACTCCCACAGAGGCACTATGTCACCTCACTTGTCCTTCCATTACCTTCTGTCATCCTGTTTTCTGAGATGACAGGAATAGGTGAACATACAGCTTTTTCTCCAGGTGCATGCACAGTTTTTAGTCACTAGTCCCATGTCTCTGCTGACCAAAGTGTCAGAGTTAGTTGACACTGAGCTGGCTGTTGTAATATTTCACTCCTGATGCACAGAACAATTCTGGTCAGTGCTAACACTCAGCAGGTGCCCAGGTGATGATGAAACTGGCTGCATTGTACTGCTGCTGTAATAGCACACAGGCAAAACAATAAAAGTAGGAAAAGGTAGCAGCATAGAAAGAATATTGTCTAAGGCCTGTGAGGGTCAGAAATGAAAAAAAAGGTCCTTAAAATTTTGGACAAATGAGTATTAAAAGATAAGGAGAGACATCATCAGTGGTCAAGGCAGGATAGACAGCTGTTAAGGAGCAGGACTTCTAAAGCTGGGGGAGCTGACATAGCCTCTGCTCTGGAGATGGAGGAATGAAGGACTCCCTGACACCCTGACAAGTGGAGGTTTGAGAGGAACAGGAGGAAGAGTTGGAAGTGTAAGACCTATACATCACTTTTTGTAGCACCTATTTCAAAGAGAGGTGCTTACTATTTGTTTGTATTTTGGTTTTGTACCTAGAATATTGGTACTGGTACTTCAAAACTTTTACATATTTGCTTTTTTATATGCATATTTTCTTTTCAAAACAGTCTGACTGAGTTTTGCTAACCATGGTGAAGTAGGATTTTTGAATATATATGCATATTTTAATTGTTAATTTTCCTGAAAATGTAGTATCTTGCTTGGCAAATTACTTGAAATCCATACAAAATTCCAGCCTCTTCATTTCAAAAGACTGAATTTATCAAATTGGAGTTACACAAACCCCCTAAATAGACAAAGCAAAGCATTTTTTATAAAAATCATCTCACGTATAATGGAATGGATGATTACAGTTTATATCACATTACTTCTTTAGTACTTTTAACACACCCATAAAAAAATTGTATGCAATATTTTGCACATATAACATCATTCCAGGGCTAGATTGCAATCTCTTTAATTACATGAATACTTTCATTGATTTATACAAGATACTTCATATAAATAACCATAAAAAATATATCTATTCCCTATGCTCACATTCTAGCTTGCAGTTTTATAAGGTTATGGTAGTGTGAAATGTTCAATATTAAATCCTTACTGACAAATGAGGAGGTTTATTTTACTGACCAAATTGCAATGCGTGCAGTTTAATAAAAATATGACTTACTGGGTTCCATGTCATGTGTATAGAGGAGCACGTAGAATTTATGCAATTCTGTAGGGGGAATGCTGTGTTCTGAACAAGTTTATGAGTCCTCATCAAGTGGAGAAACACATGAGTTATGAGCTTCTCTTTAAAGCACTGTTATTTGCAGTAGTAAAAATGGCCAGCTTCCCTGGCTGTATGACATTCTACCCCACAGTCTGGGGAGTTCAGGAGAGAAAGGACAGCAAAGCTGCCACCAAATGAAGACCTGTACCCAGTGGAGGAAACAGCCAACAGGAACCTCATGAAAGTCAATGATTCACATTCCTGCACACAGGAGGGCAGAACATGCAGAAATACAGGCCACCAACACAGAGGACTGTACTGAGAGCAGCACAGTGGAGGGAAATCACTCTGTTCTCCTCAAAAGTGCACTCATCACCTGCACTGAAATTGGGCTTGTTCAGCCTCAAGAAGAGAATTTTTTTGGGGGAGGACCCAAATAAGAGCCAATACTTCTGAAGATATTATTGATAAGATGGAGCTGTGATCTTCCCAACAGTACATGGCAGGAGGGTAAGAAACAAGAACACAAACAGCAACAGCAGAGGTTCTGACTGGATAAAGGGACAAAAAACTGTTTTCTTCTTTAGGGCAACCAAGCAAAGGCACAGGCTGTGCAGGGAGGACGTGACATCTCTATGCCAGTTTACAAAACACAAAGCTTTTCCACACCCAGCTGGGTGAAGTCCTGAGGCTGACCCGTGTTGGACCTGCTGTGAGCAAGGACTTGGATTGGAGGTCTTCTGAACTCCCTTTGAACCAGAATTGTTTAGTGGCTCTGTGATCCTTCATAGCCGTTGCTCCACCAGGGGTGGAAGTAGGTAAGAAGGATGTGCACTTGTACCCCAGGAAAGGCCTGTGAGAAAAATTACAGCTCTTCCTTGCTTCCTTTTTTGGAAAAAAAAAAAAAAAAAAAATGTAGAACATCCAAAAAAACTCACTCTTCCATTTATCATGTGTGATATGTCTGGTATGAGAGACATCAGTTCATCTATAGCCACAGCCTTGTCATTCTTGGTATATGTCTTATGACACAAAATGAGTGAAAACTGTAGCAGTCGAGGTGGAAAGTCGCATGCAAGTCCTTTGAAGGTAACAAGAAGAGGGGGGAACACTGTTTTTCAAAAACTGCTTAGTGATACAGGAATAAAGGAGTATGAACCATGTTCTTCAGCCTGAGGATTGTGTAGGAAAGGAATTGCTGGGAGCTAACAAGGTCCAAGAGGTGATGGAGGTAAGCCTATGGCAGACCTCAGCTGCACTGTTAAGGAGCTCTCAGTCAGTTCAGTGCCAGCAGCTGCTGCAGTGAGGCTGCCTAAAAGAGAGCATATCCTCTGCTTGCTTCCTTCTGTGCCAGCAAAGTTACAACTCTGACAAATTGATTATGTTGAAAATAGCACTGCTATTAAAAAGAAGACTTGCTCTGTGCAGTCTTTACCACTGGGTAAGACATGATTAGGTACAAACAAAAATATGCTCTCTAGAATATTTAGGATACTAAAGAACATTCTTGCAGCACACTAGCAGAAACCTATTAATAAATCCTGATCAATTTTGTACTTTTGAGTTAAATGTGATTCTTGCTCCAATGGAGCTTTTCTTGGAAAGAAGGAAGTTAATACAACATGCTGTACCAGAAAAAAATTATACTGGAATGAACAAAAAATGATTTAACAGTAATCCACTTGCTTAATGATTTTTATTTAAAAATTGGAATAATCAGTTTAAGGAAAATCTCTAACCAGTTTCTTTTATTATAGTTAATGGCTAGGTTAGGTCTGTTATTTACTCATTCTAAATCATATGTCTAAAGAACACTTAATGAAAACAATTATAAAAAAAGCACTGGTTAATTTTGCATTTTTTCCTGCTTTCATAATCTTTGCCAAGTGAATGGAATAATTTGTACCATTTATGTTTCTTATTACAGTATTTGTCATTAGAATGAGGTGTCAGGAAGCATTTAGACTGTTGCATATTTCATGAGTTAAAATAGTTTGCCATACTGTCGTGACCTTTTTAATTCCCTGCATTTTCCTCTGTTCCTTTATGTTGCTTTCTTTCTCTGTGTATCTCCTACAGAGAAGGGCAGTGGAACTGGTAACAGGTTTGAGGAGCAACTGAGGGAGCTGGGGTTGTTCAGCCTTGAGAAAAGCGAGCTCAGGGGCAACTTTATAACTCTCTACAGCTCTCTCTATAGCCAGGTGGAGCTCTTCTCCCAAGCAACCAGAGAGGACACAGTCTCAACCACCTCCAGGGAAAGTTCAGGTTGGACAACAGGAAGAATTTCTTCAAAACAGGGGTGATTAACCACTGGAGGTGACTGCCCGGGGTAGTGATGGAGTCACCATTTCTGAAGGTGTTTTAGGAAACACTGGATATAGCACTTAGTGCCATGGTCTGGTTGAAAAGGTGGTGTTTAGTCATAATTTGGACTTGATCTTGAGGCCTTTTCCAATCCGATTCTGTGATGCTTCATTCTAAGATGGTAAATGTGAACTTGCAAAATATGAATCAGCAAATGACAGAATGTCTCATGAAAATAATCCAGTGTGTTTATCCATGCAGCGTGATCTTGCAAACACATTTTGATTTACCTCAAAATGGCTTTACAGGATGTCAGCAGCATTGGTACAACAGTGCTGTGAGAACACAAAGTAGTTAGGGAGCACCTCATTGCCATAGGATGTGAAAGATACACAGAAATATAGAACATTTATACTCATCTAGTTGTTATACTGTTACTAATAAACATTGGCAAGATTAAAAACTTTCTTTCTTTGAGATTTAAACTAGTATTTGACTATGACACATTAGGATGAAACTTTCAAAGAGGTAATTTATCTTATATTGGCTCAGTATAAAGCTCTTGTGCATTGAAATACTTAGTGCTTGCCAATCTTGGAGACAGTAATAGACGTTTGAACTGCAGTCTTTAACTCACTCCTATGACTAACCAGAAAACAGCCTGTCATTGTGGTTGAGTCAAAGTACATGCAATCATGGTCCATCCCTGACACTGTTAAGAGGAAAAAAAAACCTGAAGAAGCAGTGTAACGGATTGTATAATTGCCAAGAAAATTTATTTAACTTATATATAATTTAAAATGCAGCCTGAATCAGACAATGTGACTGGTGGCTCCTTGTCTCACTCAATCTTTGCTTCACTCTTGGACAATTATAGAAAAATATTTGTACAGATCACAAACATAGTTAATACATTTTAGAGCTTCATGATTAAAGAAAAACATTAGCTGACTGACAGCAACATGCTTTAAAAAATCCTGGACACTTCATCCAGTCTTTGGTCCCAGAATGGTCTTTTCTTACAATATGGATATTGTGACAAGAGACACAGAGTTAACATTTCAACTGAAATACAAATAACTCTGACACTCTAGCTTAGATTAGCAAGGAATTTGTCAGAACAAAATAACAATTTTAGTGGTCAAGAATGCACATACCTTTTGTTTCATGTGCGCCTTACAACACAAATGGACTAAACAATATTATTTGCTACTGCTTTGATCTGAGAAATCTTGCAACTTTTATACCATAAACTCATTACATCATATTGCCCTTGCTGGTAGGTTACATAAATAAATGATTGGAAGTGGCTTCCAAATCATTAGTCTTATGAGTGTGGCTCACAGGTTTCACACAGGAGGGGCAAGATTTGCAGAAAGCTTGTGTGACCGAACAACTGATGACTGGTTCTGAAAGGCATGTGAAACAAAGTAAAAAGTAATGGAAACTGGGAAGCTACAAAACACAGGGTGTTGTGCTGAGGAAGTCTGAGTGTGTTCCCCTGTCATGAGACCAGAATATGAGAAATGATGGGAATGTGGCTAAAGGTAGATGCTTAGGCAGGACTGATGAACAGGAAAAGGGAGGGTACCATCACAAACTCCTTTCCATAGGAGGAAATGGAGGCATGGAGGACTGCTGAGTACCTTGTTATCATGTCTCCCCTTGCAGAGAAATAGTTTGTACTTTTCTTCAAATTAAAGTTTTTGCATATCTCCATAAATCCTCCTTCTCATTCTGATGAATCCCTCTCATTTTCCAAATATACTCTTTGATATTAAATGCACAGAAAGTAGTCTAAATAACCACTATTACATTAATTTAAAATAAATGTACATATTTTAAAGAAAAAAAAAATTAAATGCAAAAATATGACAATCTAAAGTTAAGACTTGAAACTACTATAACCTTGAGAATTTATTTCAATAAGTCAAGTTATGTGTTATACCCACAAAATTAATCAGATATTAAAATTAAAGGTTGCATAACTACTTACAAAATCCAAAAGTTAGGAAGTGTTTAAATTTTTATGTTAGGTCAGGCTTTAAATGTATCTTAGTGAAATATACTACTGTACTGATTTTATTATTTTTAATAACACATTTATTATTATATGTAATGTAATACATGTATTATTTTCAGTATTTTAGTGCAGTGAATGTCGATATATTGAAGACAAAAAAACAAATCTTTTTTAATACCTACATGTAGAAAATATTTTTCAATACTTTTTCTGTAGTGAACTATTTCAGAGCAAATACTATTTTTTTTCCCTTCATTGAAAACTGTTCAAAACTGAAGATACCATAATTCTGGTTTTCTGCTTCCAGTTGATGCATGAAAAATAAGGGCTACAGGGTGGGTGATTGCCACAGGGGCACACTGCTGACTTCAATTTTCCCATCAGGACCTCCTGCTCCTTTCTTGTGTGTCTGCTCCCATGCAGTCAGCTCCCTGAGTGTAGGTTTCTCTGGGCTATTACATCCTAAGTGTAAAATTTAGCATGTTTCTGAGTTGGTCTCTGGGAGATTCTTTCTGGGCCTCCCAGACTACAGTTTGTCTAGAAAAATACTACAGGAAGTGTAGAAAGACAAGAAAAATGTCACCTGTACATGGTGGTGACAACTTCATCACAGGAGCAAATCAGGTGGTAAAGTAAAAATTCTTCTTTATAAATCCACACTGTTTGTGCCCAAGAGACTTCCTGTTCCTCCCATGCTTCAAAACGGTTTTTAGAAGAAACTGCTACATAAAATCCTACATCTGACTTTCCTGTACTTTTCCAGATTCTCTTGCTTGCCTTTTTGAATATGGGTTTAACATTTAACTTCTACCACTCAGTGCTCCTTCTTCAATCTTCTCTTTTTAAAATGTAAGTATTTCTATTTACTCTTTAATTTTTAATACTTCTTTTTATGTTTCATTTCAATCCAAATATAGTTTGACCCAAACTTAAAATGAAAAGTCTGCATGTAATTAAAAAAAAAAGTTATAAAGAATATAAAAATGCAATAAACATAGATGAATTGTTAGACTGTTTCTAGAATAATGAAAAGAAAAAGAAAAAACCAAATACCTGTGAAACTAGAGAACTATTTATTTAAATGATTATAAAGTTTAAATTTCAGCAAACAAAACAATGAAACAAGTGTAAAGGTTTCATATTTCAATGTTTGTGTAAGCTGATGAGAATTAATTAATTAAATAATTAACAATTATTCAGGAAAGTCACTGAAAGTGCAAAAGCAGAACTTGATTAATTAAAAGTTTGTTTCCTATTTTCAATTTGCTTACAATATTTTTTAAATTTACCAGCAATGACCCAAGTAAGCATCTGCCCCAGTCTTTTGGCAGGATCTGCAGCTTCTCATTGTAGTGCCATCCACAGTAATGTCAATGTACCTGTTACTTAGTACACTCAATTTAGACTTAGTATTTACATTTTTCTCTTTCAGTGTGCATTACTGCTGCATTTATCAACACTGAATTACCTCTGTCTTTTCCAGTCCACTGATTGAGAACTTGTGAAATTCCTCCAGGATTTTTTCCTTTTAGGACTTTCTGTCTTTAGAAATAAATTAACATGATCTTATATCTGTTGTACCTACAAAATACGTTGTTAGTTGCTGTTGTTTTTACCATGGCCTAATCAACACTAGCATGGCATCTATGTTTAGAACACTAAATAATAGTAAATATAAAAAAATAGTAAATATAAATTTAGATATTTTAAATAATAATTTTGTGAGTAGGCAACAGTCTCAGGAAACTGAAAAAGCCACTAAGTACTGAAAGGCAGGTGCTCAAAATGACACGATTCATAACACATATGTCAAACTCATAGGTGGTTGGGCTACAAGCATGGCATGCACAGACTCTGAATATGAGATATCCTCTGAAGTGTATGCAATTTAATTGATGGGTTTGTTTTCTTTTAAAAGAGAAGTATGTATCAGGGAAGAATATTAATACACTGAGAGCCACTGTGATTAGAAACTCATTAACTAGTATTTTGAACATCTACTTTATTGACTCCTAAAAATTTGTTTAGCATGCGTTTGTCTTTTAGTATGCTTAATTTGTTTGATTGTCTTTAAATGTTGCTCCAGAATGGAAATTTATTATGCAACTCAGGTATTCCTTTGATGTAATGTTTTATATTTAATGTACCTAAAATCTCCTTTCCCTGAACACAGCACAGGTATACAGTCACACAAGAAAAAGCCCACTAAAGCGATTTTTCTTTCATGCCTGCTTTTGTTGCCTATCACACTCTCACACAAACTCAGAAAATCAATATCCATAAAAAGGGGGTGGTAATTAAGTTTCTAGGTGGGAGCTTATCTTTATATTGATAACTTAGTGATATCTTGAAAAACACAATGACATCACGAGAGACTGACTTTTATGCAACCTGAACCTACAACAGCTGCAGCTCCGCCTGGGACACTACTGCCCAAGTTCCTTTGGCTGTGATTCTCCCCAGGCATTCCCAGCCACATGCTGCACACCTCATCAGGTTTCGCATGTGACCATGTGGTTATCAATACCAAAAAATACTCTTTTTTTTTGCTCTTTCTGCTAAAATTCAGTCTCTAGCTCTGTGACTGATGGAGGTAATTATCTTTTCCCCATGTAAAAGTAGCATGCAACACTTTTTATGATTTTATGTTAAGGCAGCTGGTCCTCTGAAATAAAAATCCATTAATATATCCAGCTCAGTTCCTCAGAATATTGTCAAGGGAGAGTATCTCCTGATGCTCTTATATTCCTCCAGTTTCACTGTTACAAATGCTACTCAAGCTAAAGCACAACTCCTGTCACTTGTCCACTCAATTCAAGAGGAAATAACAGTGAGAGGGGGCTGCTTCATCTGGATCTACCCATCTCTTTGCAAAAGAATCACTGAGGAAAGAAGAGCACTGTACTCCCAACCATTACAATTAGACAAAGGAGACTAGAAACTCTGCAAGGGGACTTGAAAGTCCTTGATTCTCATTAGCAAGGTTTTAAAATAGTCCAGCATTCCTTGTGCAATGTGTCTGCTGAGAGTGATTTCCCCATTTCTCATTATGTATGAATGCCAGTGCACTGTGCAGCTCCAGTGCACAGCTGATTAATAAGGTCAGAATTAGAAATTGAGAGCTTTCCTTTTCTTAGCATCTACTGCAGTTTTCTCTCAACAGGGTTTTCTCTATTGATTTTCTGTAATCTGAAATATAGCGCTTACTGGAAGAGGAGTGATGTATTTTGTCATGTAGAGCTCTGAAGAGTGTGTGGTGTCTTACTTTTTAAAAAATATAATACATTGTGTTTTGAATAATTTGTATTAAAATCTCTTACACGCCATAAAATACTTTGGAAAAACACATTAATTGCTAGGGTAGTCCTTTTTGTCAGTAAATAGTTCTATATACTCAGATAAACAGTTTTGTTTTCAGAAGGACAATTCTTTTATCTGAATTTTGAATAAAGCAACTCAGTGTCTTTCAAGTGTCACAATGCCATCAATCCACTGTGACTAAATTCCTCATCCATACAGTGAGTAAAGCCATGAATTTCAAATCAATTTTAAATTAATTTAACTGTCTACAAATTACGCAGTCTTCTTCCTATCACTGCAGTCAAGGTTTTGCGCGTGAAGCTACCTACCCCTCCATCCAATTATATTTTATAAGCCTGGTATCAAGTATTAGTTCTTTCAAATAAACCCCTTGTGTCCACGATTACAAATGTTTTTTCTTCTTTTTTTTTCCTTTTTTTTTCTTTTTTTTTTTTTTAGATTATACCATATTTTTCCCCCTGAGGTCATACAGTTCTTAATTCTATGATATTAACTGGCCTAGTGATTCCAGTTGTCTCTTCTTCAACCAGCTCAGATTTTTGGATTAAAAAATGTAGTGGGAAAAAACCCTGAAAACCATTACAGTCCCCACCAGCCTGGGATATAAAAAAGAACAAAAAACAAATAGACAGGATTGTATCCATGATTATCCTCAAATTAACCCGGTGCAGAAAGCAGAATTTGAGGGAATCACTAACTCTTAGAAATGTTGGTTGGAAGGAACTTCTGCTACTTGAGGAAGGACTATTGGAGTATAAGAACTGGGCCAGCTCTCACTTCGCTCGGCTAAGTTAGTTTCATGGACTTTCCACAGTCCAATAACCCTTTCAGTTATGCCCCTTGCTGCTCTCCTGAACTTTCAGCTTGAAAGTCATGGCTGCTGCCCCTTGCTGTTTCTTCTGTTTCTACAGAGACGAATTTCATTCTGTCACTTTGAAACACTTGTTCAGGTAGTTATAGGATAGTACTAAATTACCTGTCAACTTCGTCTTTGTCAGACTGACCAATCCCATTTCTCTATAGTGCTTCTCCTATGTCACATGTCATTAGCTGTCTTGATATCCCACATGGATTCCTCCAGTTCCTCAATATCCAGCTGGAACAGAAAAATTGCACACTGTACTCTAGTCACAGCCTCATCTTAGCTATATGGAAGAAGATTAATCTACTAAATCAGGCTCTTCAGGGTGTGGCTACTTTTTCTGCATTTGTGATTGAGTGCACAGTTGCTTTATACTCTGCTGTAACACGCAGGTCCTTCCCACCACAGATGGTGCAGTCAGATGGTTCCCAGTTTTGGTTGGTGGAAGGGATTATTCTGTCCCAGGTGCAAACCTTGCCCTTCTTGTGGTGGAATCAATCCCCATTGGTCCAATGCTTAAATTTCGCAGGGTCCTTTTGGATTGAAGCTCTAATATTGGAAGTGCCACCACTCCCTCTGATTTAGTATCACTCCCAGATTTGTTGCTGATGGGCTCTGTCTTGTCACCCAGGTCAGTGATGAACTTATTGAAGAAATACTGTGTCAGTACTAAGTCAGTACTGACTCCTGGCTAAGTAGCTTCTCCAGCCAGGTGTCAAGCTATTGATCACATGCCTTTGGTTCTGGTTGTCCAGCTGTTTTTCAATCTATCTAACAGCCTGTTTGTCCTGCCTATCTCCAATTCCAAATCAGAATTCTGTGGAAAGCAGAATCAAAACCTTATTAATTTCAAGCTTTTTCGTAGGCAGCACATTATCCTCATCCCCTTAGCCAATCATTCCATTGTAGAGAGCAGTCAAGCTGATCAAGCTTAATTTTCCCTTGGCAAAACTATATTGACTTTTCCTGATTATTTTCTCATCACAGTCAAACTAAAGCCTTCGAACATATCTTTTTGCTCTTCAGAGAAAGAGTGTCTCAAGAAGACATTTGCAGATGACCAGGCCAGCTTTCAGTTTCTGTCAGATGAAAGTAGAACTGACCTTGCAATGGAAAACTGGTATTACATCAGCTGTTCCCATGGATAAAAGAGTTACTGCAGTAGTTTGGAAGCTGGCCATGGAGACTGGCTACTGAACTTTTCTTCTGATCTTTGGACTGTATGACAACATACTAAATTAATATTGTAGCAGAGTAGTCAAATTCCTATGCATTTAAAAGAATAAATTTATTGGAATCAGCTGCAGAAACATTTTACCAAAGCTATAACTTTCACAAATTCAGTAGTACAGCTTAGAATCTAGGCCGCTGGTCAACTCCCTGAATAATTTTCTTTGCTACTTCATGTATTATGGCTTTAAAATACGTAATTCACTTTAATGCACCTTTTGGTATGCTATAGCCACAGCTGTATATTCCCTGGTTGTCTCTAAAATTAACTAGGTAAACCAGGTGGTCTACAGTTCTTATTAAAGTAAAACATATGGGAACAGCAAATCATCCTGCAGTATCACCATCTTGCAGGCTTTTAGGTAGATACACAACATTATAGCTAAAGGGCAAGATGGAGAACATATGCTGCTTTACAAGTGATGGTATATCAGCCACCATTTCATGTAACATCAATAAAACTATCTCTAAATTTTCAGAATAGTGAGAAGTGCAACATCTATGCTCTAGATGTTTTTCAATACACTTAAATCTATTTGCAGGTTTTGACGCAGAGTGGTGTAACAGGGAAGGGTGAGACAGAATTCTCTTTCTGAAATTAGACACAAAGTCAAACAAGACTCAAGGTAAAAATCCTTTCCACTCTATTTGAACTGAGAGACAGATACTATGCACAGGGACCTACATTCTTCTGCCTAGCATTAGCACCTTCTGAGGATGTTCAATAAATAATTTTTTCATTTCAGTTTATTCATATAGTTCAGCCCAAAGAATAGTTCCACAATTACAAAACCTACACTGAATTTTGAAAACAGATATACTTTTTCTTTCCACTTTCCTCATCTACATAATGGAAATGTGAAAATGTTAGACTTGCTTGTTTCCAAACACTTTATGAGAATATTAATTCCTTCAGCTCACTAACTCTATGCCATATTTTTTTTCATTACATAAGTTCTACATTAAAAAAATATTGCTTTTTCTTTTTTAAGTCACATCTCATTTTCTATATTAATATAATTTCTACAGATACTGACAGAAACAAAGAAAATTATTTTATAGAAATGACCAAGAGCAATTAAATGCAGGTAAAGTTGTTGAATTCTATAATTTCTTAACTATATATTATAGATCTTTCCAGTAGGAAAAACCCATTTTATAATAGGTCTGTAAATTCTATATTACCCATAAAAAAACTGTAAAATTGGTATACCAGCTAATGAGAAATAACCTTCCTTTGTCAAATTAACTAAAAACCATTAATGAAAACCAAGATAATAAGGTTAATTACAGCAAGATTTCCTGATTATTTACTTAAATTGTAATTAGAATGATTTAACTCCTCTTCCCTGCTTCCTTCCTTGCCAGGTTCTACTTTTGCCATTGCAAGTGTGATAAGCGAAGCAAATGTTCCGTCTCCTCTGCTAGAAACAGATCAAAGATATCTCCTAATTTCAGAAGTGAACTCTTACACAGAATAAGGACAAGGTCAGAAGTTAGGGTAACTCAGATGTGTTACGAAGTCCTGCTCTTATTCTGTCCATGTCACTTTGCTCAACAGTTGAAAAGACACAGAGTAATGATGAAATGTCATAATTTCTTGCTCTTCTTTTTCATTGCCTTTGTTGCTCATTTCAGTCAAACTTCTTGCTGTCTTTTAAGATGACTTACATTTTGTCTGACAGCTCATTCCAACACTTTAAAAGAAGGGTAGGTTCTCCATTGGTATTGCAGATATTAGCAAAATATTTCGTCCTACTCTGTGAAAAATTCAAAGGGTAATCTTCTTTACTGCTGGAAGCAGTCCACTGAACTTTCCCACTTACAAGACGATCAGATCCCATCAAAACAGTTTATGATTATATTTGTCAGAATCAAATCAAATAGTCTTGGATGTGCTATTCATTACAGTTAATGAGTTAGGTCTTGGCCTTCCCCCGGGGTAAACATGTTGTCCTGACTTCTATTCAACATGCAATGGCTAACAACTTATAGAACAATGTAAAACCAAAATGCAGATTTTTTTCATTGACATTGTATTTGTGCAGACACAGTGTGGTAGCCACCAGTCTCTGTAATAATCAGTAACCCTAGGCACACGGTAACAGCTGATGCATTTCAGGTACCAGGAATTATTCAGATATGTAGCTAAAGAGATGTTATCCCAGGGAATGACTGTGAAGGGAAGTGTTGCAAATAGCATAGCCTCTGGTTAAGTGGAGACATTTGGAGATGTGGCAGTTCCCAGAGGAGCTCAGGAAAATAGAGAGCTGGGCCCCTCACGTGTCCAGTCCTGCACATTCCCTCTGCACTTCAGTCAGAGTGGATGCCCTGGCATGGGCATTTTGGTTTAAGTCAGATGTGCACTTTGGAGTTGGGTGTCCTGTTCATCCCCACATGCTCTGGCTCACTGTTCCTGGACAGCACATGTTTATTCAAGGAGAGAAAGAGCAGCCCAGGGTGGCAGCTCTGGCAACGCAGCAGCTATGGGGCAGTCAGTTGAGCACTAATCCGGGGGAACCCCTCTCTGAAATGCCTTCAGCATGGGAGTGTAAGATAAGCACCTCTGCAATTTCCCCTTCCGTTTCACAGGAAAGTGAAAATACCATTCTTTTATTTGATCTCAGGTGACTTTTCAGACATGGTTGCTCTTCCCCTGCATTGATTAAGTAACTGCACATGCAGTATACATTTAATTTCTCAGAGTGAAGTGGTAATGTACACCTTTATTGACTGTGTGCTTTTTGGGCACTTTGCCCTTAGCTTTTTCTTTTCTGAGCTAGAGACCCATTAAAAGTGTTCACAGTAGCTAAAGGTGTGGCGTTAACCCACAATATTTACTTCATACACAACGGTTTACAATGGTTGCTGTGTAACTGCAGAAGTAGAGCACTGCTATTTTAACCTGTATCTGTTTACCATGTCATGAGCAGTGAGAGTAATTAAACCAGTCCTTCCTCTCATTTTGAAGTCCACCCTGCATTTTCCACAGCCTCTCTATTTGATACTTCATTACATCTACCTGACAGGTGGATTTAAAAATGTTTATAGTATATTTATTTATAGATATGCTCACAGAACTCCCCTGTAGGAAAAACACAGGAAAATATTTTTAAATGTTCTTGAACAAGCTCAAGATCCTGATTCAAATCCTGCATCACTGATCCTCTTGTATATTTTGTATTTACTTTTTTCTCTTGAATCTTCCTATAAAGGAAGACAGGTATTGATTTAAATTTTAAACTCCACTTATATTAACAATATGCCACCCACACAAATTGTCTTCTGATCCCACATACAGTCATGTACATTTCATTAGTTTGGCTACAAAATACTCAAAAACTGCTTGTTTCCATTTGTTTTCTTCTTTCAGTGCCCAGAGGACTTGTTGGTATTTTCATTATGTGCTTAATTCTTTACTGTGCCATGTCCCTTTGGTATCTGATTCTCAAGAAGTTTCAGCTATAAAGAACACTTAGATATGGATAATCACTGTCAATACATGAAACATTTGATTGTGTTGCCATTTTGTGTGCAATAGACCCTGACTACCACTGGTTATCCATAACATTAATTTAATTTTTAATTACAGAGTGGGTAGTTAGGTGGACAAACTGAAGAATAAGTGCTTTAGCTTTATGAAATGTACTTGCAATTGAGAAATACAGCAATGATGATTATAATCTCAATTGTAAAATAATGTTCTATATGGTTGTTATTTGCAAAAAATTAGTAAATGCTTGAATCTGATTTGTCAGGGCCTGCTGCTGATAACACCAAGATTGTGGGTTCAACTCCTGTAAGGGCCATTTACTTAAAAATAGGACCCAGTGAGCCTTGTGGGTCCCTTCCAACTCAGAATATTCTGTAATTTCACATGACTGGAACATTATTTCTGTCCAAAGTTTCAACAATGTAATGCATTAAAAATAAAAACTGAAAAGTAGATGATTGCTTTGTATGGAAATGCAACGTCTTTTATGTATTCAGAAAAAAATACAAGAAATATATTCCTCCTGCAAAGACAGATGCTAAGACAATGTACACAAATATTTGAGGATATATTTTAGGATTTTGTTTGACTTTGTTTGATTTCTTTTTTAGTTTTACGGAGTGATTTACTGAATTAAAGGCAACAGATTTTGAATAGAGATAATGTGGTTCAATGGTTTTGTCTCAAATTTTGAATGGAAATGTATTTTTAAATTACATTGGATCCCTAAGTTTGGTGGGGTTTTTTTTGTTTTTGTTTTTGTTTTTTTTTTATAATAACCATCTTAGGCCCAAATGTTTTGGTTTTAATTTATGGAATTACCAATATCTGAATACCTCAGCATAGTATCAATATATGTCATGCTTAAAAAGGAATGAAAACAATTATACAATTTTTCATTTTATTTACAATAAATGAAATTATTCATGTACAGTCATTCAAAGCCAAATCAAGACTGTTTCCTACGGACACAATTTATTGTGTGTCTAGTTAAAAATATAGCTATAAAATGTGCACCTCCTCCCATACAATTTAGAAAAAAATCAAGGTCCATGTATGTTTTCCTAGTGGAAGCAAAGTATGGGGTTGCCATTCAGGATACTGGTATAAATAATATTTTTTAGTTCCTTGACTTATTTACCCTCCTTGGACCTGATGTGAGGTGTAAATGTGAACACATTTGTGTACATGGATTGTAACTATGGCTATGGCATCTAATTAGTAATAGCAAAAGGAATTAATGGTTTTATAAGTCCAGTTTTATGAAACTAAATTAGTAGATCTATTTCTTTATGATACCTGTCTGTATCTGTATGTGTATCTATAAATCTATCTGTATCTACATCTGTATCTGGACCTGGCAATACAAACTCTATATTTGATGGATACTTTTAATCAGGTATTTTTGTTAATGAACTTTGTTCACTCTTGAAAGTATAGTAGATATAAGGAACAAGATTAAGTCCTCATTCAAGTTTCTGGGTAGCTGTATTTTAGTTCCACCCCCCCAGTCATTACACTAATATTAAACAGAGTCAGAGAAATTATTTAATACTTCTTCTGCATCAGCCATTAAGTATTTTTAGTTTAGCCTTATTTTCACCCTTTTTATTTTCTATAATCAGTCATTATGAGGCCCTTAAGAATTTTTGAATGTGTGGTTAGTTCTCGAGCTAAATAAAACAAATTTGCATACACATATTTAGTCTTGCAGAAGTCATATGAAACTACTAAAGCAAAACCAGCCCACAAGAGAAAGACCCACCAGATGTCATTTTAAAAATAACAGTCTCATGAGCACAGGTTCAATAGGAGCACTGCAGGGACAGCAGCAGAGTCCCTACTTGTCAGGCTGACTGAAAAAGTCAGTCCTGTTCCGTGCTGTATGCTCACCTCTTTATCACATCTTGCTCTCAAAGAAGGCACTTCTAACAATGAGCAGTGAAAACACTGTGGACAGCCCCTGTGAAGCTGTGCCCAGGCTATCAGCCCTGCAGCCAGTGACACGGCAACAATCCCTCTCACAGCTCTCGGTAAACCTGCCCGGTGAGGAAATGAGAACATGACAATCAGCCTGGCAGGTGATTGACATCCTGAATGCCAGAACAGGGGCCGAGAGGGTGAGGAAACACAATGGTACTGGGAGACTGCAATTTCCCCCGTATAGTCAGAACAGATGTCCTATCAGCAAGCTGAGACTAAACCCTCAGATACCAGCAGTGCTTGCTTTGGGGAAAAGTTAGGGAGTGTCAACAGGAGAAGCAACACCTCAGTCCTGAAGCAAGTATTTGTTCATGATGTTTGCTGTACAAAGTCCCTGGCGTATTGCAGGTTACCAGTTCTTGGTATTTTTTTGTAGGATCTACAAAGGCAAAATGTTTTATCTCATCTCAAATTTGCATGAAAATGAGGTTTTGAAAGATATTATTAAAAAAAATAGAAATTGACACAAACAATTGATAGTCACCGTAATGGTGGCACAGACCAAACATTTACCATTTCTCCCCCACAAAAATAAAACCTTCTAGGAATTCCATAGGAAAGTCTACATAGCTGAATAGGACAGGTAATGATGTACCAAAATGCTCAAAATAGAAGGAATGAAGAGTTTAAAGAACAAAGAATAAAATAGGAATAAAATTAAAGAATGAAATTAGTTGGCACATGGATTGTGCTTGGCCAAGACATTGAGGAAGAGTCAACCCAAGTTGACCAGCCACACCTCACAAAATACTGAGGGTCTCTCATGGAATCGATGTTTGTAGGGACAATAAAGTTCTGGCACCATAAGCTCTTAAAGGAAGCAATCTGTCATAAAACAAGAAAGTGGTAATGCACACATTTAATGGTAGGAAACTAAAGGTCAGAATATATGCGCAGTTTTCAAGGAGACAGAAGGAGCACTTGGAAGTCCTCCTTCATCCAATGTGAACCTACTTCAATGCAGTATTGTGCAGAACAAAAATCTTCACATTTTCTTCAAAAAATTATTGGAAAAATTCCTAACACTTAGATGTACTTGTGGTTTTATGTAAATATTCATTGTTTTTAGAAATGTAGTTAAACACATAAAACCAAACTTTTACTCGCGCCACCACCCCCCCCCCGCCAACCCGCCCCTGTCTTCACATGGTTAGGACTATTGAGCGTCTGTATACATAAATTTGGGATGTATAGCTCAGGGAAGTGCAGTATATGGAGATCACTCTCCTACGGTTTACTTGACATTTTGAGAATTTTGAATTCTCAGTTAGAAAGAGAAGAAACAAAAAGGAAGCTTATAATTATCTTTTTCTTAATATCTTATGAATTCTTTATGGGCTTCAATCAGTGCTTGTCTTTACCCGGCAGTCAAACTCAAGATAAAATTAGGAAGAAGTTTTCTCTTCCTTGAGCCATCAAGACTGCTGATTTTTTGCCTGTCTGTGAACTCAGAAGTAGTATTCAACTATGCAGAAGATCACTTTTTTCCCCCTGAGAATTCACACACAGCTACTTTTTAAGACTGCTGGAATTCCATGCTCTTGAAAGGGAGCAGTAGCAGAAAAGTAAGAACTTAAAAAAAAAAAAAAAAGGAAATTAAAGATTCAGATGCTTGGCTAGATGTAGTCAAGAAGACTCAGTTGTGGTCAGAATAAATGCACTCCTGATTTCTTGCTTTACACACTTTACAGGAGTCAGAGCTCAGGCTTGGTGAAAAAAGGCTTTCACTGCTGTAAACTGTGGGATGGATTCCACTGAGTACCCAGCCCATGGTGTTCTCAGACAAGATGATGTGGGCAGCACAATCTGCTTTGGTATTTTAAAGTCTCTTCCCATACATGCACAGTCCTGTGGTCAAACTGTAGGCATTCCCACAGTTGTCTCTCCATGTAACAATGATATGTGTGTGAGAAATGACACTCACTTAAAAAAATTGGAAAGATTTATTAAAAATCTTACACAACCAAGCCGGAATAAGGAAAAAGGACAGTGTGCAGAAGGCGCTGGTGACCCAGCAGCCACAAGTGTGTTTACACAATGCTCCACCTTTTATACCCCTGGGGGTTTGCATCAGCCAGCCCTGGTCCCTCCCAAAGTCTGTCAGTCAGCTCTTCCTTGCTGTTTATCGGAAGAGACTGCTTTCTTGTAACCTGACTGGAGGTCAGGTGTTGCCATGCTGCACCCCCTAGCAATAAGCTTTTCCATTCCCAAAATGCCCCATACAAGGGGCATGTCCTGACTACCAAGGCAGTGTCTTGGCAACCATATGGGGCAGGAGGAAAGGGGACTGTGGGGAGGATGGAAGGTGTCTAGATAACAAATCACAATAGCATAGCTATGCATCAATAAAACTTCTCTTAACATACATGTAATAGTCATCCCTTAATTGCGAGAGACAATCATCCCACTACTCCTCTATAATGTATGGAAATACCTTTCTGATGCAAAGGTGTTTCCAGCACCTAGAGAATACAGCTGTCAAAAGTCAGAATCCACAAATTTAGAGTTCTTATGATTCTTAGCCTGTGAAGAATGCTACTTCTGACCTCACAAAGCTTCGCATAGGCCACCATTATCCAACCAAAGGAAAAATGTGTGGACTTTCCAGAGAAGAGCAAAGTGCTTGAAATTAAAGGGAATAGAAAAAAGATTCTACTTTGGGATCAAAGTATTCTCTTCTTTATTGTTGTAATCCATCAAGATGAATGATGAACTGTATTTGACAATTATAAGTATTGTTTAAAATACCTTTCTTACTGTTTTTCTACTAAGAGAGAGGAAATTGAGTGCAGAAACAAGAGAATCATGGCGTGTGATATACTGAGAACAATGAGTTTAATTTTCTCTCACTTTTTCTAGGTGCCTATATCACTTGCATCAATATTTGAAATGAAAGAAATATTCTGAGGCCTAAATAGGTTACTGCCTGTATTATATTTCAGTTCTCAGAAATATGGATCTGAGGGGAAAATTTTAAATGTGTTTAATATGATGAATGTTGAAAAAAGTCTGAAGCCCCTAAATTGTTTGTTCAGAGTCAATATCACTAAGGCATAGCAGCACATAGAAGATTTATGGGACTGTAATAGAAAATTAAACCTAAATTGATTCAACAAATTACTGCATATAAGAACAAGCTGAATAATTTAAAAAATCAATCTGAATAATTTGAGTAACTGGAGAGTATAGAGGAAAATTGTTGCATAGGTTAATGTTTATTGCACATCTATTTAGTGACTATCTTAAAGGAACAGTGATTGAATTAAAATATTAATATTTCTAAGTGCAGGACAGGAGAAAGTGTAAGAAACAAAAGCAGATAATTCTCAAATTTCTGAGAACTGTAGTACACAGTGCTAATATCTGAACCACATTTTTGAAGAGGATCATAAACAAATTAAGTTTCTTACTGTCTTTCATTCTCCTTTTGTGCAGTAAGAAAAATATTGCAAATGCCATCTTAAAAATGTCCTGGGATGTAAGGTCATTTGAGTTTAAAAAATATTGGACTCCGTGCAAGCATGGAACATAATTTTGGTAACAAAAGAGTAAAAATAAAAAAAATTCTGACAATGATTGCATTTGTTCATTTATTTCTTATAAAGCAATTAAATTTTTAAAGTACTTTAGGAGTCAGCTGCAGAATGGGAGAAAGTAACAGAATGAGATTCATTTTGTAAACATAGAAAAATTATAAAAATAATTATTATAAAAATGTATCTTTATTTCCCTAAAAGACAGCTATAATGCTTAGAAAAAAAATTGAGATAGTTTTGTATTTTAGAAAAAATATAAAAAATATGTTTGCCATCATAAAACTCTACATGGGTTCTGAGTAGAAATAGCCAGGTGATTGCTTTTATTTTCTAGTCTTTATTCTTTAGGATAATCTAAGGCCTGCTTAGGAAGGAGTGCTATATCTTATGCACACAATGACTGATTTAAGTAATTTTATTATTTTTGTACACTTGATCAGCTAATTCAGGGTGTTTTGTATCTCTTGAACTTAAAGGCTGATATTGTCTCTTTCATGCACCCACCAGAAAGAAGGGAAAATCAAGCCAAATCATCCTTCTCACTTTTATTTCCCCTGTGGAGCAACCACATGGAATTTGTATGCACTGTGCTTTTAATGTGAGGGAAAACCAAAGGAAAATAATTAGAGGGCTTTATAGCACTATAATTTATTGATGAAAATTCATTATAAATTCCTGAAGGGGGAAAATAAAGGTATCTCACTGTTATGCTTGAACTCTTTAATTTGCTGATTTAGTGGGGAAAAAAAATAAGGTCTATCCCTATTTCACAAAAGCATTTGATTCCATTCTTCAGAACAGCATCATACTCAATAAAAATCATAATGCAACACAGAAAAGTAGAACAATTTGAATTAAAGGTGTGGTGCAAAGGAAAGAGAGGTCCATGCTGTCTCTGGAGAAAGGCTCTGAGGCAGCCTGCAGGGAGCAGAACTGTGCTGGGCACCCCTTGTGTGCCTGGAATCACCTTTGGTGGGCAGGAAGGACTCTGAGCTTACTGAGGATCGGGAAGGGTTTCCCAGCCTGCAAGTGGGTGCAGAAGTGAAGGGAGCTGCTGGAGGCCACTGGGCATGAGGAAGTATTGTTAGAAGTTCATTTTCACAGTGTCAGAAACAAGTAAATTCTAAGAATTAAGAGGTGAACATTTTAATGCATGGGGTTTTTTTGTGGTGTGATTTGTTTTTTTCTGTTTTGTTTGCTTGTTTGTTTGTCTTTGTTTAGTTGTTTTTGGTGGTTTTTTAGTTTTTTGGTTTGGTTTTTTACATTTGTTCTGAAAGAAACTCTACAAAGGCTGCTTTGAAGGGAAGACCTTTAGGGGTAATATTTATTCTCAGTGAAAAATTTTTCAACACATAATCACTTACGTTTTTCTAAATAACTTAAAATTAGGAAGACACAGCCCAAACAGGCCAGTCATCTCAGGAATTAAATATTGCATCAGTTTCTCTGGACTTGTCTCCACTGCATAAAAGCCTTATTTTTCCATAGAAACATGGTTCATGTTGGGGTCCATTATTCAAGATGCTTTCTGAACATGGTGACACACTGTGGATTAGGTGAAAATCAGCTATCTTTAATGACATTTATCTTCCTGAAAGTCCTTCATATTGATCGCTTCTCCCTGCAGCTTGGCCAATTTCCTCTCCTTTTCCCTTTCATGTCTACCATGCAGGAACAAGAAAAGAAATGCATTGAGGAGGTGGATAGAGTAGGTTTTTTTGAGATTGAAGCTTTTGTTGCCATTGCACAAGAGTTACATAATCAGGTTCTCCCATGGCAAGCACTCAGGAAGAGATTCCACAGGCATTCTCAATTTGAATTAAAGGTGTGGTGCAAAGGAAAGAGAGGTCCATGCTGTCTCTGGAGAAAGGCTCTGAGGCAGCCTGCAGGGAGCAGAACTGTGCTGGGCACCCCTTGTGTGCCTGGAATCACCTTTGGTGGGCAGGAAGGACTCTGAGCTTACTGAGGATCGGGAAGGGTTTCCCAGCCTGCAAGTGGGTGCAGAAGTGAAGGGAGCTGCTGGAGGCCACTGGGCATGAGGAAGTATTGTTAGAAGTTCATTTTCACAGTGTCAGAAACAAGTAAATTCTAAGAATTAAGAGGTGAACATTTTAATGCATGGGGTTTTTTTGTGGTGTGATTTGTTTTTTTCTGTTTTGTTTGCTTGTTTGTTTGTCTTTGTTTAGTTGTTTTTGGTGGTTTTTTAGTTTTTTGGTTTGGTTTTTTACATTTGTTCTGAAAGAAACTCTACAAAGGCTGCTTTGAAGGGAAGATCTTTAGGGGTAATATTTATTCTCAGTGAAAAATTTTTCAACACATAATCACTTACGTTTTTCTAAATAACTTAAAATTAGGAAGACACAGCCCAAACAGGCCAGTCATCTCAGGAATTAAATATTGCATCAGTTTCTCTGGACTTGTCTCCACTGCATAAAAGCCTTATTTTTCCATAGAAACATGGTTCATGTTGGGGTCCATTATTCAAGATGCTTTCTGAACATGGTGACACACTGTGGATTAGGTGAAAATCAGCTATCTTTAATGACATTTATCTTCCTGAAAGTCCTTCATATTGATCGCTTCTCCCTGCAGCTTGGCCAATTTCCTCTCCTTTTCCCTTTCATGTCTACCATGCAGGAACAAGAAAAGAAATGCATTGAGGAGGTGGATAGAGTAGGTTTTTTTGAGATTGAAGCTTTTGTTGCCATTGCACAAGAGTTACATAATCAGGTTCTCCCATGGCAAGCACTCAGGAAGAGATTCCACAGGCATTCTTGCTTGAAAACCAACCAGGGAAGGACATTAATTTATTATTGAATTACTAAAGCTAGGCTAAAGGTCATGAAAGAATGTAATAAAAGGAAGGAAAACCACAAACAAGACTGAAATGTACCATATGCCTTTTTTAATTAATCACCACAAGGTGCCACCTGAGCAGCTCTATAAGGTACTGTATACACAGGAGGTACAAGGTACATTTCAACTGTGAGTTAATTTAATTGCTTTCATTCTGTCTCATTAGTATTCTTTTATTGCAGGTTTCTTTGTGGACATAAATGACCTTGAAGGGAGTATGTAATTTCAAACGTACATAAATTTGCTGATAATGCTAAATTGGACTGGACTGGTAAATAGAAGAAGAGAGAACCATTTGAAAATTATTGGATTGGATAAGGCTTCGAGGCTGATAAATTAGCTCATTCAGTTTAGCTGGAAAAAGTGTAAGATAATAAAATGGGGCACTAGAAACATAGTTTCTTTGGGCTAAAATCATATAAGCTTCAGAATTTGGAACAAACAGACAATTTAATTGTGATTGATGGTAATTATGACTGTACTTTTGCAGTTTTACATGCTTACTTTCAAGTCTCCTCAGTTCTTCTGAAAACAAATGAACAGGAGTCAAAATCTTTTCTCACAAATGAGACTGAAAATTATGTATTAACAGAAAACATCAGGTCTAAGATCTTAGTTACCCATTGTGTTTTCTTTCACCCATTAAACCAATTTACAGATTCATTCGAAACTGTGATTTCCTCCAGCAGTACCAAGAGATTGTCTTGCTCTCAAATGAGCGTGAAGGGCTTGATCATGCAAAGATGATTAAATAGCTTGATCTAACAATAGGAAGGAATATTTCTAGTTTCCTCATCAGATTTTCTGTGCCACTCTTGATTCTACAATCTGTATGTTTGGCAGCAAAATCCACTGTGCCTGGCAATGGTTGCTATTTATATTGTAGCCCTTAGGAATCCTAGACATGAACCGGGTCTTTGCTGTTCACAACATGTGCACCCACACCAATTACAAATGACCTATTAAAGAATATTTTATTTATATGTGTGAATTTGAGTGACACAGAGGGTCAGAGGAAAGCTCATTTGTTTAACAAACATAAAGAAATTCAGCTGCCATTCACCCGGCAGGGCATGTCCGTCTCCCACAGCAAAGCCAAGAGAGGTGAAAGAATCCCTTAGCTTCCTCTGTCTCCTCCTGCTCTTGCATTCCATGTCCATTTTTCCACAGGATTTCCCTCCCTTGTTCAGGCTCTGGCCTCAGAAATGCCCAGAATACCTCAGCTCACCAGCCCAGCAGCAAAGTTTTCACCTGTTTTCCCGAGTTTAGGTAGTCGAGCTGGCATTGCAGGAGCTGAGGAGTGCTGGGGCTGGCAGCAGGTGGGGTGTGGAAGAGGAAGCCTGCAGCCAGGACTGAGGTGTGGGAGATGCTGCTGTCTGTGAAAACCCATCCCACTGCTCCAGGCCACAGAGGACAACGGTGCTCCCAGCCCCTCCTGCAGCTTCCCTGGGCAGGATTCTCTGTGCACCAAAAAGTTGGGTGTAGCACAGCACCAGAGAATACAACACAGCGCTGCACTTCCTGCTTAAATAATACACCCTTTCTAGTACAGAGGAGTTAAGCATTAGTACTACTGCCGGGCTGTTTGCTAGCCATATTGAAATTATCAAGTAAAACAAAACATTTGACCCATTTCTTTTCATCTGTGAAAGAAATGTCTATCCCTCATTTCTCTTAGCTGCTCATATACAAAAAAAAAGAAATTTAATATTGTCTAACTTGTATAATTTTAATAAAAGAAATGTTCTATGTCAATCAGTGCTATTTAAATTCATTGGAAGAGTGGCAGGGATTTAAACAAATAGAATATAAGCTTAGTTGTATTAAAATAATGCATTCAAGTCATTCTGCTTTTAGTTTTTTACCTTGCCAATAGTTAAAAACAGTAGCTGTAATTATCTCTTTTTAAATTAAGCTCCACCATATTTTAATTAATTGAAGAAACTAAAATGAGACTTTTTATCTTCTTCTGCTGTTAATGAAAGACATTCTAGGATATTTTGTTTATTTGAATACAGTAAAATTTGTTAAAAATAGCCAGGATAGGAAATTAATTTTTCTTTGGAGAAATATAAGAGCAAAACCAAATTAATCGTTTTTTTAGCAGAAGAAAAAATCCAAGTGTTTTTCTTTGTTATCTTTGTGGTTTCTATGTGTATCTTTGCATGTGTATGGTCAGACTGAGTGCTGCACCCTTCATTCCATGGGATTTCCATTTTTTTTTTGGCCAGCCTCAAGATAGTTTACTTCCATCTGTTGCTGTCTTCCTCCCTGGTGTAAAACATAATGGATAGTATTGACAAAATAAGACATATTATATAAAGATCCAGAAAGTCCCAGATCCTGACTGATACTATGCCTGAAGCACACTCAGAATGTCAAGGAGATTTCATTTGTGTATTTTTCTGCTTCCAAAGTTAGTGATGAGGGCAAGTAAGAAAGCATCTGCCCCATTTTATCTGCCAGATTTCTAATCCTGGACTCCAAAGAGGAGGTGAACAGCTTTTGATGAATGTGCACAGTGCCAGAGCATTCTTTGACCTGATCCTGACAAACAATTGACCCAGCACGCCATCTCTCAGGGACTTGCCTGAAACTCCACAGGAAGGAGCACACAACTTTTAACTCTTCTAGTCAGTGCAGAAAATTCGGGAAAATTGCCTCTCATCCTCAGAAAAGAGAGTAATATTTATAGCCCAACTAGAGTGCCTGAAACAGTGGAGTCTCTGCAGCAGGGAGGTTCCTGATGCCCTGGGGTGGCCCTGTCCTGGGGAGAGACATCCCCCAGCCCATAGGGGACAACTCAGGATGATCTGTGGGGCCAGTGGAGATGATATACGAACTGGCACAAGTGACAGACGTAAAGAGAAAGAAAAATGAGGGAGAGGTGAAAGGGTGTTTGCAAAAGCTTTTTTTTTTAATCTGGATACATTTTTTAGAATACATTTCAGCTCAATTAGCTTCACCTGCACACTGATATTTATTAGATGAGCATGTGAGTCTAGAACACAGATTTGCTGTGGCAGAGGTTCACAGTCATTTAAATCCAGGTGTTCTTTTATAACTTAAGATTTTGCCTGAATTCAGAATTTAAGTGAGACCTCCAGACTTGCTCCATGGTGACCTATCAGAGATTTTGGATATCTGCTTCTGGGCCTGATGAATTGTCTAGAAAAATAAGATGAACAGGCAAACTTTATAGAATGGATCTGCAAGAGGCTCCAGTACAGAATGTATTGAGATATGACTGTTGAACCTTAATGCACTGACACCTTCATTTATATTCAAGAAATTTGAGAGAAAGATGCTGAGGGAACATGCTTACAGATTCATCAGAAATATTATAAGAAGGGAAGAAGGATACATTTTAAAATTCAAAGGGTTTTTAAATTTAAAAAAAACCAAAAACCAAAAAAAAAACCCAAAAAAGTTTTCTGAGAGATAGTGTGAGGTTTAGTATAGAACTCAAAGAATCCAAATGGAATGTTTGGTGCCACTTTCTTACAAAATAAAATAATAATAAAATAACAGTAAATTTTAAAAAATCACAGATATCCTTCTTGAACTTGAAAAACAATAATGTATCTGGTTGGTGAAATAGTTTAATTCAAGGGGATGTGAATTTTGTGATAGCCCATTTTACTAATTTTCCTTTTTATACTTCTTTTATACCTTAGAATTTAAACTTTGTTTTTACCATAAAATTTTAAATAAAGATGACATTTTAGATGTATTTTATTTAATTTGAACATTTATTTTTGAAATATTTGAACAAATAGTATTTAACTAAACATTTGACGTTTATTTTGTTTTATTATATAAATAAATTGTCAAGCAAAATATATGCTAATATAAACAAGAAAATTTTTAAAAAGGGCATAAAATTTGTATAAAAGTCAAATTAAAAATTATAAAACTTCAATACTGAACAGCCAGAAGCTGTTGCACACTAATCCTGGTCTTCTTACACTTGCAACACTTGATGGTAGGAGGCCCAGTTGTATCACATCCCTCAGGAACATCCAGCAATACTGACCCTATAAGGTCATGGTAAGGATGGGATGATCCAGACTATGTGAGTAATTTCCAGCACAGGAAGTATTCTGGGCCATGCTTTTTGATTGATGTGTGCCTGATGCAGGCAGGCTGCTGCCAAGGCTTCAGGGAGAGAGACACCAAGGCAAAGGGAGCAGGAAAGGGTCGCTGGAGTTGTGGGAGCCTCCCTGTGCTCGTTTGCTGGCCATGATTTCACACAAACATCCAAATGGTGATATTAGGGGGATGACTGCAAAGTGAAGCATAGTTTTCAGGAAAAATAGAGGTGTGCTGACTTGCTGATGATTTTGCACCATTCAGCCTACCTGATAAGGCTGTCTGGAAGCTGAGGCAGAGGTTGGGCATGTGGGAAGCAGCTTTGGGATGAAGAGAGGGACACTGAGAAAGATGCTGGTTTTGTAGGTAGCAGCTTGAGCCTGAGCTAAAAAAAATATTGTGAATAGTTAAAAGAGGTTACAGAGAGAAAACACTGTTGCACTGGATAGATTTCTACACACCATGTAAAACAGATAGCACTTCGATTTTTTTTTTACCTGTCAGCTCTGAGTCACTTTCAGAGATGTGTACAAGAGATGAAACTTGTGCTATGGATGGAATATCCAGTGTCACTCTCCAGGAGTGCTCCTGTGTCATCTGTTAAGAGGGGCTGGAGAAGGAGGGGGACCATTGAGTGTGGGAGCACACACAGCCACATGAACAGCTTGCCACGGTCATTATCATTGGATGGACAAGTTAATTGTGCCAGGTGAGGTGTGGTGTTAGGTGTGGTCTAGCTCAGCTTAGGAGCTATCTTGCAGCAGCTAGTGATTTTGGCTGCTCCAGTTGCTGTGGGAGGCAGTGAGAAGAAAATATCTTAGAATATAATTTCAGAAGACCCACTTTTCTTTGATCTGGGTGAGCCCATGGACTGGAATTCAGCACTGAGTTATGGTATTGACAACAACAGCAGCAACCTCCATCCATTGCTGTTGTGATCTCACTGGAATATGGTACCTTGGAGTTGGAGAAAAGACTCCTAAACTGCAATCCCTTGATTTCCAGGACTTGCTTATCATTTGGGAGGCTCTGCAAGATCCAGTTTAGCAGAGCTTAGTGCAGATACTTATGCTGATTTGTGATGGATACACAGTTCTGATCCTAGACCTAGACATAAGCTATCCGGAGCTTCTTTTTTGTTTTTTGGGTCTACATATGCTCTGAAACTCCACCACTTCCACTTAACTGGAAACTTCTTGGTAAAAAGGAGGACTTTGAGCTGAATAGCCTTGATCCTGGTCTAGTTTCTCAGGTATAAAAAGGACTATCTTCACATGTTGTTTTGTGGTATATAGCTTTTGACATACATGTCTTGGAGAAAATTATTGCTTTGCAGTGGACTATAAGCACTAAGGTGTTAAAGCACAGCCTGCATGGTGTGAAATCACAGAAAGAATGTGAAGATAATAAAAAATGCCAAAATGGCATCCTCTCAGATGGAATATTGAAAGGAGATGTCCCCTGGAAGTCGCTCAGTTATGCCAGTGAATTATTTAGAAAGTGAAATATGCCAATAGAAATATGCCAAATCTGTGACAGAAAAAATAATAAAAGTTTATTACCACACACTACAGAATCCAGATTTTGGGAAATGTTCCTAAAAATACTGGACATGTCTGGAGAAAAAGGCAAGATAAATCCAATTTGATACTGAATGGTATATAAGGGATATAAAAGAATGCTGTGAATAAATTGAAGGCTAGTATTGTAAGAGCCTTGGAACAGTATGTTATTTTGACACACTTTAGTGTGCTAATACACTTAAGAAAATACAGAGTGATTAACTAGGGCTATTTTAAAACACAGTTTTAGAATGAGAGCTCTACATAAAAGGGGAAAGAAATAAAATATGAATCTTGAATAGAACAAAGGCTAAATCTGAGCACGGGGCTCTGGATGGAGAAGCACCTGACCTCCAGAGAAGAGATGGAAATCACTTTCTGCCTCTCCAAGGAACCTTCCTTCCTGATGACTCTTTTTCCTTCAACTGAAGAGGAAGTCACATACTTGAAATATTTGGATCATATGGCTAACCAATTTTTTACTGATTGCTAGGATATACTGTTGTTTTTGTAAGGTTAGCATTTAAGAAAGATTTAAGTGAATTTTACTGTCTTCAACATATTACATGGTACTGTAGCACTGATGACAGCTATAGGTATAACAACTATTACTTTTCCTATAGCCCACATAAACTAGGATATGATGCTGATAGGGAAAATAAAGTGTTAAGCATCAACATTTATGCAGACCTGACTGGATTTATCCTTATTATATGTATCTTGTGTTTTTCAATAAGCACTGTTCCATCATTCTTCCGCTCACTTTAGACAATACTTCTCTTTCTTATTAGGAAAGAATAGGCCTAACCAGAACTGAAACTCTTATTATATGCATGATACATGTCTGTCTTGGCCTACATAACTCATATCTTGTTTAGTGCTAAAGTAGGACATGGCCAAAGAGAGAAGGGAATTAGGCAGCAAATGGAATAAATGTCTGGAAAAAAGTTCCTCTGAAAAGTTCCTATGCACTTCGTTGAATTTTGAACCAGACTCTGGAAAAAAACCCTGTGGTCATGAAGGGACCACAGAACTGACTTTTAAGAACTGACTTCTAAGACAGACAGAACTGACTTGTAAGATGGGGGGTAGGGGGTGGGGTGGGGAGAAAAGAAAATATTATTGTAATTTCTTATGATAATTTCTGTAGGAGAGATGCATGAGTGGGCTGCTGATCACATCCTCCTATGATGGATGAAAAAGACCCTGGAAACTTGTGGACTTAAACTATTACAGCCAGACTGTCAATGATGGTGTATTCAAGAAGCTTACTCTGGTAAAATTAAGGAAATTTAAACCTTTAGTATCCAGTTTGATGTTATCAATTTTTGCAGAATCATGAGTGTTTAGACTAATAAGTTATGTCATAGATTTCAAAAAACAAGAGGGCTTATTCTATGAATGCATGATGATATGGCCACTCATAAAAAGAAGAAAAAAAATTAATCCTTCAAAATTTTAAAGGAATAGTTAAAACTTAACTCTATCTATCCATTTTTTATTACGCATAATAAATTCAGTGTGAATAAAATGTATTCGTCATAAACAACAGTACAACAGCTGTTAGCAAGAATCTAATTGAAAGAAAACTTCAGCTAAATACTTCCTTACTTCCACTCCTTTATTCAGTCAACAAGATTAAAACAGGAGGCAAGTAGCAGATTTCTGTGTTAGAGGATCAGCTACTCAAATACCTGTTTATTTACTTCAGACTCATGAGATCTGATAGAGGGTTGTTTCTCTCTGATATCTGTCAGTGAAAGGCCAGCTCACTTAGACAGTACTGAATGGGCCTTTCTTTATTATCTACTGTGTTGGTAAATGTTACTAGATGACTGAACAAAAAAGAAAAACAGATGATCAAGATGAAGTAAAGTAATTAAGCACAAGCCAGAAACATTCAAAAGTAACACAGGTCAATGAAGTATGCTAAGATATTATTTATCATCTTATAAAGTTAGTGCATCTGGATCACATCCAAAGGTCTGAATTGCAAGACAATGCCATTTCTGCTGACCTTTTGAAGCACAGCTTAGTTGTCAGAATTCAGAAGTATGATAGTTTAATACCAATACAGAATAATTCTGTTGCAGTGAAGGTGCAGATATAGCAGATTGTTGTTTGTCTCTGAACATAAATGCTCATCTATTTCTATATTTCTATATTTCTACAGCCTCTTCAAACCTTAAAAAATAGTGCATTCTTGCTTACTATGTAAATTTCCTCAAATGACACTTTTGCTGATTCAAAGCACCAACCTTATAGAAAGACAGTTATGCTAACACAAAAAAATATCTATTGGCTTCCTTAAACATTGAAATAAGTAGATAAAGAAGTTTTCTTTTAACAGAAGGATTTTTATCAAGGCAAACTCACCAAATGTTTAAACTCATCAGACAGTGTGATTTATCTCTCTTGTTCCCAGAATGAATATTATAAAACCAATGAAAAAATTAAGGAAAATTATCAATAACCTATCAGTTTAATCTTTTGCCTTCTGCCAGCTGATTTTTAATGCTGATGAAAAATGGAAAGAATATAAAAGAATCATTTTCCATTGCTGCTTGAATTATACACATCTACTTTAATCTAAGAAATCTTTGTCTACTGTCTAGGAGGTTTTATCAGCAGACACAGTGAAGCCAGTACATGTCTGCCAATAAGGTGTAATCAGAGCAGGTAGAAAAATACTATCTCAAAAGATTAATGGCTTTGGGTGAAGGCATCCTTATACCTCATAGGAGAGCATGTGAAACAGTATCCTGTGGATTGTCTTTTCTCTGTATTTTAGACTTGGCGTATTGTATAGCACAGCACCACAAAATCTGCCAGAACTCTTGGGCGAAAAGCCAAGAAATCTGTCTGGTTTTATTCTTTTTAGTGCCATTTTCCTTTCTTAACATGACTTGCTGCTAGTAACATGAATGCTATATTCATTATATTGGTGGAACTATCTTATACATATTGAGTGGGTGGGAGCACTTTTCTCTTGCAGAATGACAGCATCAGGAAGACAATCAGCATTTTGAGAGGCTATCACCTGATTCAGTGCAGGTTGTGGTGTGCACCTTTGAGAGATAGAAGGCAGGCTAAAAATGCCTTATGCCTAGGACAGTCATTATTACAGAAAATATCCCTCATGATATTGTGGCAGAATTTCATTTTGTAACATTTGTGAGACCCAGAGGACATTCTGGCTCCAAGGCTGACAGTGAGATTTCCATTTGCCTGCTGACTTTGAGCAACCTGAGATATGCCAATAAGTTGCTAAGTGGCCACAGTAAGATGTAAAAGTATGGTTTGACAGAACATGAAATCATGCAGTGTGAAAAGAAATAATTGCTTTGGAAAATTTCAATATCTCTGTGTGTCTTAGTACAAAGAAAAGACTTTTTTCTTTCTTTTAAGTTGATTTGTCTAGAAAATATTTCTTACAAAGTGAGCTGTCTCAGGACTTGCTCTGACTAGGCTAATGAATAGACTGGAAGTAAGGACTGTAATTATAAAAGACTAAAACCAAGACATCAAAACCCAATCAAAGGCATGCCTAGCACAGGTTAGCTGCCAGTAATCCTACCAGTTCACTACTGCAAGGCAGGTCCTGAGAAAGCTTGTGGGGAAGACATGAGTAAAGCAGAAGAACAATGAGCGCAGCAGCCATGACTGGGCAGCAGGGCCCCAGGACAGGGGCTGCTGTTTTTGTGCTACTGGTGCAAAGGAAGTGGAGTGACAAAGCAGCAGTAGAACAAGCTTGGGCCCCCATCAATTGTTCGGGCTTGAAGGCCAGCCTTTATTTCCTACACAATTTGGTCAGGTTATCAAGATGTAGGAGTCTGGCTTCTGCCAGAATGCTGATATTCAATGGTCCAGCACAGCACAGTTGCTACTGACAGTAAGTTTATTCATAGAAGTTCTTATTATTTTGTACCAGAGTGAGATTATAGGTATACCTCTAGGAAGACTGGAAGCCTGACAAGGAGATTTACATTACATGGACAGAAGTAATTTTTTTTTCCCATATTGTCAAATGGCTGCTCTGCTGCAAGCCTCTTGACACGTAAGTCTTTTGCGATGAAAGATGCAAAGTCTCTTTGAGTGCTAAAGATCAGGCTTTCCTACTCAGTGTAACATAACATTACTTAGGAAACATCTCTGCAAAATATGTCTCATTTTTTGACGGCTATCAAGCACCAGGTTATCATGAAAATAAATGTCCAGGTTTCAACAAAAAAGTACAAGCAGCTATCATTTTGAGAAGAAGGTGGAGAAAGGATTTTGGAGAAAATAAGCTGTCTATATTCATGAAGAAGCCACTTCTGCATCACATCTACTCAAATTCCTTTTCTTACTGTATCCAGACACATTTCCAAGCATTTAGTTTGTGCTCTCAACATCATTTGCATGAACAACTCTAACATTTTCTCCCACAGGCACCATTTTAAGGAGTTCTCTCAATTCAGATCAGATTGCTCCCCATTATTGCTATCAGGAAGGTAACAAGTTTCCAGTTTAACATGTTAGTGATGAATACCTAAAAAAGCATATCTGAATAGGAATATTCAGGCTTATGTTAATCCTGGTAAACATGGTGCATTAATTTCTCCTTAGCTGGCACAGACTTTGTTCTCCTGTACCTCTGGGATTCCCTACCTCCCATTCCAACAAAACATCCACACTCTTGCTGATACAATATGTATATAAAATACCAGTGTTTTAAAGAACAAGAAGACTTTTCCCTCAGCATTTAAGAGCATAAATTTGAGTTAGAGTAGGCAACATTCTCAGAAAGATGTGCTGGGATTTGGCAGCCAGGCTCTCCACTGTGCTTTGCCCCACGAAGAAGAATTAAAACATTGTAATGTTTCTTCTGCTGGAAGAGCTGTATTGCTGGCTTGCTTTGGGAGAACTGTTTGAGCTGTGATATCATTCTCTCTGCTTAGGTACTGTGTAAATGTAAATATACTACCAGGGCTTTTTTTTTTTTTTTTTTTTTTTTTGAGGAACAGGTTTATATTCACTGGTAAATGAATGAGAATTACATAAACAACTTTATGCATACAGACAGATTGTGATAAAAGAAGCCAAATGCCATTGATAAATCTTTGTAGTAATGATCAGACCAATAGTAAACACCAGGAAATATCATTTGGATTCCATAATCTTTAATTCTGCTGAGGCTTTGTGCAAGTGTGCCAGCCATGATGAGCAAATACATTGTTTTGCTTTGTTTTAATCACAGACAAGCTGCAAGATTACACATTAAAATAATTCACTACAGAAATGTAATATAACTATGACATATAGATTTACTGAGCAAAGACAGGTCCAGAAAAACTCTGCACAGAGTAACAATAGATTAATTATTTTAAAAATTATTGATAATCCACACATCTGTTTAGATTGTGTTTTTCTACTTACTGATATCCCTCTCTGCTACATTTGCCATTATCAACATTAAGGAAAGTAAAAGCAAAACTGTTCTAACCTGTGTTTGAATGTATAGCTTTCTAATTGTCAATAGCTGTCAGCTATTGAAGTATATGTTCTTTTCCTCTATTTTTGCTAGCAACTCAAGTTGTTTTAAGATAGATTATCTAATTTTATTCAGTTTCACAAAGTTATTTACCTTTTGGATAGTTAGACAGATGATTTATAAACTGCATGAGTAAAACAATCTTGAGTGATGAGAACAATTCTGTTGTCCGTTACTCAGCTTCCTTCAATTTATTGTGGATGCTTTCCTATATATTGTATTTCTTTCAAAGAAATAATACAACTCCAGAAAAGATAATGCTATGTCTATCCATTATGACAGTTTTAGTCCAAATTTCACATTGCTTTCCTCTTTGGTCCTGGAGAAGTTGTCCTAAAACCTCTGAAGACGCAAGGTACATTCAAAGAATTATTGGTAGCTTTTCAGTTGTCACACAAATCCAGGAACTGGTAATGAATTTCATGTTTGATTCTTACACACAATCCAGATATGTGTGAAATTCGTATCACTGCATCCCTGGGTTAAAACTGTAAGTAAATGTACCTTTATTTGCCACTTGAACTGCTTTAGAACAAAAGGCGTTGTTTTAACATTCATCTTAAACCAATACAAACTTACGCTCTCTTGCTTCTGCCAGCACCTTTCTGCAATAAAAGAGACAGTTGGATTCAGGAGCTCAGCTGGCTCAATACGGATTATTTTTTATTTCCTTAGATATCAGCTTCACTGGTTGCCTGATTGTACTGACCGTGAAACATCATGACTTCATATGCTGCAGCATGAGGCAGGTAATGTAAATTCAGGAGCTGTGCAAACATAAGACTGACTCTGTTGCATTAGTGACAAATAAGGTGCATTTAAACTGTACCACTGAAGGCCTGAATTCCCACTCTCTGTGAGCTGTGGTTCAGTAAACCCCAATTATCATTCTTTTGAGACTATGTGAAGGTGGAAGGGCTAACCCTTGAATATCAGTTAGCATATCGAGAAGCATTAGCAGCAATAGAAACAAAACACACACTGAAAAGCACACTGTTTTCAAATACAGGGAAGATAATTATTCTGTTGAGAAATATACTATTTAGCCAGAAATTTGCTGCCTCATCTGAACACCGAAATCAGTTCTAAAATACAGCTATCCATTCTCATCTCAGAAACTGTTTTGAGGCAGTACCCCCTAACAAACATTTTGTGATGAAATTAAAAAGCAAGGCTCTTCCTTCTTGGTCTGGTTTGAAGTCCAGAATCACTGCTTTCCATCATCCTAAATATCAAAAATGTTTAGCAATTGCCACGACTACCCTCTTTCTTCCACAGAAGATTACTTATTAAGTAAGTGACAGTAACAGATCATGTATGGTTTCCTAAAGCATAAAACCTGTCATTTGATTTTGTAACTTCAGAGCAGTTTTCAAACATTTACCTTCTAGAGTAGTGTCTTTATAACTGAAGTAACAGTTTAAGTCTACTTTAACTCTTAATAAGAATTTTTAATAAAATCCAATGTTAATTCTAGAATTATCATTAATTATATTTCTACAAAATACTCACATTAATAAGTGAATAGTCTGTTGTGTAATTTACATCATATAAAACCTGCTAAAAAGAGAAACAATATATTAATGATTTATACTATTATTATCTAGAAGATTACCATATATTTTCATCAAGCTACATGTTCAGTTTCTTGACATCAAATAATATCATCGATGGCAAAGAGATGAAAGTTTTTAGTTTCTAGGAAGCCAATAAACTATACATTAAATCGAAGGCAATAGCCACAGTTCATGATATGCACAATTTTACTGAAACTGGAAGCAGAAAAATAGTCTACGGAACACCATAATTCAGTCTCAGTGTTTTTGTTCTACAGTTCAAATGCAGAAGTGTGAATATTATCTTAATCTGCAATTCTATCATAAACCTCCAGTACCTTACAAAGTATTCTCATTCAAGCTTGCAAGTATTGTAGAAGTTGTTGGAGGTACCTTCTCTCACTATGGGCATATAATTAAATTATTTCTTATCTACTTGATATGCATCAAAATAAAGCTTCACCTGAAAGGCTTTAAGGGTTTAAATGTTTCCTGAAAGTAGAACAGAACTGAACCACTAGAAAACCTACACCATCCAGAATTTTCTAGCACCTTCTGATCTGAAGTCTCATTTGTCAGTACATAGAGCAGGGCCTTCAAGACCTTTACCATACAAGCCTTGCTCATGTAAGAGCTTTGTGTCACTAAAGCACTCAATAAGCTGCTCATAAGTGTCTCATAATTTAATTTTCTTCATTACAAATTTCGAAGCCCATGCCTGATCCTTTTAAAACTCTGTCATTCAGATGTTCCACCTTTCTCTGAGGTCCTGGTCTACCAGATCTATACAACCATTTTTATATGCTCCTTTCCAGCTGCTGCACTACTTTAAGAACAATATTTTTCATGTCCATTTCCTCTGTCTCTTAAGGCTTCAAAGTTTCTGCTGGTGGTTTCTCGCAATCAAATAAACAAAGCTATGAAACACAAAATCAACAGAGAAACCTCACCACTGGCTTCCTTTCTCAAAGGAAGACCTTGGTCCTAATAATTATGAAGTCAGATTCACATCTTCAGCATGTTACTGCAATGAAGATACTTCAATGGCTTCCTCCTGTGATGACAACAATGAGCAAGAAAATTATACTCATTTCTTACAAATGCAAGAAAAAAGTGATACAATGTGAACTTCTGTATGCAGGTCAGACATCCATATTACTTTTTGCCACCACATGGAGAGCCAAAAGTGCACCTTGGTAACACTGGCAAGGCAGTCATGGAGCAGACACAGTCATCTTGACAAGCACGTGATTGCTTGTGATTAAGTTTGTATGCTGTGAGGAAAAAACCTGTAGAAGTCAATCCTCTCACTGTTGCCTCCAGCAGAGAGGAGAATAGGAGATAATTTCCTCCCCTTTGTTGATGCCTTTTTCCTCACAAAAGAAAGAAAGAGAGGAAACGGCTAAGGAGCCATTAGATCACTGACTGAAGAAAGGCAACATCACCAAAAGAAAAGCAAAGATACAATGTTCAGGATGTCATCATAACTACTTAGTGATTCCTGCTTAATGTCATTTCACAATAATACGAAGACAACTTGAGTTGAGGATAGTTGTGATACTGGATAGCACACATTTCTATGAGTATTTGTTTCCAATATTATCTGCTGTGGTGGTGAAGACACTACACTTAATAAATCTTTACATTACAGAGGTCAATATTTTCTCAAAAATCTCAGCACCCACCATTCCTTATTTAATGAGGAAAGATAAAATTCAGTAATAAGAATGCTTATATGTTCTGTATCTTCTACAATGTTTAAAGCAACTAACAAATATGAATCACATGTTACAGAAAAACAATTATAAATAAGCTGTGGTCTTGCAGAGTTAATAAAAATGGGCAGCCAGGTAGAAGACAGACATCTAATTCATGCCTTTCTGTTGGAGAAGTTTCACAGTTTGCTTAACATTATTAGTCAACTTATTTAACCATACCTTTTCTCAAGGGAAATATAAGTTAGTAAATGCCACCATTGTGAAAGATGGTGCTTCTTCTTTATTAAGTTACTTGAAATCAAAGAAGAAGGATCAAAAATGTAAGAAACTATGTCTTTCTTGTTCTACTGTCAAAAGAACATCTGCTCTTTCTCCTCCTTTCCTTTTTGGCTTTCAAATTAAACTTCTAAAATGCTGTAACTGTGGGACACCATGTGACAAAATTCCTCCTTCATACAACTCCCACAGGAATTGTGGGGCCATCTTCAGCAGAACTGCATAAATAATGCTGGAATCTTTCTTTTTTTTTTTCTTTTTAAATTGTAACATGAAAAAGTGGAGTAATGCAACCAAGTGTTGTGCTACCCTAAAACATAGCTCATGTACTGCACAGGTCAAGACGTGCTTGTTGTGATATGTTTCAGATTGTAAAGTTGTTGGTGTGGGGGTTTTGTTCCTTTGCAAGGTAACACATCAGCATCCTCCCGAGACCTTGCACAGGGGCACTGCTGCCCAGTAGCCTTTAGCAGGCCATCTATTTCCCTGCTGCTAGAGTTGGATACATGACAAATCAGTTTAAACTCAAAAATGGGCTGGTGGGAAGAAGTTGCAAGGTATTCAACACAGTAATGGGCACTCTTTCTGCTTTATACTTTATTACACTATCCTCATCTTGATAAAGTTAATTATTTTTCTGTATTACTTTTCAGGTATTCACTGCTTTATAGTGCCCACACAAATTAACACATTTATTGCAAAAGTTTGCATTGAAATTTCAGCCAGCTAAGCAGCATTAAGGCTGCCAATGCCTCCCTCAACCCCAAACAGCCCAGAGCAGCAGCCCAGTGTGTGGAAAGCATTTCCCTTCTATAGGGGGGTGCTTGGGGAAGGTGGGGATATGCTGTTTATCACTTTGCTTAGTGTAATATTGTTAGTTGTTTAGTCAGAATTAATCTTTAGCATGTTTGTGAGATACATGTGAGGGCATCATAAAAGCTAGACATTTTAGGAATTACTAGGGTAACTTAGGAAGACAAGAAGGATTAGATTGGTCAGAAGAAATACAGCTAGTGGAATATGCCATAATGTTTGGGGGCTTTTGCCCATTTTTGTTTGTCTTTTCCTTCTAATAATATAATTTCTTTATAGTTGGGCTGCCTACAGAAATTTTTTTTGGTTGTCTTGTACAGACCTCAAACATTAGTGGCAAATTTTCGTAAGCTTTTTTCTTATAGTCAACTGTATTGACAAAGGGAAAAAGGTACTTCTCAAAAGGTAAAATTGATTTGTAATATTCTTTTCACAATATAACTTTTAGTTGATTTGGAAAGAGATCAAAGGAAAAAATAAGAACCAGAATATAATCTGAAAGTATACCATGCTTTTTTAAATGCAATTTGAAGCTTTTTTTTTTTTTTCAATAGGCAGGAAGCAACAATGGACATATGCAAATTTTGTTCTTTATTGTCAACATTATTCCAGGAAAAGTATGTTTGTATATATGCTGTGATTCAATTAGTCAGTATACTAAATATGACAAATATCTATCATATTCTTAGAGTTGTTTGCATTTGAAGTTCCAGTGAATTATCTCTTCAAATAAAGATCTAGGACTACTGTAGAAATGAACAGGTATTTTCTATTAAGGTGGGTCATCAATTTGCACATTCCCATATACTCACATATACTCCAAGGCATCACTTCCAAACATGGTAAAATATTCACTGTCAAATGTAGTTCTGGACCCTCCTGGCTGCTTTGGTCATTGCTGCACAATGTGAGAGTTGTGGATATGCCTAGCTTCTTCCTTTGAGCACATGATTTCAAACTTATGGATTGAAAACATGCATAAGAGCAGTAATGACTCTTCCATAATAATTAGATTTTTTTTACTGCCAAGATAAATTCTAAAAAAGATCAAAACATGTCTCTAATATATTTAATATTTTCATTAATATAGGTGACTGATATTTGGTCAATTTTTTATGCTTTAGAAGCTAAGACAGACATTCAAGCAAATATATCACAGCAAAACATAAGCTAAGTTTGGTTGACACTTATTTCACTTACTAGGCTTACAAAGACAAAGTAGACTTACTGAAGTAGATACTACTAATTTTATACTTGGAACGGGATTTTTTTTTAAAGTATAACGTTTGCTGCCCTGATGAGGATTTTTGTTACTTTTTTCTTTTTAATATTCATTAACATTACTTAATTAGAAAACTAAACTGATATTTCTATCTAACTTTATGTGACATATCTGAGACATCGCTCTTTGCTTTGATGTTGTTAAACAGAGCTTTGTCCCCACCCATTTGTTGTTGCTTTATTCTCCTTAGACTATATCTGCACTTAAATATTTGCAGTTCCCATAATGGTTTCCCAGTTGTGGATAATTTGGAGAATAATCAGAATAATGTTATATTCTTTATCTCTAATTAAATACTTCCCTTCTGTCATGCTTTCTAGAGGTGGAATTTAATACTTTTGGGACTTAGAGGTGCAGAAAACTGTCTATACCTGTTTTGGGAGTGCAAATCTAGTATTATGTAACAGCAGTAATGACTGTATTTCTTAAGAACTGGATGACTCTGAGAAACCCCCACCCCCAAAATATTCAGACTTTCTTTCCTTGGCTCAGCCTATGCTTTACTCTTAGAGCCAGTGCTGCACTGTTTACAGGAGCTTCTCTGACCATGCTTCATCTCTGTTTTGTGCTGAACCAGCTTTTATTTTCAGAAAAAAATACAGGTATACCAGATACGCTGTTCATTTTCTTTCCTTGGGTATTTATTGTTATTTTCTTAGGGAATGACCAAATAGTTAAAGGCATGACTAAATGTACAAATAGAAACCATACATCCAGTAGTATTCAGCAAAGAAAGAAAGTATTTTAAGTATGTAAAAATACATTGATTCATAGCATAATGACAAGATTCATCATGAATGAACAGCCTTGTCCAATAATATTTTTTTTTGCTGTTTGGTATTTAACATTTTGATTTGAGCATTCCTTGTTATAGAATGGCATATATTTAGTCTGTAATAACTTTAGGAAGCTTTCATAACACACATTTAGCCACACTTAACAATATGTGGCTTGTCACATTTTACTTCTAAGATCTTTTAAGGTAACTTTTTGATTTTTGTCATGCCATGCTCAATTAACATGTTTGGAGCTCTCTGCCCCTTGGAACCCAGGTATTTCAACCCATCCAAGATTTAGGCAGGACTACTCAATTCAAAGTTTTCCAACAGAAAAGGGCTTTTCTACAGTTGGTGGGAAAGCTGTCCATCAATTAGGAAAAATTAATTCAGCTCTCAAGGAAAACATCCTTTACACAGGTTAAGGCGTATGGTTCATGAAAAAGCTTGAAAAAGGTGTCAGCCTTGGTGAGGGGGACGATAGAGTTCTGAATGGACTGGCAAGTGTGGTTAGCAATGTTTGTAGAAAAACAAAAGGTCTTCCATGGGTTCGAAAGAGAGATTTGTTAATCTTCACAGTCATGCATTCTGCACTCTTTTATTCTATGCTTTTGCAGTTTAGTGCAACCTAAAATAGATTAATATAATGATTGAGTTACTCAGGCTATCAGGATAACAGATGTAATTTATTGTCAGTTTCTGTGTTAACTTCCTGCAGACATATAATTTCAGCATTCTGATTTTAAAAGAGAAGCACCACACCACTTTTGCCTTTCTAAATGATGTATTGTTAAACAAAGACATAAACTAAACATACATTTGAAACAGTGCACTCTAAATGCACCTGGAGGCAAGTTCTGTATGCAAAAGAATATACATATATATAGGTACATACATACATACTTACTTATATATATATATGTACAAGAACCTTATAAAAATCAAATCACTGCAGCAGCTCAGTTCTGAAAATGCAAGAGGCTTTGCTAATTTCCTGATACTCCACTCTATTATATAGTGTTTCAAGATCAATATACATCAGAATGTTTCAAAATCTACACCAGGTCAATGCAGTCTAGTTCTTGAGCCATGAGCTTTTAACATTGAGTTATATACAAAAAACAAGGACATAAATTCAATGTAGGTGAAAGCAATGTCTTATTTTCCTTCACTAGTTCCTAACACTTTAGAGAAGAATGACCTGACTGCTTGGAAAGTGGATTGATTTTTGAAGTCTGGAGCCTTACACTTTCAATAAATGCAAAGACTGGCAAGTATTGCAGCATGATACTAATAGTACGCAATGAGGCACTGCTAAACCATTTCCTGGTTGATTTTTCATTCGTATTTAAATAAAAATGATTGATCTGACATTGAGGAAGCATCAAAATTACGTGCTTTTAATATTACATCTTTGTCAAATTTAGGTTATTGAATCCAGAACTTGAAAAGCTACTGAAGCAGAAAACAAAAAAGAAATGTATGCTCAGACAAGCTAAATTCCTTAAGAAAATGAAACTGAGAACTGTTTCTCCTTACGTCCATTTGTATCAAATCAGATTCCTAGAATGCATATACTTAGCATTGGTGAGAAAAGCAAACCAGGGCAGGAAGGATCCAGCACAAGGGCAATGGAATTGATGAAGGTTCTAGAGCACAAGTCTGGTAAGGAGTACCTGAGGCATCTGAGTCTGCTCAGCCTGGAGAAAACGAGGGTCAGGTACCTTATTACCCTTTACAACTCCCTGTAAGGAGGTTGTGGCCACACGGTGGCCAGTCTCTTCTCCCTCGCAAGTGACAGGACAAGAAGAAGCAGTCTCAATTGTGCCACAGGAGGTTTAAATTATATCTAAATGATAACTTTTTACCTGAAAGGGCAGCCAGGCATTGGAACAGGCTGCCCAGGAAAGAGGTTAACTGCTTCTCTGGAAGTGTTCAAAAGGCCTGTGGATATGACATTTGTTCTCTTAGCCACCTGACAACTATGTGATATACTCTTTCAGCCTAAAGATATGCCTCCTTTGTCCTATCTTTACGTGACCTTATGAAAAGTCCCTCTCTAGCTCTCTTGTAGTCACATTTTAGGTAGTGGAAGATGCTATAAATTCTCCCTGGAGCCTTCTCTCCTCCAGGCAGAACAGCCCCAGCCATCTCAGCCTGACTTCATAGGAGAGGTGCTCCAGCCCCGACCACTTTCGTGGCTGTCCCAGCTCCAGGAGGTCCATGTTCCTGTTCTAGGGGTCCCAGCACTGAATGCTCCAGGTGAGGTCTCACAACAGCTGAGCACAGGGGAAGAATCACCTCCCTAGACCTGCTGGTTACTCTTTCACTATAGCCCAGGACGTGTTTCACTTTCTGGGCAGCAAGCTCACACTGCTGGATTACAACAAACTTCTCATCCATCAACACCCCAAGTCCTTCTTCCCAGAGCTGCTCTTAGTGAAGACATGTTGGCTGTCAGTCATCTCGTTATTTTCTATGTGCCTTACCATAGTTTTCAGAAGGGTTTGCTCTGCGAAATTGTTGGGTGCTGAGGTAACACACTGTCCTGTAGTTCCCCAAGTCTTCCTTATTTCCCCTTTTCCAATCATGGGAAATCTACCTGACCATCACAACTTCTCAAATACAGTGGCTTAGCCTCTTTCTCCACCAGTTCCCTCAGGATCTGTGGATGCAGCATCAGAACCCATGGAATTGTGCACCTTAATTTTCCTTATATGTTCTTGAATCTTATCCTCTCCTACAGTGGGTGGTTCTTCATTTTACATATCCCTGCCTTTGCTTTCTGTGACTTGGGAAGGGAGGCTGGAGTCACTTGCCAAGAAAGACTGAGGAAAAAAAGTCATTAAGTACCTCAGCTTACTCCATGTCCCAGGCAATCTCCTATATTCCTCTGGAGAGACCCCCACATTTTTCCTATTCTTTTTTTCCATCACTGATGTACCTACAGAAGTTTTTATTTTTGCCTTTTTATCCCTGCTTAAGTTTAATACTACCAGGGTATTATCTTCCCTAGCTGACCCCTGGGTACTCAGACTAACTCTCCATATTTCTCCCAGAACACCTGTCTTTTGTTCCACCCTCTCTAGGCTTCCTTTTAGTATTTGAGTTTCCAGAAACGCCTTGTTCATCCAAGCAGTTCTCCTGACTGACTGGGTTTGCCTGACTTCCTTTTTGTTGGGATGCATTGCTTGGAAGAGGCAGAGTCTGACTATTAACCAGCCTCTCTGTGCCCCTCTCCAGGGCTCTATCCCATGATAAAGCAGATGCCCAACAGACCAAGTCAGATATCCTGAAGTCCAGGGTGGTGAACTTGCTGTGCTTCCTCCTCATTGCCCGAAGCATCTTGCACTCCACCACTTCATGGGCACTGCAGCCCTTGAGCTTCACATTCCCCACCAGCCCTCTCCTTGTTGGTGAGAATAAGGTCCACCATAGCACCTCTCCTCACTGGCTCCTTTATGACTTGGAGAAGGAAATACTCACCAAGACATTCCAGGACACACAATGGTAGAACATGTTCCTAGGATGTGCCTAATTCTCAACGGCAGCCAATGCATTTCAAGTAGTTCCTGGAAATATTGGGTAGAAGCAGACACCAGGGATGCACATTTTCAGACCGAACAGATTAAACTAGGAGCTAGAAGCTATCAAACAGAGGACACAACCTGACTGGCCTTCCATAAACCGGCCATTTCAGCTGTGACCCATTCCTGTAGGAACATGCGCTACTTTGCAAGAAAGCACCACGGAACATTCTACTTCTTCATACCTAGAAAAGCTTGACCCAAGCTGGAGCTTAGCAGCGGCTCACAAACGCGCCTGACTGTGCTAGCGGGCAACAGTGATCCCACAGAAGAGCGAACGGCACTCTGCCGAACAACGCGGATGCCGGAGTCGTCCGGGACCGGAGGTCTCCCCACGCCCCACACTCCCTCTCCTCCAGTCCCCTGCCGCCGCGAGGCGTGGGCAGAGCGGCGGAGTCCCTAGGCTGCCCTCCTTCCTTTCCTCTCACTTCCTCTTTCAGCCTCCTCGCTTCCACGGCGAAGGCTGCCACACACCGACCGCCGACGGGGCAGCGGCGGCAGCAACGGGCACATCGGTGCGTGGCGCCTCCGAGCGGCCGCGGGGCAGCTCCCGCCGCGCCGAGCCGG
>NW_024374034.1:1686141-1686991 GCF_014805655.1 Passer montanus
CCGTGACGCGACGCTCCGGCGGCGGCGGGGCTGGCGGACGGGCGGGGGCTCTCTCGGCGCGGAGCTTTTGCGCTGCGGCCCCAGGAGCTCCGGCGGCGGCGTTGGCGTTAGCAGCAGCGCTCCGGCCGGGGAAGAAGGTGCCAGACTCCGGCGTCGCGTGCGGGTAACGAGGAGGAGCGGAGCGGCTGCTGAGGCGGCCGGAGGAGGAGGAGGAGGAGAAGGTGGAGGAAGGGAGTGGGGAGCAGCGCCGCTTGGTCGGCCCAGCGGTGCTGCTGCCGCCGCCACTTCCCCGCTGGGCGCTCCCCTACCCGCGAACTCGATCCGCTCCCGGAAACTCTCGGCTCTCCTCTCAGTCTCGCCGGCGGGGTCTCGACGCGGCTGTCGGTCCCGGCGAGGCGGGCGGGGGGCAACTTCTCGCACTTCTCCGGAGAAGGATTTGGGCCGCCCCGCTCCGGGGGCAGCGCCTGCGGTCCCCGCCGCCGCGGGAGAACTTTAGCCTCCGATCGCGGGGCGGCGAGAGGGACCCGGGTACGCCGGCCGCGGCGGGAGCAGCGCGGCGGCGGCGGCGGCGGCCCGGCAGCCGCGGAGATGAAGCTGAGCCGGCAGTTCACGGTGTTCGGTAGTGCGGTCTTCTGCGTGGTGATCTTCTCCCTGTACCTGATGCTGGACCGCGGCCACTTCGACCACCCGAAGAGCCCCCGGCGGGAGGGCACCTTCCCCAAGGTGAGCGGGGCGGCGGCCGGGGCGCGGCGGGCGGCGGTGCAGGGGAGGGCGGCCGTGCCGCCACCACCGTCCCCTGGACGTGCCGCTGCCGGAGCGCCGAGGCGCGGCGGCTGCGGGGCCGGCGGGG